>NW_015150488.1:550273-551663 GCF_000732505.1 Cyprinodon variegatus | reverse complement strand
ATAGTCCTTCTTTATATGGTTTCACCCAGTTTGAGTTAAGAGTAGTAAATAACTTGCTCCCAGGTAAAGAACCGGTAGGGAAGTTCAGAGGCTCAGCAGCCTTCAGGGGGACATAACTTCCATATTTAACAAAGGAAAGAAAAGAAAGGAAAAGAAGAGTAAATAAAGGTGGTTAAAATCCAAAAATTTTCTTCTTCTTACTGTTTATTTCAGCTGCAGTTTAGCACAAAGCTTAATGGCGTTTTAACGCCACTAACTGGTAACGAATGTCATATAAGAAAAGAAATTTCAATAAAATGGTATTAAAATCCAATCCAAAAATCTTCATCTCACTGTTTATTCTAGCGGCAGTTGAGAAACATCAGTTAAAGGAACTCTGGCGTCTTTCTTTTGTGGATAACCCGGCATAATATTTCTACTAGTAGAAATAAATGTTGATTTGTATTTCTTTTCTTTTCTTGATGACATTTGTTACCCACTCCTTACCACTCGGTGGTGGTAAATCGCCATTAAGCTGTTTATCAACTGCTGCTAGAATAAACAAGATGAAGATTTTTGGATTCGGCTTAATTTCATTTTAGATGTGTATACAAAATGACAATAAAACTTGTCCAAGTCTAATCAGATGTAGACTGATTTATATTAAGGGAACACGTTTTTAATATGGGATTAAGTTTAATATTTAGATGTGGTTGTGTGTTATACCGTATGGGGTTTCATAATGATGCTAGATTTGACACCATGTGTTCTTTGAAATAAGGGCTACAGGGGTCTGAAAAGATGTTCAATTTCCCGTTTCCTGCATATATTCACCTGAAACATCTGCACATTTATGAAATCTTGCGTTTCTCCCCTTAGGAAGGCTCAGCTGAGGAATCTGGAAATGATTTATTTTTCCTACACTTTGCAGACTTTAAAATCAAAATGTACAATAGCTACCTTGACCATGAATACCAATTCCCCCATCTTGATTTAGTATTTAAGAACAAATTGCTCTAATTATTGTCCCTTATGATCGTTTATTTACTTTAGGTATTTATCTTGCTTCTTTTATACCCCATTTATAACAAGGTAATTATCACAAACGCAAACTTTATGCTTAGTTATTAGAGCGTTTACTTTCAGTCATATATGGATGCTCATCTGCGGCATCAGGAATTACTATTCTAAAACAGTCAATGTAAAACGTACACATCGTGAAGAATATCCAGCACGTCGATTTAGTGATTAACCAGGAACCATTTGCTCCAACTGCCGTTTGTGTGGCCCTTAAAAGGGCCTTTGTTGGGCTTGCAGCAATGAGAAGGTTTACTTGGAGCTGGTGTACTTTGTAACAGCCTTGGTTCCCTCAGACACTGCGTGCTTGGCCAGCTCACCGGGCAGCAGCAGG
>NW_015150488.1:547639-550030 GCF_000732505.1 Cyprinodon variegatus | reverse complement strand
GCCGGCGGTCTTGGTCACGGCTTTCTTTGAGCCCTTCTTGGGCGCAGACTTTGCGGGTTCAGGCATCCTGATGCGTTCCTGGAAACAGCAACGAATGAGTGAAAATTCAAAGAGACCAGTGGTATTTATAGTCTGCATGTAAAAGAGTCTGTGCTGTATCCTGTCTCTGATTGGTTTAAATGAACCGCTGATGGCGCTCAGTTGAGACGCTCGGTGTTTCTGGGTGTGGGGGAAGGGCAATTATCCGTGTGAGAGAGAGGGGGTGGGTTGAGAATTGTAATGCTTGTATGTTGTAGCACCACAGTAAGAAACGTTTTGAGTTGTATGAGCATTTCATGTTTTATTTTTTATATTTGATTATCTATAAGACCCCTGCCTTTGTCATCAAGTAATGAAAATATTCAAAAACAGCCCATGCACAACGAAAAGCTCCAACAATCCAGACGAGTTGAAATGGATCTCCAAGCTGCTAAAATATATCAGAGCTCAAAGTCTGGTGCAAGCCTACAGATATGACAAAGACTCCTTGATAGGTGTTGAAAAGTCTTCAACAACTGAGAGAAAGTCTGGTTGCCTTCCAACTCTTTCGCCCCTTTTGTGGTTACTTGAGAATATGGTACAGTAATAAAAAGTTAACTTCTTTCAATGGATTAATGCATGTGCATTGGTTCAATTTTCATTCAAGTTTTGACTCAACAAAATCTAATAATCTAAGGAAGGAGTAAAAGTATAAATGCAGTGGACTATATTTATGTATATATATATATATATATATATATATATATATATATATATATATATATATATATATATAAACTTGAGCATAGGGTATGGAGGACCAATCCTGCCACAATTAAAAATAAACAAAAATCTGTACTTAAATGAGAATTTATCATTTATGGGAAGGATGTAGCCCTACTACTCAATTAAGTAAATTGACTCACTGTACTTATCCAACTCCACTGCCAAAGCTGTAGCACTTCTATGTTCATTAGACTTAGACAAACTTTGACATTTTGTATGCACACTGTATAGAAAACGAAATTCCGTTGCATACAGCTTACAATAGTGAAAGAAGCGTTTGTCACTACTTAATCTTAATTCTTCTTATTTAATACTCAATTACCGACAGCACGATCCGCCTTAATTGTGCGTGAACAGAATAGTAAGATCCAGATCGCCGAAAAACTATGTAATAAAGTTACTGAAAATACTTATTTATATACTTAAAACATTAAAGAATGCAAAACTACATTATACAGACAATATTGAAGGCTTTTTCTGGAAAAAATTGATACGTTTTACATTCTCTCCATTGTATTGGATGATGTCATCATCAGAAATGCTCAGCGCAGTTACAGGAAGGTTCGAAAGGCTATTCAAGTGTATTGCTTTTTTTTCTATTTTAGAATACGCAATATTTACCCAAATAAAAATATATTCTTAAGTAACCTCCTGCCGGAAAATGACAAAAGAATAGAAAAGTAAGACAACAAAGTATTGCCTACCCCGAAGTTATTCTGTTAACGCATGCGCAGGACCGATCGGGTAGTGACACAGCTTACAATGGTGAAATGAACAAGAACTAAAATAGCACAAAATAGCACATTTACTTCAAAGTAAGTAAAGGAAAAATACAGGACAGTTACAAAGAAGTCTGACTATTGTTTAAATAGCAAGGATAAAAGTGTGGAGATAAAAGGGCTTAACAAAAAGATGCATAACTATATCAAGTGATTTATAGCCTTTTAAATGAATCTCTAATTTTTAGGCATTTCATTTTTATTTATGTATTGTTAATTGTGGCAGGACTGGTCCTCCATACACACCACGCTTCAAAGACTGTCACTAATGAACACATGTAACCTTTTGTGACATTCCTCCTCAGGAAAACAAAAGAAAACATTTAATCCAGCTTTATAGCAAGTTCACAGCATTTGTTTAGCGCCTAAATTATTTGTATGCATGTTTCTAAGGTCCACATTTGCATGATCACTTTTTTTCCCTACTGTCCAGGTGCTGCTTTAACACAACAAAGTAACAACAAAGGGATATTCTAACCCATGGTAAAACGTCAAATAGCGTTTAACATCTAAAGGCATTTTTATAACCACAGCATAAACAGCAGTAATCATCTTAAAGAGATGTGGGTGGCTCTTAAAAGAGCCGTTGTTTTTAAGGAATGTGTTCGAATTTAACCGCCGAAGCCGTAAAGAGTGCGGCCCTGCCTCTTCAGGGCATACACCACATCCATGGCGGTCACGGTCTTCCTCTTGGCGTGCTCGGTGTAAGTGACGGCATCACGGATGACGTTCTCCAAGAAAACCTTCAGAACACCACGGGTTTCCTCGTAGATTAGACCAGAGATACGCTTGACGCCGCCACGGCGAG
>NW_015150488.1:542950-545708 GCF_000732505.1 Cyprinodon variegatus | reverse complement strand
ACGGGAGCTCCAGCGCCGACGCGCTCAGCGTAGTTGCCCTTCCTCAGGAGCCTGTGAACACGGCCGACAGGAAACTGCAGCCCAGCACGAGATGAGCGGGTCTTGGCCTTAGCCCTGGCTTTGCCTCCGGTCTTTCCACGTCCAGACATGATTCTAATTAAGTTTACTTTCTCATGTGACAGTCAAGACGCACATTGGGAGTATATATACAGCCTATCGTGGAGCTATGCTTTCTGATTGGTCACATCTAACAACAAATCCAGTCGTCCAATCAAGGCAGTCGCCCTTTTACCGCCGTCTGCTTCTGCCAATTACCGCTGATTGCAGCTTGCAGATCGGGGCGTGGTTCGAGGTTAAGGGCGTGGCTCCAGACGCCAGTTGATGGCGGAAACTATTCAACCCATTGACAGACAGCAATACAGATTCTCTACATAAAATAACTGTCATTATCTGAATTTGATAGATAATAAAATATGATAATCAATTTATTTATATTATACCCATCCCCTCTCTTCCAGTCAGTACTTTAATTCATTCTACCAATACATCTACACACATATAAAACTCTAATTAAATTTTTTTTTTTCCTTTTCCCCAGAACAGATACAATAACATATATGTCTTTATAGAAAAACATTTACATATGGTTGTACTAGAGAAATTCTGTATCTCAGAACTATGCACATGTCGGGAATTACAGGGATCTGTACCCAAATCTAAACGCTGTTAAACTGTTTAGTGAACAATAATTTTAATTTTTACTGGTAATCATGTCTTGGCAAAAGCCCTCATATGAGGTAAAAAGGAACACCAATGGATTCTTTATCATTTTCATCTGGATCCAGGATCAGATGGAGGATTTCCACTGCCCCTATGCAATTTTCTATTGGAAATAGAAGACTGGAGATGACTTGAGGAAGAGAAAGTTTCCCCTTTAATGTTGTGGTGCCACACCACCTTGCTGCACCCATGGTCTCTTGCAGCAAAGTATCCTAATCAAAAAAGAAAATAGATAAAGAGTCGGAGAAGGTAGAAAACAGTGAAATAGGACAAGTCCATAGCAGACATGGTCTCATCTTTCTCTAAAGACCAAAAAAAGATTATGGCTGTTATCAGCACAATGATAATATAAGGTGTGTTGAAAAATATATATGTATATTTTAAAATAATATATATTAATTTTTTAAGCACACGTTTAATGAAAACTGATCACTGCAAAACAATGTGACATCCCACCTCTAACCATTTTTAAGGAAGCGTTTAAAACGATGCTGCTTTGAACAACACCTGGTAGTTCAAAGAAAATAGTAGGCTACCTGTTTTATGATAAACATGTTTTTTTACAATAAAATATTAATATTGAGTTTCCACATGCTGTTGAGGTTCTATTTATTTGAGCAAACACAGCTGCGAGTAAAATGACTTGAGCTTTTGAAAAATAATCTATAAGATATAAAAAACACGGCATCTCCTATAATTCAATTTACAAAGAGAAAAAGGTAGCAACAAAACAGGAAAAATGCACATAAATATAATTATTGAAAAAAAAATATTTATAAAACCTTAAGGTAATTGATAAAGGGACATTGTTAAACAGTTTTTGCATTATTGTTCTGTATTTTTCTCAAATATCTCCTGAACAAGAATAACTAACCTTTAAGCAAAGAATTATGGCAGGTATTTAACAATGTATTTTGCTGCAATATTCTCATCATTGGCCATTTAAAATTCTTTATAAGAAAAGTGTATGTTGAAATGACAAAAGAGCCTGCATCCAAAGATCTATGCATTTGGAATTACTGTACTAAAAAAAAAAAAAAAAAAATGTACTAAAAACAAAAAAAAATGTTTCTAGACGCATTTGCTGCTGATAAAAGCTCATCTTGACAACTCTGGTTTGAGGCATTTTCATTTGAGGAAAAAAAAAAAAAAAAAAAAAACTGCCTCTTCATGGAAGCCTTACGGGCTACATTTTTTTTTTTTTTGTGTGTATCCAGGGAGTGTGTAGGCTAATGTGGTGAAGCAGTCTGTGCCATTTTGTTTTCAATTCCATCTATAAATAGCGTGCTATATAGAGAGAAATACAGGATCGCGGAGCTCTGAAGAAATATTTATGTGGCTCTTAAAAGAGCCGTTGGGTTTTCTTGGATCAGCTGTACTTATGCTCTCTCTCCACGGATGCGGCGGGCCAGCTGGATGTCTTTGGGCATGATGGTGACCCTCTTGGCGTGGATGGCGCACAGGTTGGTGTCCTCGAACAGACCAACCAGGTAAGCCTCGCTGGCCTCCTGCAGAGCCATGACGGCGGAGCTCTGGAAGCGCAGGTCGGTCTTGAAATCCTGAGCGATCTCTCTGACCAGACGCTGGAAGGGCAGCTTGCGGATGAGCAGCTCAGTGGACTTCTGGTAACGGCGGATCTCTCGGAGAGCAACTGTACCAGGCCTGTAACGGTGGGGCTTCTTCACTCCACCAGTAGCTGGAGCGCTCTTACGGGCAGCTTTGGTAGCCAGCTGCTTCCTGGGAGCCTTTCCTCCGGTGGACTTACGGGCGGTCTGCTTAGTTCTTGCCATTTTAGACTAGCTGTTTGCCTTTCGCTCAAAGACGAAGATATAAACTCGTAGGAGAAACAGCGGCTTTATAAAGACACGTGCGACGTAAGGTGGCCTCTGATTGGACCAAATTAAACACGTGGCACAGCCCGTCCATCTCAGCAATTGGTTGAGTTTCACATTTTAAAATAAAGCGCGAGATGTCTAAC
>NW_015150488.1:538721-540633 GCF_000732505.1 Cyprinodon variegatus | reverse complement strand
ATCACTTACTTTAACGGAAAGTAAATAGTCTGATATATACAATTAGGTCCCATTTGGTTTCCAAAACGTTCTCTTTTTAACCCAGGAACGCTCAAAAGTGTCTGAAGCTCGTTGTTCCTGAGCATTCAGAGGCGGATTTTCTCCACATTTCGTCTTTTTAAAGATATAAAACAATTGTTCACATGACATTAAGAAGAGACCCCCGCTAAAAAACAAAGCGATCGTCAGAATACATATAAAATGTTTTCGTTAGTGTCATTATCTTTGTTAGAAATGAGGAAGGTTCTCCGGGCAGTAAACACACAGAAGCTGTCAATGAATCGGTCAGTCAGGATTCTCTCTTGGATAGAAGGTGTTGGAAATGGTCACTTTTTCTATCAAGTAGCCTAGTTAACAGACACACAGACACACAGAAAGTACATACTGGTGTTGTAGTTTACTTAAGAAACGAAGAAAACTTTTTCATTAATCAGACCTCTCTTGTTTTTGATCGAACTGAATCAGGCACTAAATTCCTTTAGTCTCTTTTAAATTAATCCAAGGGTCATAATGCATTTTACCAAAATTCCTATTTTCACTGCAGTGAGCTAATAATATATTTAGGATTAATTACCTACAAATTGATTTGTCACAGGCCTAACTTTGTGAAGGACTGGTTTGGGACATATCCCCACCAATTGCAATAGACTTTGGCTCTTAGCAATATGTGGGACAAATTTCTAAATTAGATTTTGTTGCTTTTGAAGGAAGATAATCACTGATGTAACTGAAAGGGGAAACATCCAATCAACCAATCCACATCTTTCTGGATGGATTGATGAATGAAACTGAAATTGTCTGCATACTAGGGAGGCATCATATATTGCTGTTGGCATTAGAATTGGCTGTATATATATATATATATATATATATATATATATATATATATATATATATATATATATATATATATATACGCACGCACACATATTGATGTCTAACTGCCCATAAATCTAAATATCAGTTTATTTATTCTATTGTATTCTCAACCATAGGAAAGCATTCAATAAATATATGTTTGAGCTCAATTTTGGAAAATACAAACCCTGTTGAAAGTGTTTATGTCGAGTAGCTGTAGGTCCATCAGCCACCACTCTTAGTGTCTCCACCAACTTTCATCTCAAAGTTCCACCCTTGGTTAGGAGAGTACATAATGACATCCAAGACAGATAAATTAATTAAGCTCTTTTTGACCTCTGGACAGTAAAAAAATGGTTACAAATAAATCCATCCACAACTTAATATTTAACTACAGCCCTAGAACATGAAGCAATTGTTCCCACAAGATATTAGATTAATACATTTGTAGAATAACCAGTTATTTACTTGTCAAGGAAGAGGAGGAAGGTATTATAGAATACTTGCTTTTAAAAAGCTATATTAATATGCATCTTCAAAGGAAGTCTTACCAATACTATTTTGATGAGTTGTGTGTTTTTGATTTATTCCTCATTACTGCCATTACAACACATAATATGTTTTGTAAATAAAAGAAAACATGAGGTCTATGGTGAGGGAAAGATATACTATAGATAATTGAACTTATTTGTGCTTTGTGTAGAATTTTAGTTCATGGTTTGTTGAAGAGATTTATATAATCATTATCAGTAAAAGAGAAATGTAACAGTAACAATGTAACAAGCCAGCAAGAACACATAGGTTTTGGTATTTTAATGTTAAAAAAAATGTAAATGAAAAATATAAATATTATTGAATGATGAGAGGTAAGTAGAAATATGGATGTTTGTCAGTTAAAATTATTTTGTTTTACAGTATATTTAACACAGATACTAGGGTTTCTTATGTCACATTTTGGTAATTTCATCCCATTCTGTGAGAAACAGTCTACTGTTTGAATGTTTGTTTTTTGATC
>NW_015150488.1:518903-536738 GCF_000732505.1 Cyprinodon variegatus | reverse complement strand
AGCTAGGCTGCTTTTAGCTTAGCAAGCTAGGCTGCTTTTAGCTTAGCTAGCAGTAATCAAACATATATTTACCTCTAGCTTGGGGTTGTGCACCCGTCTTCTCTTCCTCGAGTTCGTCTCTCCCGCACAGTTGTTCGACTGCAGAGCCGCCATCTTGTCCTCTATGGACAGCAACCTGGAGTGTACCGAATTGTCCAGTTGAGTGAGCCGCTCATTCATGTTGGCAGTATGTTGAGCAAGCTGACGAGACAGTCCACTGATAGCAATCAGCAGTTTCTTCTCGTCAGTCTGCGGACTGGCTGAAAGTTGTGGATCGCGTCCAAGAGGAGTTGAAGGCAAGTTGAACGGGAGACGTCGTGCAGCCATTGATCACGTACCAGCAAAATCCAAACACAGGAACTGGAGATGAAGTTCTTCTGAGTATAGTAACACAAACATGTCTGCTTATATGCTGGTCTCGCGAGTACTAGTAGTGCCCAAAAGCTCACACGTGATTGGACGAGGAGTCAAAGGCTCATCAGGCTCCTCCAATCACATACGAGGTCATTGTTACATAAACTATTTTGTGTATTTTTTTACATACACAACTTGGGGTAAAACTCCCCCTGCTACCCTAATTTGCATTTGTATAGCTCACAGCATTTTCATTTACATGTTAAAGCCTCCCCTAGAATTCCATGGGGGGGAGGCATGGGGGGAACAAGTTATTTTCCTTAGGTGTGAGTGTGTGTGTGAATGGTTGTTTGTCCTGTCTGTCTGTGTTGTCCTGAGATGAACTGGCGACCTGTCCAGGGTGTACCCCGCCTCTCGCCAGTAGAGAGCTGGAGATAGGCACCAGCATCCCTCGCAACCCCGCTTGGTATAAGCATGATGAAAAATGCTGTTTGAGATGTTTTCAGGTTGGTTTTTAAGTGAAGTGGGTGGATTTCAGGTTTACCAATCATATGTACCCTCTGCAGTGGGTTCTGGGTTGACCTGCACCCACTGACCTCTTTACACACGTCTTTTACACCCAATGTAATTCAAAGATGGATCCAAATGCTCCTCAACTGCTGTTCGACGTCACCAACAAGCTCTTCGATCTGCTAAATAGAACTGTCTTTTTTCAATCATTTAGATATTTTTTAATTATCCCCTCTTATTAAAATTAATTATAATTAATTATCCCCATCTAATTCTTGTTGCCTTTAGGCCAATGAAATGTCCAAAAAGATCAAGTGCCTTTGCTCTTCATGATGCTGTTTGCCAGAGGTGGATAGATTATATGGCACAAAGCTTAACACATCCTGTACATTTTGCAAATTTTACTCTTTCTTTTACAAAGGACTGTGTCTCTTTAAAAATATTTTTATTTCAACTTCTGTTAACTTCCAGGTAAACATATGCTGAGAAAGAAGTGTTGAGTTAATTCAATTTAGTTCAGTTTATTCATATAGTGCCAATTCACAACACATGTCATCTCAAGGCCCTTTACAGTTCACCAGATCATATAGTCAAATTGATACAAAGTTTTCTATCTAAGGAAAACCAGTTGATTGCATCGACTCATTGGCTCAAATGCAATCCCTTACACTAAGCATGCTTGTAGCAACAGTGGAGAGGAAAAACTCCCCTTTAACAGGAAGAAACCTCCAGCAGAACCAGGCTCAGTGTGAGCGGCCATCTGCCGAGGCCGACTGGGGTTCAAGGAGACAGAAGCAGAGACACAAAAAGCAGCTGTAAAAGGCGGCCCCATCCAGGAAACACACAGCCAGGCAGATGAGCTCCAAACCAGCTCCCATGTCAGAGGATGAAGAGAGCACATCCAGCCAGTCACAGTCAGAGAAACAGGAACACAATGGAAAACAGGATCTCCAGCATCTATAAACAAGGGTGTTGATGGCAGCAGCACAGCTGATATTTCTCTCCAGGATGGTGTCACAGCAAAACAGAAACAGATGAGGCGAAGCTACTATGAGAAAAAGCAGAGAGAGCAGAACTTTAGAGATTGAACTAACAGATTCTAGTTAGAGAGGAGAATCTGCTTTAATTGGTCAGCCACAGTCACCCTCTTCCTATGCGGGCTGAGAGTGGCTATGAAGTCCAGAGTATTTCCGTGACCCCTAGGGGCTCCATGGAGGTACGGCATGGGGGTCGCAAAAGTTTTAGTTGATTAAACTTTTATTTATATTCCCTTCTGCAATCTTTTCCACTAATTGAAATGTCTTTAAATCCACATTAACATTAATTCAACACACTGTAGTAAACAGATAAATGGAGGCAGAAGATGTATCTCAGTCATCAATGCACACATTCAGCGAAACACAGGAGCTGTTTCAAGCTGGGCACCGTTTCATCCACAACACCTATCCCATCAACGAGAAATATTTTAATAATCCCAGGGCAAAATGACTTACTTTACATGACTCCATCTGTAATAGAGTGACTATAGGACCAGTGTGATATAACACGATTTCATACAATATACATAATTAAGGGGCACATTTTGCCAGGCATTTAAACAGCCTCACTACTCAGTCAAGATGTGGGAGTTTGTAGGAGAGTTGCTGTCAGCTGGATAGAGTTTGGATATATTCTAAGAATAGATTGGTTGGAAAAACAACCAATCTAGTTGGTTAAAGCTATTTTGGTTAGATTAAATAATGTAATGATCAAAGTCTGAGTAAGCCACTGGACCCAGTTGTAACTTTAGTGTTAAGTAGAATTGCTCTCCATTAAACAACCTCACAGAGATTGACAAAAATAATTTTTTTATTACATGTGTTAGACACATGCAAACGTGTGCGAACCTTGGGCCTTGTTTGGATTCGCCAAAACAGGCTGAAGCTCCTTTCTTACCTTGGATAGAGTTCTTACTGTTGACTCCACAAAAGATCACAGGATAGAAGCTAGGAACCATTATTTGAGGACTTAGGATTTAGCCAGTGAAGCGCAATGCAGATCACATCACTTTCACTACTAAATCTAGTGCAGTCATAGATGGTCTAAATTACTTCTGGATATAACAGTTTAAAACTATACTCGGTTAAAGAAGAAAAAAAAATGGATTCCATGTTTGGTAGAAAATTATTTTGTTCATTTTAATTGAAGGAACTTACAAAACATCCCAGAAAAAATACAAACAAACACAAAGAGAATGACTCAAACACATCATATTCACACTTCAGATAGCTAAAAAACATAGCCTGTCATAAACTGCATCATTAACAAAATATATTTTCAAATGAATGATGAATGATACAAGTCAACCAATAGGCTGATCTTTGAAATCAAATATATTGCCATATGTATTGAGATGCTCAGCTCTATACAAACATGAACTTTAATGACATTTCATTCATAATGCAAATACTTTTCATGGGGTCCTACTCATCTTTAACAACTTCAATTCCTCTAGGAATTACTTAGTGCACAAGGAAAGTAACATCGTAAGAAGGAGGAGTTGGGACCGGTTCCCACATATTCAGGAACTTGAAATTGTCCAATGTCACTGTAAGCTGATTCATCAAAACCAGCATGCTTTCTTGAAAACAACTTTTAAATCAGCATGAGCAAGCAATCTAGGCTATTTTATACTTTCTGCTTTTAATTTTTGGTAGTAGTTGTAATAATCTCATTATTCTGTTTTGAATAAGTGTAACTAGAGCATGTCTGAGATTATTGTTGGAAAAATAAGTCAGTTTAACTCTGATATTGTTTTAGAATATTCTATTATCTCCTAGTTTACCAGCCTATGCCCATATGTGGGCATTACAATTGCTGGAACGCAAGAAATTATTTGTAAGGGGTTCTAAAGACTGGGAATTAAAGCACATGCACAATTTCTGTAATGTATTTATGGCCACAAGGTGGCAGCACTGAGTTGATAATAAAATGGGTTGAAATGAAAGAAAACTTGACTGGAGCATTTTATGTTTGCTCTGTTAATGTGACCCAAAGCTCTTTGGTCGGATCATCATCCTCACAGACTTAAAAGACTGTCTCTCATTGGTTGGGTAGTACTCTGACGATATATTGTGCCATGTCCCCCAGAAAATACCATCCCGAACCCCCTTATATCTCCCAGCAGTATAATATCTGCCATTCAGGTTTGCAGCCATGCAGGCATCAAACCACCAGCCGGAGCTGTAGTAGGCCCCGCAGTTCCCAGAGGGGTACCGGTCGTTGTCCCTGTCAGGAGTGGTGAACGCCCTGTTGTTGTGGTCGTAGGTTTTACTGAAGCGCAGAGCATCACCTGCGGTACCTGAGTACCCGCCCACCGTCAGCCTGTAGCGCAGCCGCTCACTGGCAACCCGGAAATACTCGTACTGCGCATGCCCAGTCACTCCTTGGAAATCTTCCAGCTCCACCCGCAGTTCCATGTCCCTGTCCCGCGTCAGTGGGTGTATCTTGTTGTTCCCCAGCCAGAAGTCCCCTCCGTCCAGCACCCCGAAGCCGGCCCGGTACTCCACCCAGGTGCGGTTGAAACTCACCCTGCCGTCCTGGCGACGCTGCAGGAGGGTCCATCCTCCACCATCCAGCTCCATATCACAGTACACCTGAGCAGGAGGGTCCATCCTCCACCATCCAGCTCCATATCACAGTACACCTGAAAGCTGCTGCTGCGGAGGTCAGGGGTCACCATGTAAACACCGCTCCTGCTCCTTCCTCTAAGCATGTGGTCGGAGCAGTCTCTTATTGCTGTGGGAACCAAATTTCAGAAGATATTTACATTTAGCTGATTAAATAAAACCAGAGGTGTCAAGTAACAAAGTACAAATACTTTGTTCATATACTCAAGTACACTTTTTAGGTATCTATACTTTACTCCATTGCTTATTTTTCTTCCTACTTCTGACTTCTACTCATTACTTTTTCACACAAGTATCTGTACTTTTTATTCCTTACATTTTCAAATCAGCCATCCAATACAGATCATTAGCGCCATCCACATCTTGTGAAAACTAGTGTAATTGGATGAGTCATATAACGCAAACACTCATTGGTTAGCTAAAGGAAATCATCAGAAGCAAGCTTTTGTTCTTCAAACTGTAAACGTGAATTGTCTATGCCATGCTACAATGTTGGATTCAGAGAAGATGTTGAAATGTCTGAAAGGTCGGACACAGGCGAGAGCGAATTGGGAGATGCAGACCAACAAGACCTCCCTCATGACCCTATCTCAAAGAATTATTCGAAATAGTCGAAAAATTTAGCTTTCAGTTTATATATTGGCATCTGGCTGCTTTTTTAAAAGGTTACTTTGTACTTTTATACTTTAAGTAGATTTTGGAGCACATACTTTTTCACTTTTACTTGAGTAAAGAGGTCAAGTTGATACTTCAACTTTTACCAGAGTGTTTTTAAACTGCAGTATCTATACTTCTATTTAAGTAACAAATGTGTACTTTTGACACCACTGAATAAAACACAAAGCTCTGCGGAAGTATTTGCATAATAGACACAAAGACTTTGTCACATACAACAACGAAGCATTTAGCCTCTATTATAAACTAAGATAAATAAATAATACTAAAAGTATGCTGGTGTTTCTTTATTTCTTATTTATTCGTGATTTAGGCAAGTTTGGACCTCCAAAGGCAGCAGGATTCTCTTCATGAAGGTTTTGATGACTGTTCTGTCAAAAGACACTCTCCAGACTGTGCTTCTAACTTTTAGAACTCCTCTGACAGAATACAAAACATTTATTTGTGCACCATTGTTGTATTACGTATTATAAATGATGAATGTTCCAGTGCCTCCTTGGAGCCCACAGCATCACCAGGGACCCCTACCACCCCAGCCATCACCTCTTCAAACTCCTGCCTTCAGGGAGGTGTTTAAGGGCAATGAAGTTTTGAATAAACTGACCAAAAAAACTGTTTCTACCCAAGACCTGATAATTATTTATGTATTTATTGGTTTGTTTATTTAACATAGAATCCAAATAGTTTATGGGTAATGCACTTATTATAAGCGTATTTTATATATATATATATATATATATATATATATATATATATATATATATATATATATATATATATATATATTTATTTACACTGCTCTTGAGAGTTGTTTTTGTTTTTTTTTCATTTTGCTTTTTTTAAATTCACATTAAAGGAAATTCTGGTGTTAATAAAACAAAAATTATGTTTGTAATTCCTGGCATATTTTTTAGATTAACAAATGCTTATACCAGCAATTAACCTTTATACTGTATGTATAATTTGTTGACATAGTAACTATGTTGAGCCACATATTTAACTCTATTGAAATTGGCAGTCACAATAAAAGTATTGCATTTTCATCCAGTTTCTTAAAGACTTTCAAGAAAACGTACCAAAAAGGACACTTTCTGCTTTCAAAGACAAACCTATAGAAACTGTTTCATTGTTTTCTAATCCTTTTCTTCTTTTTTTTTCCTTTTTCTTTTCTTTTTTTTTTTTTTTTTTTTTTTGCTAAGTGGATTGTTCTGTCCTTGTTTTTATTTTAGTATTTATTTTTGGTATTCGCCTTTTTATTATTTTATTGTCCATGTTTTTCTATATTTCTCAAATTCCATCTAGATAAATTCCAGAAAGATGCAACACGTTGTTATAACATATACCTTAACATACAATTATAGATTATTAACTATGCATTACCTACTACTTAACTAACTAACCACCTAAATAAATAAATGAATAATTAATTGTTTCAGTTAATTTATTGGTAGGAACTTGTTTAAAACCACATTTTTTATAATATTATTTTACTTTTTGAAATTATGTTTTCTCTGTTTTGTCACGTTTGATCCTCTTTAGGCTTACAGTACAAGATTTATTAAAATCTTTGAAGACTTTGGAGAACCCCCTTGTAAAATCTTTTGTAATTGCAGAAAGTTGTAGGATTAATACATTTCCAAAATAGAACATTTACCAAAATATTATTTTGTACAAAAATATTGGTTGTTCTTTGGGTAATTAAGACAAAAGCTAATTATGATTTAGTTTAAACTTTATTTGTTTAACTCCCCCTTTAGCTTTATATTGAGGATGTAAAAGCATATTGAAAATGTATATATATACAGCAATTTGAGCTCCATTAGTGAATTAAAGCTAATCATTAACACAGAGGATTGCATCAGCATGGCTTACCCCAGCTTCCTGAAGGCTGTTTTAAAGCTGTTGGTCCTTGCATTATTGTGGTTTTAATATCACTGTGACAGTCATGCCAAGCTACATATTGTGCACAGACATGCAGATTCCTCCTTATGATTTATAGCACTAATATAATCTCATTTGACCACACATAGCCTATATTCTGATTATTTATGTAAAGATCATAAGAATATGATGTGTGGTCATTATACTCCAATCCTTTTATCTGGGTTTTGTTTTTGGAAACAAACTTTGATGTATACAGAAGACTGATACCCTGTTTTTACAATTGAGTTGCTCAAGAGTTCCTTTTTATTTCGGTTTAATGAGTCTTTCTTAGATAAAAGCGTCCCTTTCAGTTCGCTTCCATAAAAACAGATAAACATTAGTGGCTACATTTCAAGAGGCTTCTTCGTGATAATTATTGTAAAGCATGCAGAAATGATAAAAGCGATTTCTAACCTTTAAATGCTGTGGATGTTGACAATTTACCATCAGTCCTTTTAGTCCCCCTGTCTCCATCAGATCCCTCAGGCCGCTCCTTGGGAAGCCCTTCTTGTCCTACTTTAGGAATTAGGCTGTTGTTGACAAATGCAGCCACCTGGTTGATTTTCACACGTAGCTCTCGTGGACTGGGACTCGAAGGCTCTGCAGGTGGAAGCTGAGGGTCAGAGGTGGAGGTGGTTGCGGAGTAGTCGGGGCTGTTTGTGGGGGTAGTTTCCAAAATGGGGGAAGGAACTGGGTTTGCGGGAGGACTTTCCTCCTCATGAAGTGTCTTAGGCTTAGACTTGGGAGCTATGCTAGGCTGTATAGCTTCTGGGCCCAGACTAGTGATAACATTTGGGAGGATCCCATGGTTGATTTTGTTTGGTCTTGTTGTCATTGGGACAGATGATTGTGCTCCGGCTGTTTGTGGCCTCAGATCAGACGTAATCCTTGTGTTTTGGCTCAATATGACGTCTTTGGGGTGTGTGCGAGGGGCAGGGGAGTATCCAGTTTCCAAGCTGTTAGAGGGCTTTGGACTCAGAGTTATGGTGCTTTTCACACTGGTGCTGAACTCTGTTTCCCCCGGGGTATGACTCATTTCAGGAATCTGTTTTACGAGGTTAGATGTAGGTGGCATGTCAGTACGAGAGCGTAGGGTATTGTCTGAAGGAGCCCAGCTGATCCGAGGTGGATCTGTTTTGGTTTGTGGACTTGGCTGCAGTCTCCCTGCTTGTTTTGACCGTTGGATAGGTTTAACCCCTGGTCTGACAGAGGTTCTCATTGAAGGCATGTGTCGAAAAGGAGGCTGTAGTTTAGATGTTTTATTGTACTCTGTTTTAAGAACTCGCTCACCTGCAGATATTTGTTTTAGATAAGGCCTGGATGTTTGCAGTCTTTGATCGGTTTGTTGTACTTTGTTATTTTTCTGGTTTAGGTTTGGCTCTTGACCAGGTTGTGGAGTATTACTAAAGTTAGGAGCATTGTGGCTAGGTTCCAACCTATGATCCAGTTGTTTTTTATCTTGAATAGGTGCAGATGTTGTATCTGTATTGCTTTTACCCTCTTGTTCTTTTTCCTTTGACTCAGATAAAGGGTTTTGGTTGGTTTCTGGCATTGCTGTTTCAATTTCACTAGACTTAGAGTTATTGCGATTAGCTTTATGATGGTAATGGGTGGATTCATTTTTCTGATTTGTTGTTACAATATCTAGACTTGGTAAGGATGTTTCTCCTGGTGTTAAACCTGGTTTGGGCATTTGTTCCTGAATGGATGCTTCTTCAGAATTCTCCCGTTGCTCAGCCAATAGTTTTAGCGTTCCTGTTTTACTTTTGTTGAATTTAGACTCATGAGAAACTGCAGTTTCAATTTGACTGTTGATTGATTTCTTCATCTGATTAGTGGCTGCAGTAGCGAAGTCCGATGTGAATGTATGTCCAGATGTTAAACCTGGATTAAGCGTAGGCCCCTGCAAAGATGTTTCTTCAGGCTTGTCCAATGACTCCGTTGACGTTTTATAAGGTGTTTTTTCAATTTGGGTGACTTTAAACTCTCTAGAAGTTGGTGTTTTAATGTATTCACTTTTATTCTTTTGTATTTGATCCGAATTTGTTGTTGCCTGATCTGATGTAGATGTTTTCTCATGTGATGAAACTAAATACAGTTCGGTCTCCTTCAAAGAATTATCTTCAGACTTGTCCGCTGATTCAGGTAAATGTTTTTTTGGGGGTTCTAGTGTTGCTGTTATATTCTTGTTGGACATAAAATTGAGTTTATTTTCTGAAATGTGTTTAGTGTTTAGGTGGTCCTGATCAGATTTATTCAGTTGATAAGTTGTAGCAGTTGTTCGTCCAGGTAATAAATGTTGGTTAGATGTGGGTTCCTGAAGGACTCGTTCTTCAAACCTGCCCCATGACTCATTTGAAGGCTTTTGTGTTTCTGTTTGACTTTTGTTTAAGTTGGAATCTCGAGAAGTTTGTTTGTGATGTGTATTCATCTGATCAAGGGTAGTAGTTGTCTGATTCAGTGCCAGTGTTGATCCAGGTTTTAAGTCTGCATACAGTGTAGTTTCCTGCAGATCTTCAGACTGCTTTGCTGATTCTGGCAAAGGTTTCTGTGTTGATTTTAGTGTCGCTGTTTCAGTTTTGTTAGGCTTAAACTCTTGGATATTTTTTGGCCTGTGTTTATCTTTAAGATTATCCTCATTGGATTTTCTCTTCTGATCAGGATTTTTTGTTGCTTGATCTAAACCAGATGTCTGTCCAGGTGTTAGATGTGGATTTGATTTAACCTTCTGCAAGGAATTTTTATCAGATGTGTCTGCTATCTCAGGATTAAAGTCGTTAGCTTCAGGTTTGAGTTTAGGCCGGTGGTCTTCCTGGCTAGTTTTATTCTCATAATCTAGTGTTGCATTAGCTCTATCAGATATAATTTTCTGTGTTAAACTGGGATGATTTTTAGAATTCCTCCTGGGGTTTACTTCAGGCTTATTTTCCAAATGGACGGAATGTTTTCGGTTTTGTTTTGGTAAATCTGTTAGTTTGCTTTTTGAGGATTTAGGGCTGAAAGGTTTAGGTTTATGTTTAGTTTTTGTAATTGGCTGACTGGAATTGTTCTTCAGGTGATGGGTCTCAGCAGCTTCATCTGTTGCAACCGACCTTTGAGGTGTTATATCTAACTCTGATTTAGGACTATGTGAGTGATTTCCACCTGGTGTGATCACCGGCTCAATTAATATAGCTTGTTTTGTTTTTTCTTTAGATGTTTGTCTTTTGTTAGATACAGGAAAAGTTTCAGTTGTTGATTCTGGTTTGGTTTTAAGGCGAGTTACACTTGCATGATCCGGTTCAGATGTCTTTCCAGGTTTTAATTCTGGGTTAGATTTGGTGTTCTGGGAGGAACTTTCTTCAGACTTGTCCACTGACTCAATTAATTGGGTTGCTGTGTCTATTTTAAAATTTTGGGAAGGTTCAAGTTTTTCCTGGCTGAAATCATTCATATTACCAAGAGCTGTATGAGATTGATGGGTGGTTGTGTTTTGTCCAGATGTTGAATCTGGACTTTTTTTCAGTTCTTGTGCAATATGTTCTTCATTCTTACCAATTGAATTGTTTAAAGTTTTTTGGTTTGGATTTGGTGTTGTTTCAAATTCTGTGATGCCTTCAGGTCTGGGATCAATTGTTGGGATCTTTGTAATGGATTTATTCATCAGATGATTGGTAGTAGTAGTTGGATTTGGCACATAATTATGATTTTGGATAGATTCAAAACCGTTGTTGATTTTTTCGTCACTATCCAGCTTTTTAACTGACTCTTGGTCTGATGTTTTGTTAATGAATAGTTGAATTGATTCTTTTTCGGCCTTTAAATTTTGATCAGTCTTTGAAGTTTTATGAAAATTGCTGTTGATTAATGTATATTTACCTGAATGTGTTGAATTTACAGTTTGAGGTCTTTGGGCTGCAGTTGTCTTGACAGAGGTTGAGGAATTCTGCTTTGATTTTACATTAGTAACTTCATATTCCTGCTCATACATCATATGTTGTTTTTTATTTCCCTCAGCTTTTGAAATCTGAGGTGTGTTTCTTTGACCAGGTTTTTTACTTTGTGTTTGTTTTGAGTCTTTTCCAGGTTTGGATTTTGTATCTTTGGGTTTGTGAGGCTTCTGCTTTGGGTTAGGGTTAGTTTTTCCTCTGGTTGAAGGACCTTGGTTTTGTTTAGAGTCATTCTTGGCATTCTTTAGTCTGTTCCCTGCTTCAGGTTTAATTCCAGATTTATGCATTTCACTGGGATTTGTTGCTCTGACTGGTGACACTTTCAGACCAGTCTTGGTTTTTGAGCTGACGTTCCTTTTCGGTTCTCCATCAAAGCGATCTGTAATTTTGGGTGAGGTTGTTATGAATAAGATCTGATAAGAATGTGGCGTTTTCATGGTTAAACCTGCCACATCATTGGTTATCTGCTGCTTCTGGCCACCCACTGTGGATATTGTTGCTGTTGTTGTGGGTAACCTTACCTTAACTTGGCGGCTGGCCTCTGAAACACCAGCCGCTTGGGGCTCCTTGCTTCCCCTTAGACCATAACCATCTTTTGGATTTCGAATGACATCTGTCATCACATCTGTGATGGAGCTTAAAGTGGGGCTGATCAGAGAAGGTGATGGAACAAATGATGTAAAGCTTTTAGTGTCGCTCGGGTCCGGCACTGAAGTTAATCCTGTTGTAAGCGGAGTAGGGCTGATCGAAAAAAGGTCTGTCTTTTCAGTTGTCTTAATAGACGGTGTATCTTTAATGCCGTCTCTCTGCACGCTCTCTCTTTTATTCTCTTTGCCTTTTTCTGTGAGCCCAGTCCTCTCCATCTGCTTTGGTTTCTTTTTATTTGGGTCCACTTTTATATCCTTTTCCATTTCCCTCTGCAGCTTCTTATTTGTATTCACCGTGTGGTTCTTAGACATCTTTATTTTATCAAAGGCTTCAGCTTTGGTATTTTCATCCAGCTTCTTCATCTTATCTTCCCACATGAGAGGGTCACTTTCTTCTGTTGTTTTTTCTCTTTTTTTCTCAAATATATCTTGATATTTCGTCACACTTTCTTCTGGATTTGTCTCAACAACCTTTTCTTCTGTCACATTAACAGTTTGCAAGTTTCCACCAGAAGTTGGTGTCTTTAATCCCTCTAATGTGTCCTCTTCTCTTGCACCCTCTGCCACAGGTTTTTGTCTTTCATTTTCTTTTGCAGATTCTCCTATTTCCCATTTGTTTCTGTCTTTCAGATTTGTTCCCATGTTGTTATCTGCCTCCATCATTTCCACATTACCACTATCTTTTCCACACTCATGTTTAAAATCTCCGTCATTCTCTTCAAGCGTCTTGTCCTCATGCATGTTCTTACCTCCTTTCAGCTCTCTTTCACTTTGCTTCCCACAGTTTCTCCCAGCTCGACCCCCTGTACAGTCTGCACACATCTCCCTAAGTTCATCGACACTGTCCTTTAGGTTCTGGAGGTCCTGCATGATGTTCTCCAGCCCCAAAAAATGTAGAGGCAAATGAACATCAAGAGGAGGCAAACTGATGTGGTAAGGGCATGTGCTGTCGTGCTCCCCAGGTTTGCACGCTCCTACCGGTCTGAAAGTCGCAAGGCAGGGTCCAAATCCTCTGTCTTCCAGGGGAATCCCTTCCTCCGCTCTGGTTCGAGAGAGACTTAAAAAGGCCACGAGGGTCCCACACACACAGAGTACTGTTAATCTCATTGTGTCTTGTGAAGAAAGAGTGAAGATAGGGCAGGGAAAGGGTGTAAAAAAAAAAAAAAACACCCAACTCTGTTTGTGAAGCAGAGTGACAGTAAGAGGAGGGGGTGAGAGAGGGAGTAGAGGAGAGAGAGGCTGATGGCGCTGAGGAGAATCAGTAAGACACAGAAACAGGTGGGGCATGTAGGTCTCAACAGATTGGGTCTGGGAGATAGTGGATGATGCCTTGCTATGAAAAACTATTTGGCCCATAAAAATAGTTAGATGTTTTGCTTTTTTTCCTATTCCCTTTTTATTAAAATGAAAGTAATTACCCTTTAAACCTGTTTTTTTCACCACTGTGGAAATATTTCATCCAAATCTTCGTGGCAGAATTATTTTAATTTAACCACATGTGGCTTTTGAGCTTTATTTACAGAAATGAGACAAATTGTCATCAAAAAATGGTAAATTATTTGTTTGACAATTTAAAAGCATTTTATAAATATTTGTTGTTTCCGGTGGACTCTGTTGTGTTAAACTATTTAGATAGATTCCAAAAATGAAAATTAAAACAATCCACTCGACTCTGTTTCCAAGTTTGAAGACGTTATGCTTCCCATCCAGGAAGCTTTTAAAGTTTAAAAATTGAAATTTTTGAATTGAAAAAGCTTCCTGGATGGGAAGCTAAACGTCTTCAAACTTAGAAACTTAGAGTCCAGTGGATGGTTTAATTTTATTTTTTTTGGAATGACTATGACCTTGATGACTGAGAACCTTCACACGCATAGTTAGATAGATGCTAAATTATTTGAGTCTTGCTAGTCTCAGGACTAGATGGCTCAAAGGTGAGCCAGATTGCTCCGTAGAGCTGAGCGCTTGGGTGGGAATTCTCTTAGGATCCTTCTCCAGGCTTGAGCATAAATAAGTATAAGAGAGCACACATGCAGGTGTTCAGCGGAGGAGCTGCATAAAAAGAGAGTGGAAACAAGCAACCATGAAACGGTCATTCAGCTAAAGATCAAAAAACACCTTAAAATAAGATTTAACTCATTGGTTTGATGAAACAAACTCTGAACTTTTTAATTTTGACTGCTCCATGATGGATTCGCTGATGTGCATTGAATGATTGTCCTGCTGCAAAACCCAAACTGGATTGAGCAAAAGGTTTTAAGCTGATTCCTGGACACTCTTTCAGAACTGTTAATACCATCAGTTATGGCAAGTTGTCCTTGAGCAGACTATTCTTATGTTTACCTCTTAAAATGCGATGTCAATTTGATAGGTATGCTTTTGTCCTCTTTGATAAGGGGTTGATGCACTGCTGGATTCATTTTGGTAGTTTAGCAATCATGGATATTCCCTCATGTTCCATGTGGTCTTTGTCTGTGGAGAACATGGAACAATGTGGAGAGATGTACCTTACTGAAGTTCAGAACTCTTAGCAATGGTTTTGTACCCGATATTCCATGTTCTCAATGAGGGAATTTAATAAGTATTTCTTGAATCTATAAGTATAGAATTAGGTTTGTCCAAAAATGTGGTTATTGATAGTTAATCCATGATATATAAGGGGGTGAACATAATTTTTCACATGAAATGAAGTGTTTTTTCATAGCATTTCTCCCTTGACACTAACTACTTTTAGATATTGTTTTTTTTTTTATTAAGATTTGTTCAAACATCTGAACTATATAGGTGGGACAAAGAAAAGAAAACAGGAAAGTCATATTTACGCAATTAGATTTCATAGTATTCTATTAAATATTGATGTTTTTTTTCTCTTTTATGGTACAGACAGAATTATAAAAACAGTTTTAGGGAACACATTTGCCATTGTAATTGTATTATTACAGTGCAATTTATCTTCTTTCTAGTCACGTCACCTAATCAAGTCCAGTTGTCACACATTCTCCTTCCATGCTGTAAGGATAAATGTGATAATACATGTGTGCCACAGTTGTTCTGAAAGATGCTTTGAATGTTTCCTGTCAGAGAGACCACAAACATGTGAGTGACAGATGTCACAAGTCAAAATATGTTTTTGAAGCAGCAAGCAGAGCCAGAGCAGAGAAGTTGTTATTCAGATTTGTGAAATTGTAATTGATTTTACTGTAAACTGTATGGTGTCTTTGGGCTCTTGGGTATTGAAAGCCAGGAATGTCAGATTTATCCAAGAAAACCACAAGATCCAAGCACAGTGCCAGGGAAGACAAACGCCTCATGTACTAGGGATTTTATTTGGACACAAATAATCTTAAACAAGTGTCTTGTGTCACTGAAGCAAGTTCTGGGTGGCGAAGCGAATCTTATTGCATGCTGCCTCTACTGTACTGCTTTAACCTTTCAGATTTTAAGCCATTATAACCACATATTTTAATAAATATCATTCACTTTTTGTAAAAGACCAGAACAAAGAGTTGGGATGTTTTTAAAAGCTGATCAGAGTGCTATGCAGATGTATTCAGGCGACACTTGGTAGAAACACCTGTAACTAATTACATCTGCAAGTCTGATCAAGAGATTGAAATTGAAGTCCAACCCAAGATTGTTCAGATTGGATAAAGTTCATCTGTTTTACTTTTAACAGATTAGATTAAATTTACACTTTGGTTTTGACTAGGTAATTCTAACACTCAGATTCCATTTAATGTAAACACCTACTCTTCCATTTTCAGAAAAGATTCACAAAGAACAGAGATTAAAATAGAATAGAATAGAATAGAAAATCCCTTTATTATTGGGAAAATTGTGGTGTTACATCAGCAGCAAGTGATTATAGCATAAGAGGTCAAACAATGTGGACCTAAAAAGGTTTATGCAAATAAAATAATATGTGACAGAGTTAAGAAAATAGGAAATAAAAAATACTGTACTGTACAGTGTTTTTATGATACAAATATTGTGCATCTAGAAAATAATTAATATACAGCTGTGGACATCTTTACATTATGGATATGTGGAAAAAATTGCAGCAGCACCAGAGATGTGCAAAAAATTACAGCAGCATGTTATTCTACAGGTTTAGACAGACATTTGCCGAAATCAGCATGGATGTTACAACTTATTGAGGTTGTTGGGAATAATGTTTGTTATAAATTCTTACAGCTGCTGGGAGGACAGATTTGTGATAACGCTCCCTGGTGCATTTAGGGTGCAGCAGTCTGTCACTGAAGGAGCTTTCCAGTTCAGCAACAGCTTTATGCATGGGGTGGGAGACATTATCCAACAGAGATGTTATTTTAGTTAGGGTCCTTTTTGTTTCCCACCTCCTGCACTGAGTCCAGATGGCATCCAATTACAGTAATTACAATCACATTAATGCAAAAAAAAATATGCAAGGCAAGTTTATTTGTATAGCACAGTTATGTATATGGACAATTCAAAGTGCTTTATAATCAAATAGAAGAAAAATAAAGCAGAATAAAAGCAAATAAAGATAAAAAAAAATTGGTAAAACAAAACAGCTGTACTTCAAACTCAAACTAATAACCTCAGTTAACAGTACGACTTCAACAGTCAAAGGTAGTTCTAAACAAATGGGTTTTTAACTTTGAATTAAAAGAACTAAGGCTTTCAGCACTTTTACAGTCTTCTGGGAGTTTGTTCCAGATAAGCAGAGCATAGCAACTAAATGCTGCTTCTCCATGCTTGGTTCTAGTTCTAGGTGTAAAGAGTAGGCTTGGTTTTGGAGCTTGATAGACTGAAAACAGATCTGTTATATATTGAGGTAATGATCTATTTTTATATTATCTATATTTCTGTTAGGATTCCAGTTTGTGTTGGTTTTTTTTTGTGTTTTCCTCTCTCCACCACCAGGCCCTGTCCTCGTTGGGCCTCCCTGCACACCTGGCTGTCACCACCTCGACGCCAGAGTGTTTGCCAGTATTGGGTACTCTAGCCAAACTGAGATTAGCAAAGTCTAACCTTAGCATTGTTTCTCTGAGTCTGAACTTGTTTTTTGTCTTTGTTCTTTTACAGGAAGACTTCCTGTGTTACTGGATAAGCCTTGGCCCTTCTACCCCTGGAAGGATTTACTGAGTCACATTGAGCAAGGGGAAAATCACCATATGATCCGTTCAAGTCCACTCCTGGAAAACCAAGGGACAGTCCGCTCCTTTACTCCTCTGGGTCCAACGTATGTCTGCCTGTCCGCTCTCCAACGAGTTCCCTCTTCTCTGGATTAAACCCCCACAAACTGGATACAAGGATAAACCAAGAGCCCCCCAAAAGTGAGTTCCTCTCCAGCAATATTCAATCCTCAGTCCTTTTTCCCACTGTCCCAGAACTGATCACTGTGATCTCCCTTTCAGAGTTTCCGGTTCACCAGTCCGCTGAGTTCCTGCATTGTTTCCCCACAGAGTTTCAATCTCCATCAGTGTCTGCTAACCTGCAATAAACCTGTTAAACTTTTACCTTTTTACCCCATTTTTAAAGCCCATTATGACAATTTCTGTTATTTATAGACAAACTGAAGATTTGATCCTATTATTTGAGCTACAGGGAACTAGTGTAAGGAGTTCAGAACAGGTCTAATGTGCTCTACTTTTTTAAATCTATTGAAAACACTGGCAGCAGAGTTTTGGATCAGCTGCAGCTGTCTGATTGGCTTTTTAGGCAAACAGAGTTAACTCACAGCTTCAGCTACTATAGATAGAAACCACTAATTATGCCTGAAATCTTGGTGTTATGACAGACTCAGACCTGAACCGTCAGAGGCACATAAAGGCAGTTAATGAGTCAGCCTTTTATCACCTGGAGAACATTTTCAGGATTGAAGGACTAACGTCCAAGCAAAATCTAGAAAAACTCATCTTTAGTAGAACTGATTGCACCAGTGTCTTCACAGGGATCTCGCCTCCGTGGGTCCAAAAATAATTACCTCTGTTTTGTTTTTATTCAGTTGGTGAAAATTACGGTGCATCCATGTATTAATTTGTGATATGCATCAAGCCAGTGCTCTGATGGGTTCATAGTCACCTGGTGACACTGTGATGTAATGCTGTG
>NW_015150488.1:515624-518041 GCF_000732505.1 Cyprinodon variegatus | reverse complement strand
AGACTCAGGTGGACAAAAACTCAGTTTTACTCAACAAAACTCAGCTTGACTAGAGTACCCAAAAACTGGCAAACACTCTGGCGTCGAGGTAGTGGCTGTCAGCAGCTTAAGAACACTCTGTTAACGAGGTAACCCCGTGCAGGTGTGTGAGGAGGAGAATCAGAACCAGGCACCGCCTGGTGGAGGAAGGAAGACAAAACACACAAAAACACAGACCACACAGACTGGAGTCCTAACAGCTCCAGTTTAATTTGCATATTTTCTAAGCCAAAACAAGGCTTTGCTTTTTGGTCCACTCTATAAATCTTCAATGCTATTTCTAAAATTTTGAATTGAAAAAACTTCCTTGATGGGAAGCAAAGCTTCTTCAAAGCTGGAAACAAAGTCAAGTGGATTGTTTTTTGTTTTTTTTTTTACCTTTTTGGAATGGGTATAAGGTTGCATAAAGTGAATAGAAGGATCTGTAAAAGTTTAATTTGTCTGAATGCTTGTGTAAGGCTTATCTGAATTCTGGCTTCTTTCTTTACTCTGCTAACAGTCTTAGAAACAGAAAACACAGTTACATGAGCTAAAGGAGGTATCTGTTTGGAGTTTAGATAATGAGGCTTTAGTTTCTCCTGGCATGGATGTCTGTGCCACGAAAGGAAGTAACATTTGACTGATCACATATAATGCAGATGTTTCAGGTTTGTGTAAAGCTTTTTAAACCACTTAAAATATTCAGTTTTAAAATGGAAACTTGAGCTGCTTTGTGTTGTCTCATACACAGACTAAGAGGTTTTCAGCTGTAGCTGAACAATGAGGTCTTATTAACAAGAGCTCATCCTGCTACAAGTTTAAAATGAAAAAAAAACAATAAGTGAAGGCAGAAGAAAAAGGCATTGTAGGGAATGTAAACACCATCTGCAGCATGAACAGCTTATAATGTTTAAATGCTGCAGTTGGATGATAAATTCAAGTTTAAAAAGGTCTGATAAGGTAGAAGATTTACTGTGTTGTAGCTATGTATTAGAGGGCTTTAAAGTTTGGGCTTTAGTTCAAAATTCCTGTCAAGTGAGCACAAGATTAAAATAAACATTATTTTGCACTTTGTAACTAGCTTAACTATTATTCTTTGTACAAACTTAAATTTTACTTTTGAATTACATTATTACATTTCCCCATGGTATGGTCTGTTTATAAAGATAAAATGATTTAAAGAAAAGAAATGGAAAACTTGGTCAAAATTTGTTGTAAGTTACCTACTTTGACTGTCCTATTGTTATTTATAATACTGTTGCAGATTGTGTTCACTACCAATCTAGAAGCTGGTTTTCCTCTGTGGGATAATGTATCTGCATCTATTTGGGACAGATATTTGTCTTGATAAAATCCAAAGTGGATTGACTGCCGTTTTTTTTTTTAAAACAACGGCACTGGATAAAAGGTGTCATGTATCTGAGATTTGTCTTTTTTCATCACCTATTCTACAACCAGCTGCACAGGTAATATTTACCAGAATTGGATCAGGTAGATAAATCTTAAATATCACATGCCATAAAAGAAAATCTAGAAAGTTATCCAGCATATAGAAGCTTTCTGATTACATCAAATTACAGACTTTGCCACAGTCCTTTCCTTCGACCAATCACACACATCAGTGGATAGCTGCCTGCATCTAGCCGTTAACTAGCAAGAGATACTAAGCTATTTTTGTTTTTATTTTATATGCTCCCAATCTATCATCTGAAGATACTTTACAGAGACAAATAAATTAAATCAAACATACGGACATGACAGACTGCATCACGTCATTGACTTTGCACTACTCGCCCCTCCTGGATAAGCATGTGGCTACAGTAGACATTAGCTTGCACTGTGACTCTACAGCAATTCCTCTCACCTAGCATATATGCAGTCACAGTTGAGAAGATAAACTCAGAAAGAAACCTACAGGAGAACCAGGCTCAGTGTCAGTCATGTTTCACAGGGATTGACTGGGGAACAAATAAGGACTGATCCACCAATGCTATCTATGTTAAAGAATGTAACGGTTAACAATACAGAAGTGAATTAACAAATAACACAAAATTGAAAAATAGAAGTAGAATGAAGCAGAAGGATGAAAGGGGTCCCTATGTCCTCCAGCAGCCTAATCCTATAACAGCATAACTATAGAGATACCTCAGAATAATGTGAGCCAATCTAACTGTAAACTTTATTAACAGGAAAGTTTTAAGTCTATTCTTAAAGGTATACAGGGTGTCTCTCTCACGGACTAAACCTGGTAGTTGGTTCCACAGGAAAGGAGCCTGAAAACTAAAGATCTGCCTCCTATTCTACTTTTAGAAATTCAAGGAGCCACTAGTAAACCTGCAGATGGAGAGTCAAGTGCTCTGTTAGGAACATAAGGAAACAGTGGCGGCTGGTGGAGTTTT
>NW_015150488.1:507525-515595 GCF_000732505.1 Cyprinodon variegatus | reverse complement strand
GTGGTGGAGGCTATAAATTCAAAATAGACGTATACCAAAAACCAATCAAACGTATATCACATTATCACACCAGTATATTGCCAACAACAAAAAGCATTATAAAAACACTTTATGAAAATTAAACATAATTTCATGTACATATTTATTTTTTTACATACATTTTGCCCTTCTAAGGCTTTGTGAAGGCAAATGTTTTGGATGGTCCAATATAGTGTCACAAACCTAAAAAAAGAATGTAACGGTTTACTAATGGAAAAGCTATTAGTCAGCTTTCTATTTTTTCATATATATATAAGACATTTTCTGAGAAACTGTTTATTTACGAGCAACGACGCAAATTAACAAACATCTAGAAAAGTACAATATGCTAATATTTTCCATGCGAATCCCAGATTGTTCATGCTTCTTTGTCTTTTCTTAAAAGTGCTTTGAATCAGTCCTACCTGTCTTTATCCATGCTGGGTCAGATCCTGATGTTTAAAAAATGAGGCAGGAAAGCAGAATAAAGCGGTAGTCTTGCTGCATGTCGTTAACCAAACCTTGTAGCTAAACCAGGTCCTGGAAAAAGACAGAGTGTACCGTCTTCATCTGTCTTTAGGCTGCTGATTAATTTTGATGTTCCGCTGATCAGGTCCAAATGATTTCACCTCCAGCTTCTATTGGTAAGGTGGCTTTAAGGGATTTCACTTTCGCGACTTGGCCTGTCAATAAGCCCCACTATGACTGTGATGACAGTTCCTGCCACCTCGGGGCGCACCTCTTCTGCGCCCCAAGGCCGTCCTATACTTCTGTATTGCAGAGGAGCTACAGTGCATGTACAACTTTAAACAAGAGGCTATGGACAAACATTTTTGTGCCCTTGGGCGGACATATGTCGCCAATCCCACAAAACAGCTTTACTCATCATTAAAGATTAAATATTTATCTTGCACATCTAAAAACTATATATAAGTATATTTCGAAATATTTTCATTTTATAATTTATAATAAAGTAGGAGACATATGACCTCTGTCATTTTTATTAGACTTCTTGATCAGTCACATTAAAATAAAAACAGCTTAAAATAGCTCTACCTTCTGATTAAAACAGTGGTCAAGTATATATATAATGTAGAATAAAGAAAATTTGTGATCTTAATTGATGCATTTTTAAGCGAATGGCTCATTCTCTTTAGAAAAGCTATTTCAGATAGACACCTAGTGAAAAAGCCTAAATATTTCTTTATAATGTTTAATGTCACTGAAGGTGTACAATACAACATACTTTAGTATCAGTTCTACACCAAGTAATTACGAGCCTAATATTGGCGAGTTGTAAACTAACACCAATATGTTTTGATATTTAAGTTTGATACATTCAGACAAAGTTCATAGCATGATATTAATTGACAAACAGAAGCAAAAGCAAATAAAAAAAATGTGGTAGCATTTCTTTTGAATAAACAAAGTGCAAAACATAATTTGAGAGCAAATAAAAAAAACTGAATATTTTTCTTTTATGGTTAGAAAATAAAAAAAAAACTACAACAAATAAAAACCAGTACAAAATAATAAAACCACAAAAAATTATTGAAAATAAATCAAACAATAATTCCCAGAAGTCTCGTTGTGGGCCTGTCCACCTATATAGATCAAGAAAAAGCCTCAATTGTACCACGGTAATATCAATCCAGTATCATCCTGACTGATTATCAATATTACTTATGTTTTGGATCGACCTTCCCAACACAGTCGCAGCCAAATAACCCAATTACCCATCTAAACTCGCAGTTTTCTGTTTAAACAGTTGAAGAAATATTTTAAACAGAAACTTGGATAGCTATAAAAAGTCATTTACTCACAAATTATGCAGTAGGTTTTAACTTGGAACTCTTTCTCTAGAAAAAATGTTGTTTTGCTTTAGATAATAAATCATTTTATGTTTTGCACCAGATAATGATTTTCACATCTATAGAAGCATTAATAGTCGGCCCCACTAAATCTGTCAATTTTTTTTATTCTGATCTCTTCCTCCTACTCCTACGATAATGCACCATGAGCTCATCTGACATTTGGCAACTGTTGGCAGGATAAAAGCCAGAAGTATGTGTCCTTTGACCTTCTACATTAACTTCAGCACTCCAACACTGTTGAATTGTGGAGGAGAAATGTTTACACTTTAAGAGGCTTCATTCGTATTGATCTATTACAGCTGAGCTACATTACAGCATAGCAGAGCATTGATCTCAGTCTTTTCTGAAGGAAAATAATCACATGTACCAAACACACATAGACTAGACGTACAGCATCATCAATAGAGGTGGAAAAGGTAATATGCCTAATAACCCTCTAATCTTTCCCATTTATGGGCAGCCCTTTTTTCCCTTCAGGGTGCCCTCTTGAGATACAGTGTTTTGAATTCCCCCAGTGGGATGGCTCATCCCTCTCTCTGTCCTGGATTGTGTAAACTCTGTGATTTTTTTTCCACACCGACTAAAACAAACATCTGACCATCAGTCAGGGCTAACTGCCAGACTTTCCTGGCAGACCGCTTCATATCCATCCAGTGTGGGCAGAGAAACCAGTGTCGCCTCTCTCTTCTGTTCTGCGCATGAGTGTCCCATTTCTAGCTGAACCAAAGTGAACTCAACACAGTGAAGTGCAGCTCCAGCCTCTTGCAATACCACACTTATTCTGACTCTAAACCTAAGTGGACAATATTGTTTTACAGACTCGCTCTCTCCAAGCCATGAAGTAAAAACAGACATATCAACTCGACAGAGTCGTCACATGATACAACACCTGCTGTAATCAAAGAGATCTCTGCATATTCATTCAAAATAAAATAACCAATTGTCTTTCATGACTTCATCGTTCATCTTGCAGACTCCCACACACTGAGATTCGCACAAGCTGTCTGCATCCTGGTCTCTAATTCTGCAGTCACACATGCATTCCTTTCCCATGTGTGAGTGTTTTTCATCCATCTCTTGACTGATAGAAAGTCCTAACAGCGATACAATCAAGTGGTCCTCACATCTGCGTTAAATTTATCTCAGCCAGCAACACCGGAGAACGTCAGGTCAGCATGGGCTTCATTAAGATGCTCCTATAATTTATTTTCAACACACCCACCTGGCAGGGATGACGGATGCTGAAACTGGGTGTAGCATGCAGACGGGTCACTTGCTGTAATCATTAAATGACTGCCTGGTTGGGGCACTAATTTACATTTTGAGGTGAAAGTACCAAAGTAACAGTAGTAAAGTAGTAAAGTAACAGCTATGTATCAGATCATGAAATGATGGTAATATCAATTTGATTTTATCTTGCACTGTGCCCCGTTATTCCCAGCTGTGGTTAAAAAAAACTGTCATCAGGTACTTTCTTCTCTTCTTGGTGCCAAATCAACAGAAAGTACTTCAAAGAGCATGCTTGGCTTCAGAATAACCTAAGATAGAAAAGTACGTGCTTCATCAGAGTATAGAATAATAAGAGGCCAAGACAGTTCCAAATATGCAATAAACCCTTTGTATTACATAAACAGCTGAGATAGCATGCACATTCCCACAGTGGCAGTTATTACACATTCAGTGTGGACGTATGAACCTTTGGAAAGCTCTTGTTTCCATTACAACAGGTCCTTAACGGTGCATGTTATTATTGACCGTCCAATATGTCACAAATTTGTAACATACCCAAACAGAGAGTAAAAACATATAAAAACGCATATATATAACATACACACACACACATATATATATATATATATATATATATGTGTGTGTGTGTGTGTGTGTGGGTCTGTGTGTCTGTGTAGGCATCAAAGGGTTGATATATAATGTTTAGCTGTTTTGTGACAGATCAGCACTAAGTAGTGCATTAGGGAACATAGAAGTAAGAATTTGCAAGGTTTTTCAAAGGTTTTTACAGATAAATATCCAAAAAGCCGGTTTGTAGTGGGCCCCTTTTCCGCTTATATCCCTTAACAAAAATCCTCTCCCTCCAATTTCCATTTTTGTTCCTTTGAAAAATTTCTTAAGATGATGTTTGTTGTTAATATTGGTTATACTGAATTTCAACTGAAGTAGATTTTATAAAAATTGCCTTACTACCAAAAGGATCTGCATGTAATTTAATCTTTAAAAAGTAATTAAACCAGTATATTATGTTTTGATCTGTTGTTCAAACACCAACTGCACTCGGGTAAATAAATGATGCTTGTGGCATAATGCTGTTGAAATTGTGCTTTTCAGTGGGGAAGTGTTTAAAGTTGAAGATAGGACAGATTGAGTTAAATGCAGAGCTGTTCTGCTTTTGTACTGTATACACTCTTTTTATATTGTCTGTTGTATTTTTTATCTTATATGGCATCTTGCTTTAACTCTTTGTACTTTATATAAGCTACTGGAACCAGAATTTCCCTTAAGGAGTAATCCAAAGGGATAAATAAAGTTAAGTCTAAGTCTAGAGGGATACCCTTTAGAAGCCAACAAACACCTGAGACAGAATTACTATAAACATACAGCCAGAGCTGTACTGAAATGGTTTTGGCCAAAGCATTTGGTGTTAGTTTAACACAATCAAAGTTAAGGCTGAGTAAAAATTGAACCTACAATTTTTATTGTTTTTTTTTTTTTAAAGAAATTTAGCAATTCCCCCTTAAACAATAATTCATCCCTTTTTGTTGGTCTGTTAAACAAAAGCACAGTAAAATCCTCAAATGTCTGTGGTTGTAACATAACAGAAATGTGTAAAGAATTATATAGATGTAATTACATTTGCAAGATTTATTATTTACATGATATCAAAATATTTAATTATTCCTATGGTATTTGTCATTGCAACATTGTTTGTATCAGACACATGAATTTTAACAAATGAAATATCTGGTTACAACTACATCAGACTTGAATTATGGTACATTTTTTGTAAATGTGCTTTTCACTGCAGCTGTAGGTGCTGTTTCTGTTATAAGAAGCACTATTGACCCTCAGTTTATTATCATCTTGTTGATTGTATCTTAATCTCTATGGAAGCCATTTTAAGAGTCTGTGTGCTGTCCAACTTTTGCCAAATGAATAGTCTGAGTCAGAAAGAATAAACAAATCTCATTTTAGAGTTAGCCAGTCTAATAAACACTGTGTGTAATGCCTTTCCAGTCTCTCTGTTAGGTTAAGCCCTCTACATTTATGGGTGTAGAACGAGATGAGCAGCGCGTTTAGAGCAGAGGTTGAATGGAGGAGTATGTGAGTAAAAGTTTCGGCTAAAGTTTTCCACATCTTTCTTAGATTCATTTTCATTTTCTGTCATAACATTAAGATAACTTTTATCTGATAAATGCAAGACTCAACAGGAAGCCTTTATAAAAAATAATCACAGATTAGGAAAACTACTTAGATGAGATGGGATGAAACTGATAACTAACATAGTTGTGATATTGACCAAAACTATGTTTAATTTTGCTATTTAACGTAGACCAAAGTTTTGGCACTGAATAAAGAAAAACATGGGAAAATTCACTTTTAGTTTGCACAAGTTTACTGCCACCTAGCGGCCGTTGCAGAAATGTCCTTTTCCCAACCTGTTTTGACTTGTATTCATTCCCCTTTGGGCATTTTGTCTTAGCATGAGTAATCCTCACAATGAAAACTTTTCATTGAAAAGTATTGATGATTGTCCAAATTTGGAACGCACAATAGCTGAAATAAAGACTATTTTACTTAATTTTTTAATCTTAGCATTTAATTTTTGTGTTATTCTTCCCAACCGGAGATACGCATACTGTACACATAGCCCCGGTTGGAATCACTGATATAGAGCGAAAGGATACTACTACTACTACTACTACTAATAATAATAATAATAATAATAATAATAATAATAATAATAATAATAATAATAATAATAATAATAATATTAACGTGTATTAAATCAATACAAAAGATTTTGATGTACAAATGATTCTCTAAGAAAATAATCCAAAGGTTGTAAAATAATCTTCACCAATATGTTTCTGATCCACAGCATTACATTTGAAAATGGAAATATTAGAAGTTCCAAAGTAATGCTTAGTCATTGAGAAATTAAATATCAAGAGCAAAGGGCAGAAAAATGAATAACCCTTAGTACATATAAAGGTGTTCAATAAGTCAGTTTATAAATGGATGTCATCTATTTTCTGCAATATATATATATATATATATATATATATATATATATATATATATATATATATATATATATATATATATATATATATATATATATATATATATATATATATATATATATATATGGTACAGATTAAAATGTAATGTTTTCCTTAAGGAAACCTTTTAGTGATTTTTTCCTGAATTGATTTAAATGTATATGTTATTTTTACATTATTTAAGTACTATATTGGGAAATAAGTGGCTTGGAATGTTTTCTTTTTCTTATCTCTTTTTTTTTTTGCACTATATCTTTATCGGTTTCATGTAAAGCCAAGCAAAAACAAAATAAAAAGAAGAAAACCATAAATTCTAAAATGACAAACTAATGTAAAATCTATTTATGTGTTGCTATTTTTTCGTGTTTTGTGCAAATTTGCATTTCATCATAGATCAATGCATTTTTTTGTATTGTAATTATTGTTATAGCTCATTTATCTGTATTGATGTTTAAAATAAAGTACATTTTTTTTTGTGGCTGTTAAAACTCAAGTTTGCGTTTTGTATGTCTCGTGGGACGCATTGTATGTGGGACATATCTTGGTCCACTATATTGGAGCAAAACACAGAAAGGAAACACAGAATCTCTGTGTGTCAGCAGTACTACTTTAATGCACTTATGGTAATGCTGCAGTAGTGGCACTCGGTAGGGCAAGCTAATTTATCATATGATATTAGAAAAGCTTCAAAAAAATAAAATGACATTTTTCAAATAAAAAGTAGCATTTTCAAATGACAGATTACTGTTAAAAAAAAATCATAATTCACTCAAACTATTCCAATGATACCCCTTTTACACATCATGTACACTGATTACCAAAACTGTGTATAAACCCCTTGTAATGAGATTTAACTCCAGTTGTAGCACAGAGTTAGGTAATGGTCTAAGGAAGCTGAAGAAGCCCTGATAGACTGCTTCAGCCCACTCCATGGGATGAATTCTGCTATCTTGATAGGGAAGACATTGATGGAATAAAGGAATGCATCACAAATTATATCTTTTTCTATTTTCGTGCTCTACTCGAACCATCGTCAAGGACAGGTGTTTCACCACAATAAACACTAGATACACCCTGTCATGAAAGCTTTACTCAATGGGGAAAAAAATACAAGTTTTTGGTCAGGGGAGAGATAAAAAAAAATTTAAAAGATCATAAAAGATAATAAAGCAGGCATCCCCAGCCTTGGTCCTTGAGGCCCGCTGTCCTGCAGGTTTTAGAAGTTTCCTTGCTTTAGCACAGCTGATTATAATGATTGCAGTAGACTAAAAGCCTGTTAATCATCTTTTAATTCAAATCAGCTGTGCTGGAGCAAGGAAACCTCTAAAACCTGCAGGACAGCGAGGACCGAGGTTGAGGATGCCTGTAATAAAGCAAAATCATCAGGAGAACAACAGCAATTATGTTTAAACTATTTTGGATCAAAAACAGGGACTTGGACTGAGTAAATGAACTGAATCTTAAGCCTCAATGATCTTCACCTTCTGGTGAAGTTGACTTCAGTTGATCCGCTAAAGTTTCCCTAAAACTGGAAGGACCATGCTTTAATCTACCTGCTACACTAGACGCTGACCCACCTGGAGAAACATGGGAGCTGTTAGTTTTGCACCGATACCGATACCAGTATTGGACAGGGCCCCAATCCTGCACTAAAATGGTGGTATGGGCAAGTACCAACTAGAGGTGAGTAGTGTTGCGATTCGATACATGTTGCGATACTTGGGTCACGATACGATATTATCACGATATTGCAGTATCACTATATATTGCCATATTTTCCTCAGCTATCAAAATCAAATGATGAGATAAAACAGCAAGTGCTGTATATTTTCATCAGAAAATATTGATTAGATATTATTATCCATGTTGTTTGGGGTTTT
>NW_015150488.1:481454-507210 GCF_000732505.1 Cyprinodon variegatus | reverse complement strand
TTTTCCCATCAATGTTTTATGTATCCATTTTTTTTTTTAAATCGATACTAAGAAGTGAAAGATCGATATTATATTGGGCAGCCGAATATCACGATATATCGCCAAAACGATTATTTCCCACACCCCTAGTACCAACAGATAGGGCACTGATACCATTTTGAGAGCAAAAGGTTTATTCAACTATTGTCACCCATTCCAGGTAGGCAATAAAAAGTTCTACTGGATTCACTTTGTATTAGTCCTTTCCCTGCTTCACAAAGGTAGGCAGCAGCTTGACAAAGCCATGATGGCAATTATTTTACATTCAAGTAGATCTTCATATATATACACACACACACAGCAATTTCAAACAGATGTTATCGATGTGGTATCGGTATGGGCCGATACTGCACAGCCAGGTATAGGGTATCAATATCGGGGACAAAAAATGGCATTGGCGCAACACTAATTATAAATGTAAATCTTGGATGGAATCCAAATGTAGACAGCCATCATGGTGATTTTGTGAATTTGGAATATTTTGAAAGTAAAAAAAGCTAACATCCATACTGGCAAGAAAAGCTGATAGGGCTGGGTGATGTGGTTTAAAATCTAATCTCTTTTTTTCCTTGCAAATATGATTAATCAATTAACTTATGCATTTATTTTTCCGCTTATGATTTTTAATTCACTCAAAAGTCTCACACGTCTTTCAAAAACTACATGTATTGCAGATAATATCGCCATTCACATTGTGTATGACGTTTCCATACTACACACACACACCGTTCTTCCAGCAGCTCTTCGTTGCGTTTTCTTTTCTGGAAAGTACCTCATTTTGGTAACCATTGTCGCTAACACATTGTACGTAACGGTTATGGTTTTAATCTAGGCTCTGGATTACCCATAATTCCAAGTCGTACTGTATAAAATAAAATACATTGTTATTTTAAGATCTTTATTGCAGTTGAAACATTTTATGTGTATTTTTTTACCAGTCGTCTAACAGACTATACACAGTTATTAACATAGTAATTAAAAGTACCACCGTCTGCTTTGCTATTGATGTCGTGTTTAAAAGGCTCACCATCATGTTGAAATCTGGTATGTGTTGGGGTATAAATAAGGTCCAGTCAGCTCCTTTTGTATCAAGTAGAATTAAGACAACTTTTTTGCACCATTACATCTGCAATGAGACTTCCTAGTCCACAATTACATAGGGTGGCCACCCAGGTGTCAGTGTCGGGGCCCTTAAGAGGTCCGGGGCCCCTAAGCCACTGCAGTCTCTGCTAACCAATAGTTATGCCATTGATGTTCCTGTCCTATCAGCTCGACTTTGTTTTTTTACTATTTTAATTCAAAAATACTTTTTAGCATTTATCTCGCCTCCCTTCGAAAAACCCAAGATTTCTGCTTAAAAAAAATGTAGCAACGAAATTGTATCATATGCTACTACGACCCGCCATACATAGGGCGTCCTGTCTTGCGGGCTGTAAACAACCCCCTCTTCAATCGAGAATCCACCATCTTTCTCTTTTGTGCGTCATGCGTAACAGGAGAAGCCCCGCCCCCGGCCTGTCTCTCACGCACCAGTTACGTCTGACCGTAAAAAATAGAAACTTCCAAGATGGCCGAGTCCGTGGACTCCATGCATTTCGCTGCGAACAGCAAAACAAATTCTCCAAAGCCCCTGCTGGCAAAACGACCGCCCGAGAGCCGTCCGCAGTCTTCCAGCGACATTTTCCCTCCCACCCCGAAGAAGGTCCGAGTGGAGGAGAAGGGTCTGAAGCACAGGAAACTGAACGGAGAGGTGTGCGCAGGGGAAAAACACAACGGGAAGCAGAGTTGTGGAAGCCCAGCGAAATGGAGTTTCGGCCCGGCCAAGGCGAGCCACTCCACCGCCTCCGCGATGCCAACCACCCCTGTTCGGAAAATCTTCAAAATCAGCAACTTCCTTGCGTCGCCCCCCAAAGTAAAAAAGGCGAAGGAGAAGCGACACAAGGAGAAGGAGAGAAGCAGCGAAGCCCCGCGGAGCTCCGCCGCCGCCGTGGAGAGAGTGAGCCCCGCTAGCTGCCATACAAAGACGGAGAACGGCGACGTGAAAACGCTGCAGAGAGGTAAGACAACGCGGCCTGCCTGCTTCACAGGGCTCCATGCTATTCTACTTCACATTACAATACAACCCTTTTATTCACAAATCCTCCTACGTAATGTTTTATTGACTTATTTGACATTTTGACGCACATCAGGCCTCTGTTTTATCGGGCCCATATGGTGTGTATACACACGTGGAAATGTTTCCTCCTGAATTATTTGTTTTTAAGTTTGCAACAGAAACGTTTCAAGCTACAGTTTCTTTCCCCTAGATCACGATGTGAAGGAAAAAGACAGACAGAAGAAGAAGGAAAAGAATAAAGAGTGGAAAAAACACAAACTACCACCTGCACATGACATAGTAAGGGAGAATGGAGAAGCCATGACCCACCAGAAAGGTAGGCATTTATTCATAACTTGAAATTAATTAACTGATTGTGGTGGTGTAGTTGTGTTCTGGGTAGTTATTATATGAATTAAATCAAATCAAAGCTGTTTTGGTTTCATTTCATGTAATCAGTTAAAGAGAAAGAAGACAAAACTGGATAATAAGTTTATAAGCTGAAAACCTGAAAATCCACCCGTGAGAAATCATGGTTCATTATTTTGTGCGCTTGATGTAAACAGTTTTTGTTTATGTTCACAGAGTCTAAAGAGATCCTCAGTGTTGGGTCCGAGGAAGAGCTGCTGCTGAAGAAACTCAAGAAGAAGAAGAAAAAGAAGCACAAAGAAAGCGAGTGGGTGAAGGAGAGACGCAGCCGGCCCAAAATGTACCACCGATCCTGCCAGACTGTGTGCACGGGGATGCCCCTGGGTCTGCCGGAGTTTCTCGGACAGATCAACGGAGACAGCAGCAGCAGTGGCGGTCTAATCCACAGCACTACATCACCACACTTCCAGGATCCTGTTTCTGCTGTCACCATCCCATCCATGGTCAGGGATAGGTTCAGCTACAGCTGCACCTCGTCAGCAAGCCTCCCCGGGCTCGAGTTCAGCCGTCTGATCCACATCGAGCAGCAGGCCAATGGAGGCGCCTCTGTGGTGCACGCCTACACCGAGGAGCTCTCCTGTCTGTCTCCAGCAGAGATGGAACGCTTCGCAGAAGAGTTTGTGAGCCTGTCATTCAGTGAGGATGGGGCCCAAGCTGCACGCTTTGTGATGGGAATCATCCACGGAGCGGCTTCTTACCTCCCAGACTTCCTGGACTACTTCTCCTTCAAGTTCCCCAACGCAACAGTGAAGATGGAAGTGCTCGGGAAGAAGGACATAGAGACGACAACCATGGCCAATTTTCACTCTCAGGTGAGGATGGGAGTCTTTTGATCTGCACTAGTTTTGATATTTTGAAGCCGCTTTGTAGTGTTTGAGCAGCTCAGTTGTCACAGCCTGAAGCAACATCCCACAGTTTGTGTCCAGACTGGGTAGATCCTTTCAAGCTCCGCTGCAACGTCTCTTTATCTTTTCTTGTGTGTTCAAAAGAGATCGGTTTTCAGGTAGTCTTGTAAGGCTGAGTTCTCTGATGTTTGGTTTAAACAATCACTGTCTGTGATGTTCATTCAGCTTAGATGCTACTTGGAAAGGCTCATGGTAGAGGTGATGCACATCTGGATGACTGTTTATATTGCTTGTTCTATATGTCACATAGGCATTTCCGTGCTGCCTTTTGTTTGTTTTATATTTTTTCCTTATTTTGTTGCATCTTCCTTTTTTAGTCTTCTTGGTTTCCTAATCTGTTATGTATATGGGTGTTGTAGAAACGGGCTCTGACAGTGGTCTAAATAGAAGAAAATAAAGGGAAGAGGTCAGGTACTTCGACGTAATGTGAAAGTAACCTGTTAGTGTTACTTTCAGTTTTATCTATCGCTGGGCAGTTAAATGCATTTGAAGTGTATATACAATTAAAAGGCAACTTTCAAATCACAGAGGCGATTGAATATTGGTTACATTACATTTAACAAAGGTAAGACTGATTTCTTACTGCAACATTTAAGGTGTTTTTAAATACGATTAAAGTGGGTTTGTTGCCACGAAGGATGGTAGAGAGTAGCAGCAAGCATGCAGGTCCACGCACCCGAGAGAAAGTAGGAATTTTTCAACACAGCAGTAGCGTTAAAGTCCTAAGACAACGGACTCTGGATGGACAAGCTTTCAAGGTCATGAACAGAAGGAAAACCCTGGAGTAAAGCGTGTACGTGTTGTTGGTTAGTGAAGAGGAAAATAAAAATGAAAGTGCAATAGTGATGGAAAAATGGTAATTTTGATTTTTGGAAAAATCGTTCAGGCATATTTTCAAGCACACAGCATACTGGGTTGAGTGAGTTTTCCTCAGTGCAGGCGGAAACTTCAGGGGTTTTTTTGTTTTTTGTTGCACACTGTAAGATTTTTTTACCGTTTCCAGTCCGATTCTCCGGTCATGTGGGAAATAATTCGATGGGGCCGAGTTTCGGCCTCATCGAGCATAGTGTAGTAGAGTCCTGCAACGGGTCGGGTACGCGCGGGTCCCTGACAAGTCACCCGCTAAAATGCTCTTTTGCGGGTGAAAAATACATAAATAAAAATAAACCTTTGGGGGGTCAGGCGGATATTTTTTTAGTGCGGGCGGGTAGTTGGTGATTTTTTTTTTATGCGTGTGTGTTGTTATGGACATCAGAAATGTTATATTAATCAGGCACTGGGGTCACCCTTGTTGTAGCTTAAAGCCTTGCTGGCAGTGTGTGCTTCCCTCCAAAAAGGCCACAGTCAGTGCATACACGTCTGCTGCAGTGTTAATGGCGCTGTTCTGCAGTGCAGCGTACTATAGCCTATTACTTGATGTGTTAACGGGTCGGGTTGCGGGTTAAATATCAACGGGTCGGGTCGGGTTCGGATTTGAATTGAAGATATCCGCGGGTGAGGGGTCGGGTTCGGTATTCATCCTAACGGGTTCGGGCGGGTGCGGGTTGGTAAAACTCGACCCGTGCAGGACTCTATAGTGTAGTGTACAGGAGGGGTGATAGGCCTCTCACGACCACCTCTCAATCAGGAATCTCAAGTTAGGGAGAAAATTGAACATGTTTGAAATTCAGCCGGCCTTGTGAGGTGCAAATCCTGCTGTTGAAGCAGAGTTAAGAGTATCAATGAGCAGATTTACCAGGACCCCACGCACTGCTCATGTGCAAACAAATGAGTTCTTCTTCCTGATTGACAAGTGCAACCAGAGCCATGTCTCGGCTCGGAGTCCAACATGTGTTTTTTGGACGTGCAGTGTGAGCAGTTAGATCACATCAGAGCGTTGGGCCGTTCAGTGTAAGAACATGCACCATGATCTGTGAATTTTTAAACCCTGCGATTTCATCGAACAGTTTGAGCTGTAGCTGAATACGATTGACTATCTCGTACAGCGTATGCCCGGCCTTAAATGCAGGCAATTTAATCCCTGTCATTGCTACAGTATTTTGGTGTCTGTTGCGTTTACACCTGCTATAGCATTTGAACAATCTGTGGGTCATGCTTAGCTGGTTATCACTGTTCTACACTCTTAAATGTAAATATTGTCTTCCTGCGTTAATTAAACAAGGTGGGCCGGGTTTTTCCCCGGGTTTTTTTTTTAGTTGTTCCCCTTTTGCCCCTTTTTTTTTTTTTTTTTTTTTTGTTATTGGGGCCGGTCCTTTTTTTTTTTTCTCCCATGTTGAAGCATTATACATGTCTCCGCTTAATCTGCGAACTATCAGATTGACCCAGAGTTGTTGCTCTGATCCACCTGCAGCTGCACCTACAAGAGCTTTGAGTCTGATGGGTGCAGAGCTCACATTTTCACAGCGCTTTTCTCATCTGTATGTGCAAGTAAGGTAAAAAAAAAACAGTTTTCACCTCCTTTGCACTGGTTAAAAGTCAATGTTTTGGCATAATTTTAGTGTAATTTTGACAACACTGGAGGAGTAAACCTGAATGTCAAAGATTCAAAAGTTAGCGTAGCGGTCTGAATTCAGCATAGTGAGAAACATTTTTGGCAAATACTACACTGAATTAAACTGACGAGAACCCTGGCAGATGTGCAATAGATTGTTTTTAAAGGTGTTATGTGAGGGCGAGACTCTTTTGATAGAAACGTTTTGTCCTGTAGTGCAAATTGTCATTAAAAATCTTGAATTAAATACTTGCCATCTATTTCAGCCTTATTATCGCAACTCTTAGCCTGGGATAAAGCCAAAATTAAAGGATGGGAAATTATTTAGTTTGACCTAATCTTAAAAACGTATGTCATTAAAATAAAGAACTTTTCAAGTTTCGGTAAAGGTTGAAATGGGAGGGATGCTCTGCTATGATTGGTGGTTACAGTTGGAGGGTGCTGTGTGATTGGTTGCTGAGGAGGTTTGTTTGTTGACTATCAGCAGCGATTTACTGGATTAACTCTCTGTCAGTTGGAGGACGGCCCAGTAGGGACGATTCAAAACGTAAGTCCAGCCGTCACAGTTGAAATGTCAGACTGAATTGAGATTATGCCATTAAACACTAACATTGTAAATGAGCAATAATTTAATTTGAACAACAACCTCCTGACTAATTCTCCCTGGAATTGGAGACCGAGGGAGATTTCCATGCTTGTCTCAGATGTCTAGATTTAGTAAAATCCTGGTCTGTCCATTCCTACTTTGGCTGTTTCAGATTTCTCTTTCGGTTCATCTTAAATTAAAGCTATCAGAATGCTTTGAAGTTTTTAACATTAACATATTAAAAAAATACATCTACACCCACAATTATTTATACGGGCATCTCTTAAAAGAGGAGAAAATATTTTTTATTTTTTTTCTCCTGAATTTAATCAGGTTAAGTTTCTGTATCTGTGTAACACCAGTAGATGCTGTAATAATGTAATATTCATTATTGGAGCTACAGATGGAAATTAGCATTTTAATAAATCTGCCACATTTACCACTACTTTCATTAAAGCCTCTTTCCCACTGAAAACAGGGTGTTAACACAGGTTTTTTTTTAAACATGGGTCGACCTGTTAAAAATCGGCATTTAGCTTCCTTCCCGCTGTCAAAAAAAGCTGTCTAACCCCTCGCTGGCAAGCTGTGTGGCCTCTTTCCCCCCACAGCTGCGAGTCTGGTGACACCGTCACCCTGAGTTAGCATTGATGCTGTCCCCGTTGCGACAGAAATCAGGAAAGTAAACAATGTAGAGCAACATGAAGAAAGTCAGGGAATAGTATGTGTGCTTTATTGTTTTGGTTTTTTTGTCCCTCTGAATCTTTTTCACCAGAGCTACGCTATTTTTGTTGAATGTAAACAGAGTTTTAGATCAGATGGGACTGCCGCGGTGTGTTGACGTCCTTGTGTTTAATGGCATCACGTAATTTAGCACGTCAACCCGACTTTGGTGTTCCAACAACATGTCGATCGGAGCCGAGGCGATTTTTAACCTGGGTCGCTTGCTGAGTCGTTTGACCCGGGTAGAGTGAGCTGTTCCCACTGCCACTAAAAGGCGATTGTTCCGGGTCTAAACTGGTATTTCAGCCAGTGGGAAAGAGGTATAATGTGCACATCCTTTTTTAGAATAAAATCGTTCTATTAAAATCCTTCAGCCTGCTGGACATAGGTAATTTCCAGATTGCCTGATTGGGTTTAAATCTACTCTACCACACCTTTGTTGTAACTATAAATAACTTCTGAAGTTTGTTTTTATTTATGATCAATAAATTATTTATATTAGGACTAGGAGGCGACACCCACCTAGGGTGAAAAAGAGTAATAGCATTGCAGTTAAACAAGGTGTCACTGTTACTTCAACAACATGGCAGATTTTTGCCCTTTCCGGGATGATCCAGGCGTACGAGAATTTTTAGATCAGGCCGACTTTCAGCCTCGTATTGCGTTGAGTTTTGTACAGGGGGTAAGAAGGGGCGAGGAGCCTCTCGGTACCAACTCCGGATCAGGGATCGCAAGGTGGAAAAAAAATAAATAAATAAATTCTGTCGGCCGTCGTAAGATTGCATCAGAGCATCGGGCCCCACAGTGTGAAAACATGCATTGTGAGCTTTGAACTTTTAAACCCTGCGGTTTCGGCGTACAGTTTGAGCTGTAGCTGCGTGCAATGATTGAAAATATCGTACAGTGTATGCCCAGCCTAAGTCTGACTCTTAACAGCACTCATAGTCCTACTTTCGATTGGATGACATTTCATTGCAATCGATTCTCACTACTGATAAAGCCCAATATGCTGCATAGAGAGAGTTGTTAACGTTTCAATATCTGGATTGAAGAAAATGTTTATTCATCAGAGCTCATTTCATCATCATCCTCATCGTTTGATTTGCTAATCCCATGCAGCCTCCAAGTTGCAAACCCTTACCACCTGGTGCACAGATCGCCTTGTGACAAATGATGCTCACACACTAGAAATGGAAGCTTGTGGGTATCACATGCTAAAGTTTTAACCTCATTTCAACAACCTTCAACCAGGTAAAGGTGTAGTGGAGGATTTTGCGAATTTTTGAAAAGACCCATTCTCTCCACTTAAAAAAAAATAAATAAAAAAATGCACATGCACAACCCTTTACCCGCTCCTGAGAGGGAACACCTATTAAATACGTGCACAAGCCCATTTCTCCTCATGCACGATCTGTTTAAAAGTTGCTGTTTGCATTGCTTATACAAGCTTACTTTCCAAAAGAAGATTTGCTATATTTCCTCGATGTCAGACTCACCACTGTTAAGTGAAAATTGGGACGAGCACATAGGACGGCCTTACATAGACACATCACCAGAACTATTGACCATTAGGAGGACTACCGCATTTTCATGACCATAAGGCGCACCGTACTAAAAGGCGCATTCTCAGTTATGTGTGCCATTTCTGTATTTTACACACACATAAGGCGCACCGGACTATAGGGCGCGGGTTTTATATACCGGTACATCTCCTCTACTACGTTTAAATACCTCTACTGCGTATTTAAAAATAGAGCAGGAGCAAAACTGAGTATGTTTGTTCTTTATTCATGTATTTATTACAAAGTATTAATCAAACCTGGGAGGTGGCCGTGAGACAGACACATCGCTGATGACACAGAGCGCTGTGATCACTCCTCTGAAACAGTTTAATGACGCATAAATTAACTTAAAATGCAAAAATCTGCCGGCAGAATATCTTCACTTTTATTATCCTGGTGCCTGCAGTTTAGATTGTACCAGTAAGTTCTAACTAGCGGCTGAAGCAGCTTTGCTGCTGTGGCTGCGTGGTGGGCGGAGCTATCCTATCCTTTCTTTGCCTTGCAGCTATATTTGCTGTGATCAGTGGGAATAAAGTAGTTTTCATATGTTTTTAAGTGGGAAAATCCACCTGAAAACTTAATTCAACAGCAGCCTCTGGCCGGGTCGCCTTCTCGCCGTTCACCGCGGCGGCTGGTAGGTGTTTTTCATCAAAATAATCCAAACTGCAGGCACCAGGATAATAAAAGCGAACATATTCTGTTGGCAGGTTTCAGCATTTTAAGTTAATTTAAGCGTTAATAATCTGTTTCAGAGGAGCGATCACAGCGCTCTGTATCATCAGCGATGTGTCTGTCTTGCTGTCAGCTCCCAGATCAGCTTGTCTGATTGGTTGATGCGGCGCGTCGAGCAGCAAAACTTCAATTTTTCCATCTCGAGCAGCAGCGCGTTTGCGGTGTGTCACGCGCGTCAGATGCTTAAACGCTCCGGACGCGCTGCGCCTGCTGCTCAGATGCGCTGCGCCTGCTGCTCAAAACGCGCTGCGGGGCCTTCTGCTGCGCCTTGCGGCGCGTCAACCATTGACTTTGCATGTAAACTCGCTGCTTCTGCTGCGCCTGCTGCGTCCGTGTGAACTGACCGTTAATGCTGCATTCACACTGATGTTGAGCGGTTGAAGTTCCTTTGTCAGGCCTCCCGCAATAACAGCAAGCACAGCGTTCATTTGTTTCACCATGTTTTTCACATCGGCTGTGAGATGGGCACGCATGGAGTCACAGATTAACAGCGATGGTGATGAGTGGAAAAAAACCACCTGGTCTCCTTACATACTCCTGCCTCAGCCACTCTTTCATCATCTCCTCAATGAGGAGATGAGGAGTTCTGCATAAAGCACATACCTGTTCTTTTATACACAATCCACGCCCACACTTCCCCCTTTAACGTTCTCATGGTGGTCTCAAATGTCCGCGGTAACAACACACATAGGGCGCATCGCACTATAGGGTGCGCCGCACCTTTTGAGGGGGAAAAAAATACGTTTATATGCGCCTTATAGTCGCGAAAATACGGTACTTATTTTGATGACTCGGAAAAAGAACATCCTCCACTATACCTTTAAAGAAAGTTATTTATGCCGAAAAAAAGGATCTTTCTCATTTATGCCAAACTCTCTTTACTCTGAGGAAATAATTTAAAGAAACACAAAGCATCTCCACAGATATCACTGCAGCATCAGCATTAGGAATAAAACACAAATGACAAAATATAGGTAGGCTGACATACATTGGTCACTATACACAGTAGCTTACAGTAATATTTCAGCCTCATGGTTTCCTAATGTTGTGAAGACCTTTAGTTTTAATCCTCACAGCAGACGCAGTCACAAAGTGAGATTTTCAGGGTTTATCCCGTCCTATTTTTACCATCAAATTTTTTCCGTTGATGCAGACTGCAGTTTTGCATATTAGCATCTAGTGAGGCAGCAGTGCTAAAAGCCTCTTGAGTTAAGTGACTGAATTAATTCGTGCCTGCGCTTGCTTTCAGGCTTGCACATTGTGTCAGTTTCTACTGAGAGACTGTGCATGTCTCCAGTAGTTATGGACTCAGGATCGCTCTGCTCGACTTAATGGAGAGGTGTGCTTCAGAGGCAGGGGGCCTTTAGTTCTCACCGCCTCAGAGCTTTACTGCTGACATGTGATGGTGGAGCGTTTGACTGCTTTGTTTAAGCTGATTTTGTTAATATTAGAGTAACATGTAGTTATGCAAAAAGCATTTCCACAACCAAAATGAACACTTCCTGTTCTGATGGTTATGGGTTGGATTGTGCTTTGAAGAGTGAATTATGTCAGCAAAGACCAGATGTGTTCAGCTTGCTCACTCCCCCATTACATACATGGTATTTTAAAACACTCTAATTTCCTTTTTTTCTCTCTGGTACTTTATTGCTGTGCTCTGTTTTAGTCTTTGCTTTAAGGCGGGAATCTTTTTGTAACAATCGCTCTGTTGTTTACACTGGCTGGGTTTGTCATTCAACATTCATTGCTGTAGTTGTTTGTATTAGATCACTGCTTTGCGGTGTTAATAGCCTCCTAAAGCAGATTATGAATGTGGAGGCAATAATCTTATCTATTTATGTTACGTAGGTGTAATACTCTGGTTCTTGTTTTTGTTTAGGTGTATTTTTCATGGTGAAAGTGAAACTATGTCAGCAGATATAATGAAGAGAGGATCAGCTGGTTGCAGCTTTTTCTGTTGTTGTTCTTTATATTATTTTTAGTTTAAAAACAGCAGATCATGACTGAATCACAGCACAAAGTAAAACAGTTTGCCAAATGGTTTAATATGGTGCAGAGTAAATAAAGGTTTATTTGATATTTTAGCTCAGCTTTCCATATAATTTTAGTTGCATCATTTTGTATTTTGTAGTTGCTGCACTTTTTAAATAATTTATTTGTCCATGCCTCAGTCAGTTATCTAATAACTTTTGTACTACACTTAATGCTTTATTTTTTTCTGGATGCATAGAAACATTTTGCTGAGGTTTTGTTTTGTTAGATGTATTTACAAGCATTTAAAAAATAACTAAATGGTGAATCCTGTTCAAGAGCAGTTTTTGTATGTGTTCCCTGTCAGCATGTTATGTGTAAATCCCTTATGATGATTTAAAGTGGACGTAGGACATTATTTTGTCTTGACACTGCAGTGACACAGTGGCAACCTGCCAATCAAACAGCTGCAGAGACCTTCTCTCCCTCTGAGCTGCTGCTGACTTTTAATATTGTCGCCCTGGTTTATTTTATATTGACAGTTTATTTAATAGTGGCGGGCTGTTTTTATTTTCTGTCAATCTTTTAATTTACCTGTTCAATAGTCTCAAAATTGTTGCACCACTACATTTAATTTTTGTAAATGAAAATTGTTGGAGCCATGTTGATCTTAGAAGTAGTGGCAGGGAGGTATAACTTTATAATAACAGGAAGTAGGGCTGAAACAATTAATCTGATTACTCATGATTAATTATCGATTATTAAAATAATCAACTATTTTAGTGATTGATTAATCATTACCTGGAGTGCAGAGACTCTACAATGTGGCTTTAGCTGACAGAGCAACACACCTTGAGCAGAAATTGTAAAAAAAAAAAAAAAGAATGTGTAAACATTTTACATTTAATATAAAAATCTTTTTCATTTGTTCTATCCAGCACTCCTCAAATGGAAAAACTTTATCTTCACTTGGTTGAATTTCACAAAAAGTCTTCTTTAACGAAGCCCCCAGCTTTCCAATTATTATTGATTAATCAAAAAAACAATAGAGTAGTCCATTTGCAAAATATTCGTTAGTTGCAGCCCTACATGGCACTTCTATCAATCATTGGTTCCCCAATAATGTCTTCTCAGCCAGCCAAACAGTTAGGTATCTGCTACTGACAGATTTAATTAAATTAATAAGCAGAACTATGCAAACCACGTAAGAGTCAGACCTGGTTCTAACCCATGACCTTCATTATCAGGTTAAGACTGGACAACAGTAATTGAATCAAACATGTGACATTTATCTTTCATGTCCGAACATAAAATAGCTCCAAAATGCAATTCTCATTATTGTATGTAAAAACGATCAAGTCTTTTCTTGTACATTATCCATTAAAGATGCAACTGTCCAGCTCTATGTGATTCAGATACATGCCGATGCTAGAGCAAGACCACTGCAGGTTTTTTTTAGACCAATAATAGGACCGGGCAAAATGGTTTTAAGTGGTTTTATTTTCTACCAAATCCGGATCCTTTTTTCTTTATTCAAACTTGATACTTTATATTATCAAACTTATTTTCATTTAAAACAAAGTTAAAATTATGTATGTTACTTTCAAGACTAGCCTTAATAACGATCATCCTCGCTGGGAGGTGACCTTAGTTTAAAGGGCAACGACGGTCAATTTATAAAAACAATCATGTTTTACTGCAAACGATGAAAATAAAAGATAATAAATTATTGCAGCTAGTTTTATCAGACAGTGTGCTAGTTTATCAGGTATGAGGAGACTTCTACGAAGAAAAAGTGATGAACTGATGTAAATCTGAACTATGGAAGAAATCTTCATAAACAAAAACATCTGATTAATTGCTCAGCTCTAGCCAATAAAATTATTTTGCCATCAGTCTAACCAAAGTCTTAATTTAAACAAAAAGTATTGAACAAATCAAAGAAAACATTAATAATGGATAGAAAGCAGAGGGAGTGGAATACCTCATTTGATCTTAAGGTATGGCTGCTTTAATGCACTAATGGATCATAATGGCTGATGCAAGGGGAAAAAAAGCACAAATATAGGCTGACTGATGTATCGTTCTGTCTAACCGGTAACTGGGCAGATAATATAACACATTTCGGTACCATTCATTGAATGATCTGAGTATCCTACCATGGGAACGATCACATGCTGCTGTGTGTGATGATTAAACTAGCATTGCAAACATGCTGTAGCTGTGTGGCTGTGATTGATATTAATAAAGAAAAGGAAATTACATAATCATAACTCTGGATCGGCATCATTCATTCAAAATCCAAACCAGTCGATATTAGCTCCAATATCAGATCCAAGCATTGGATTGGAGCGTTTCTAGTATCCACTGGGTTACATTGGGCTTCTTGGTAAGAGAAAAACTCTTTGCAAAAAACAAGTTAACAATGAACAGCAGGACTAGCTCAGGTTACAATTTACTTGAGCCCTATTTGTCACCATGTCTGCGTTTACAGCAGGTAGCTGCAAACACATGTATGTGATTTACTGTTATTGGTAGCCAAAGACGGAAAGCTGTATGTTAAAAACCAGATCCAAGGCCAGCTCTGACCTGACTTACTGCATGCCAAGAGAGCAGCGGTTTCCCACTAGGATGTCTTCTTTTCCAAGATATAAAAGCAGGATTGGTAGAGAAGCAGAATTCAAACCCTGAGGGTGTGATCCTCATAGAAACTTTCTCTGCTCTTTTATGATAATTTCTGCAGCTATATTTGGGGCGGAGGGGTGAACAGCTGTGAACTGTGCTGTCTGTTCTGGTTCTGGACGAGCTCATCACCTTGAACCAAGATGTTCTACTTTCAAGCAGTGAATGCATAGAATCTAGTTTGATGTAAAACTTTCTCACTTTTCTAAAACAAGATGTTGATATAATCTAACTCTAATTTTCTAAATAGTACAAATATATTATCTCTGAAGTTGGAAGTCTGCTTTTATGTATTTTCATAATACAAGAAATGTATTGAACACTGAAAAATAGGATTTTTTTTTTTCAAATTACTGATCTAATATTGAATTGCCTAACTTTTCTATCAGATCTTTACTCATGTTTTCTTTTCACATGTTGAACCGGGTGAAATGTGTGTAATTATGTTGTACTATGTTATTTGTATAACATGATTTATTTACAAGATTTCTTTTTAGTATTTTAGTTAGGGATGGGTGATATGTCCTAAAAATAAAATCTCAGATTTTTTTTTTTTTTTTTTTAAGATTTTTTTCCTATTATTAATGAAAGCAATAAGTACAAACGAGGCACCATGTCTTTAGTTATGTGCAAAGCGACCCTGCTTCTTTCCTTTCATATCTGGTGCTTTGTGCAAAAGATTCGATTACAGTTATCTGTTTGTTAGCTGAGGTTTGTTGGTTAGTCCAGGTTTATTCGCCCCGGGCAGACTGGCATTTTGCAGTACCACACCGCGCTATTGGCAGCTGTGCTTCTGTTAACAGCTAGCTTGTTAGCTATGTGGACTAGGAACCTTTTCAGGCTGTTATAAATTATGCCTTTCAATACACAACCACATCTAAATAAACTCGCCTTGTGTGACGCTGTCGCTAGCTAACTGCAACCTGAGAGTGATAATGTGGCTACAGAAACTCCGGGGATCCAGAAATGCAACATCTTAAAAGAAAAAAAAAGATACAATTTTTTAACAATTGCCCGCAATGAAGTTTGAATTAATTCACTGAATCGTTTTTTTTGCGCTGGCCTAGTTTTAGTAATAAAAACCTCCACACTAAGGTCCAGAAATATCTTCAGAAATCTGCTGTCCTTTCAGGGAAAATAACATCTGATTAATGCTGTGAAGAGCACACATACTGTGATGATAGTTGCTCTCCACTGAGCTTGATGGATTTTAATGGGTTTTTCTTGTAGAATCTGATAATTATTTCGTTTTTTAGGTTTAAAATTGCCCAAAGGATTTTTCTTCTCAGTCCTATTTCTCCGATCAGCTTGTATGTGTTATATCCCTGACATTTCTTTTTCTTATGGAGCACTGAAGGTTGAGGTTTTCTAAATGCAATGTTAAAAGCAAACATCAAAAAGGGCATTTGACTTAATTTTTGAATAATTAAAGTTCCTGCTATAAAACCCCTGTGTGATTTGCCTTTCCTCCTCCAGGTGAAGAGGACTTACTCCCGGGGAACATACCGTGCCGGCGCCATGCGGCAGGTCAGTCTGGTGGGAGCCGTGGATGAAGAGGTCGGAAATTACTTCCCAGAGTTCCTCAGCATGCTTGAGGAATCTCCTTTCCTCATGGTTAGTGCTTTCTCTCTCTTAGCTGGAGGATATTCAGACTGCGACGTGTCAACATGTGTTTGACCTCCCCCTGCGCATGTTCCTGTGTTACGCAACCTAAAGTTTCCCATCCTGTGTTTGTGCAGCGAACTCTGCCGTGGGGAACCTTCTCCAGCCTGCGGCTTCAGAGCCCGACAGAGAGCGACGACGGCCCCATCATGTGGGTCCGACCCGGAGAACAGATGATCCCGATGGCAGACATGCCCAAATCCCCCTTCAAAAGGAAAAGGTCTTCTGAATTTCCATACCCTCACCTGTTACTCATCATCTTTAGTGACTGTCTTGAACTCTTCTGAACATAAAAAAGGCAGTTTTGTAAAACACAGAAATGTTGAGCTGTTTTTCCAACATCTATTTAAATGCTACTTTATGCGGATCTGTGTGATTATATTAACCACAGCATCAAAGTAAAGCCAAAACATTCAAGTTTCCACTAAGTCAGAGTAAAGTACAGCATCATTTTACAAATGGGAAAACTTGGATTATATTGTCAGATTTTGCTAATTGCTAAAAAAAATTTGTTGATCTTAAATAATTATTATATAATCTACAGTTTTTAAAGTCTTTTTTTATTTTTTATTCCTTTGTTTTAATAAAAATGCCCTGCTTGACATTACCTTTTCTGATATGTAGTCTAGGAGGGAGCTCTCACAGGCCTTGAGTAAACCATGAACCGTGTGTTATTCAGGTCCACCAACGAGATAAAGAACCTGCAGTATCTGCCCAGAACCAGCGAGCCCAGAGAGCTGCTGTTCGAGGACAGAACGAGAGCTCACGCTGATCACATCGGCCAGGGCTTCGAGCGGCAAACCACAGCTGCTGTGGGGGTGCTGAAGGCTGTCCGCTGTGGAGAAGAGTAAGTGCACGGAAATCTTTTATACTCTATAGATGGTTCATCAGTTCATTTTTTGTTTTTTTTTTTTTTTTTTTTGGTCTCAGGTGGGCCAGTTATTTACTCCAATTTGGTTTCAGCTCATTAAACTCAACCTGTTGTGTTGATTTACAGCAGCGACACTCCTTCCCGTATCACCAAGGACGTTGTGTGTTTCCACGCTGGAGACTTTCCAGATGTGGTGATGAGGCTGCAGCTGGACCTCCATGAGCCCCCGCTGTCTCAGGTGGGATTGTTATTTATTTATTCTTTCCAGCAGCATATAAACCATGTAGCTGCATGTTTCTTCTTTCTTTACTGCTTCATTTGTGGTTTTCATGTTGACAACAGTTTTGGTTAATGTGTTTACTGCCAAGGATCCTTCTGCCATTGAGTCGGTGCTGTTTAGTGTTTTTTAGTGTGAATAAATAGACAAATCTAGCAACCGTAAAGTCAAGCTGTAAAAGGGATAATGAAAGAAGTTAGGTTAATCTACCATAGCCATGAGGTACAAATATGTGATGATCCTGGACCAAAAGTGTTTCTGATTAGATATTCTGATGCATCAGAGCAGGCAGATACGGGTGATTTTGGGATCAAAAAATGTCTGAAAAGTACAAAGTCTAATTTGGAATTTAATTATCTAGGAAAAGATAATAAAAAGAATGCAAATTAGTTTTATTATTATTATGATTATTTATTTTCCCTACCCAATCCTCTGAACGTGTCGTTCTTGCTTCTGAAACTCCTTCCTTCCTAGAGTCTTTTTGTTTTTTCTGAATTTCTCTTGCCCTGCTTCGTTTTCCATCTTCCAACTTCCCTTTGAACGCTGTAACTTTCTTCATCTATCCTTTTTCTCTAACCTTGTGCCCTTCTTTGGAACCCTCCTTCTGTACGTTCTTCCCTCCTTTTTTCAGTCATTATTTTTCTGGATAGAACATATTTACAGAAGAAAACATTTATTTTTGATCTTATATGAAAAATTTTTATATATTTTTTTACGATTTTTATATAATTACTGCTCTTATTAGGTCACTCAATCAGGTAAAGGCATATTTTACACTCTCTATACTCCAGTTAATTATTAATTGATTAGTAAATTAGTTGACAATTATTTAATTAATCGATTAATCCAATTAATTGTTCCAGCACCAATCTGAACTTTTTTGCTTATTTCATTTCATCATTCTTCTTTCTTATTTCTTTTATTACCTTCTTTATTTGTTCTTGTTTTTTCTTCTTATTCATTTTCCTTCAAACCTTCATTCCCTGTTTCCTTTCTTTCTTGTTTCCCTCCTGTTTCATTTTTTGTGTGCTCTCGCTTAAAGTCCATCGGTCTTAAATTCATTTAAAAATTCAACATTTATATCTAAAAGTTGGTGCAAAAGATTATAAAAGAATTGAGGAATGCTGGGTCTGTAAAGATCTGGATTCTACATTAAAATTATTTAAAAACCCTGTTTACTGATTTAATCATCACTGATGACAGGAAGGTTTTGGCAAAATGAAATTGAACGTCACCATGGTTACACAGTTCTACCACAGTTGTGTTTATAAGGTTATAAGACCCTCCTGACTTTCTTAAATCGTTAGTACTGTATCACTCTATTTATAATATCTCCTAGTCACCACAAAAGTCATCTTAAGGTACCTTACAAAGCCCATTCGTTTAAATCACACAGACTGGCTAAATAGTTTTCTATTCAAGCAAATTCTGCAGATTCATCCACCTGCATCCTCCTGAATGAGCCTCTAGCAGCAGTAGACAGTTGCCTGGACTGCAGCAATCCCTTAAAAGAGGAATGTATGTTGCAACAGTAGAGAGGAAAACTCCACTTTAACATTAGGAAATCCCTAGTAGGAGGAAGAGGGACGCTTAAAATAAAGAAAAAAAGCAAATCTACCCTCTAAGGCTTGGCTTGTGAATGTTGTAACAGGTGGAGAGTAAAACCAAAGTCCATTATCTCCTTTCATTTTTTTTTTTTTCGTCACACTTGATCCCTGCTGGGGTCGGGAGGGGTGCAGGTCCGGCTATCAATGGGCGAGAGGCGGGGTACATCTTGGACAGGGCGCCAGTCAATTACAGGGCAATACAGAGACACACAGGACAAAGAGCCATTCACAGGCACACACTCACACCTAAGGAGAATCTAGAGAAGCCAATTAACCTAACAGTCATGTTTTTGGACTGCGGGAGGAAGCCGGAGTACCCGGAGAGAACCCATGCATGCACAGGGAGAACATGCAAACTCCATGCAGAAAGACCGCGGGCTGGGAATCGAATCTGAACCTTTTGGTGCAAGGCAGCCGTGCTACCCACTGCATCACTGAGCAGCCACTATTAACTTCTTGTGTATTTTAAATAAATATGAAAGTTGAGAATGGTCTCCTTTCCTTTCTATTGGTAAATTTCAGAAGTGTGATGTCATGATGATTCTAACTTATATCTGCCATATTGAGTACTGAACGCTTAGCTTAGCTCTGTGGTTCTTCACCTCTGACTAGAAAGGATCATTCTCATTAAAATCCCATGAGCTTAAATTATACACAGAGAAAACGCATTGCGTCCAGTAAACAGCAGCCTAAGCTAGCATTCTTGTTTTGAAAAATCATTTGATAGTAAATGTACACCGCACAGACGGCTACCTGCAATCGGCGTCCAGTCAGCCCATCTGATCGCTGACAGCCATCTTTCACAATGTTAAATCAGTTAAAACAGTTATTTGGCTAACCTTATTTAATTGTCACACCCGATGGGACAACCTAAGGACAGGATCTTTGAGGCGCAGGGACCAGAGCAGGTACTCAATATGGCCGAAGCTAGATACGTCTGTGGCGTCAGCTACAAGGCATCTATAAAACAATTAGATGTGAAGTAGGTTTGCCAAAACAATAAAAATCCAAACTCAGTATGGATACTCAGGAAAATATTCAATACCTCAGGTATAAAAAATGCTGAATAGTTAAAGGCATAAAAAACAATTTCCAACCTCAACATGAAACATGCTTTCTCAATAGAATCACAGTTTCAATTAGTTTAATATTTGTGCAAAAAAGGCTATAAAAAAAAAACCTAATATAATCAAATTTGACAAGTTTGTTTAAGGTAAGATTCTTTTAATGTGAAAAATAATCTAGAGTGCTTGTCTGAGTGCTTTCTCCATTTGTCGTCCACAGTGTGTCCAGTGGATTGACGATGCGAAGCTGAACCAGCTGAGGAGGGAGGGAATCCGATACGCTCGCATCCAGCTGTACCACGATGACATCTACTTCATCCCGAGAGGAGTCGTCCACCAGTTCAAGACTGTCTCCGCCGTCTGTAGCCTGGCCTGGCATATCCGACTGAAACAGTACCACCAGCAGGAGGAGAAAAAGGAGGAGGAGAGAGAGGATCTGGACGAGGGGGAGACATGTTCCTTCAGCGAAGCACTGAACAGAATCAAACAGGAGGAAGATGTGGAGGAAGAGGGAAACAAGTGTGACTTTGCTGTGCAGACGGTGACAAAGATGGAAGAAGAGGACATGGAGGGACAACAGGAGCCAACGTCGCACACACTGACGCATAATTTCAAGGAAGAAGAGCAAGATGAACTAGACGAAAGAAAGGAGCTGGTGGGAACACAGTCACCGACTTCAGTTCAGAATGAGAGCGAAGAGGCTGTTTTTAGTCCCACAGCAATAGAAATTAAAGCCGAAGTTATACATGAGGAAAGAAAGCGTGGTTCAGAGACACATCAAAGACTGGATGGTCAAGAGGAAGCTGGACAGGATGCTACTTCCCTAAAATTCTTACAGCAGATTAGGAAGGACAGCGATGTGGAGGAAGAGCAGCATCAAAAGAAAGATCAGACAGACAAGACTAAAGACGACACCACAAGTATTTGCAACACACCGCAAATTAAAAAGGAAAAGGATAAAGGTAAACGAGAGAGAGATGAAAGGGAGAGGACTAAAGAAAAGAAGGAGAAGGACAGGGAGAAAAAAGACAGAGGAAAGGAAAGAGAGAAGGTTAAGACTGAAGGGGGAAGAGAGGGGGGGCCCCTGATGCTGCCGCAGATAAAGAAAAAGGAGGAGGAGGAATGGATAAAAGATGGAAGTAAAAGCTCACAGAATGCCCTGTCGGCTCAGAGAGACGAGAAGTGGGCCAAGGAGTGTGACTCGAAAACACAAGCCCACCTCAAGAGAGAGAAGGAGCACGATAAGGACAGGGGAACGTCTCAGTACCGGCCTGACAGAGACGAGGCGCGAGACTCCTGCTCACATAAACCTAAGTCCACTCATGGGAAGAAGGAGAAGAGCAGCCACAAGGAGGGCAAGGACATGGGAGTGTCAAACACACCGGGGAAACTGGGGAGGGAGGAGGGAAAGACACACAAACACACAAACCAGCAGGGGAAGAAAGAAGGCAAGAAGGAGAAAGACGGCGGCAAGGAGGAGATCAGGAAGAAGCCTGAACAGAAACCAGCACGGACACTCTTCACCTTTGATCTCTTTAAACCCATGGAGGCTCACCAAACGCTGGCTCTTTCTTTATCGGACAGTAGACCCAAACCTCAACACCACACTGACCCTCGAGGTTCTTCATCCAAGTCTGGCTCAGACTCTCGGACTGTTGTTTCAACTAAAGGACCAAAAGTAAAGGATTCATTGCAGGGAAAACCTTCGATGGCGTCAACGCTGCAGGACTCCATAAAACAGCCTCTGAGGACACAAACGCCGCAAACACAAAAAGACTTCTTGATATGAATGTCTCCATGTCTTCTGACTGTACTACTTATGCCAAGGCTTTGTTAAAATATTTAAAAGTTCATCCTTCCTTTAGATCAATTAGACCCGGCCACACACTACTACTGTGACGCAGTGAGACAAGGATGCAGCCTGCCTGTATTTTAACAATGCCGAAGAATGTAAGCTAAGTTGCTCACTTTGTTTGTCAGCAGATGTACGAAGGCTTTAACACGAACTGTTATGGTGAACCGCGTGTCGTTGCCTGTGCACTACTTTGGTTCACGCTAAAAAGCGCCTACACTGCTCAAAGAAATTAAAGGAACACTTAAACCTGTATGCAATCCGTCAGGCAAACAGACAGGTTGTTTATCGGTGTCAGATCAATTGAAGTTAATGGGGCAGCAATGAGAGGACCTCTTTTTTTTTTACTTTTTAGTAGTTTTACCATTGAACAGGGTCCGCGTCACGACTTGTACTATGAGGTGATAGGAGCAGAGGTCACCTGTCATGGTCAGGAGATCAGCTGTGTCCTGCTACACTGTCTCTGGAGATTACAGCAGACAGGCAGTGGCTCTAGCAGGGCTATCAGGAATCCACTCTTTCTGGCATGGAGGAACAGAAGGGGTACTGGCAGAATAAAGCGCCCTCCTGCATGATGCTGGTGTGAATGTTTCAGCCAAATGAGGGCGGCCTCAACCTTTCGATGGTGGTGGGTCTGTTGTTCCTCTTTGTGCATGATTACGTCCGACCTGCAGCAGCCTGTAGGATCAAGCAGTTGAATCCATCGACGGGCCTCCATGCTCCTAGAGGATCTCAAAGAAATCATGTTTAGGTTCATCTAACGCCACCAGGTAGTGGGGTGATGCTGGTCAGGATCTTGCAGGAGACATCTCAGTACCCTATCTATAAAGAAACATGGCTCTATTCCCAGACCATACAAGCCAAGAGTCATCTTGACTCACTGCAATAACATTTCACCAGATGAGACTGTCCCGACACTCCCTTTCTTTATTCAGATTATTTTTTTATTTTCATTAAATCATGCGACACCTTTTCGTTCCTGACATATTTACCCGTTCCATATCAGTATGGATATCCCTCATGGTTGCTTTCTCTTTACTTGAGGTTAAATGTTAATTTTCAGTGTCCCTTCAATGATTTTGAGCAGTGCATTCTAGGTACTCAAGCCAATCTGAAAACGATCATTTTGACAGTGCCTTGCAAAAGTATTGATACCCCTGCAACTTTATCATGTTTGATCGTGTTACAATAACAGACTGCATAGTGCTTTATTGGAATTTTATATGCAAGACAAACACAAAGTAGTTGGGATTTGGGAAGTGGTCAGAAAACATTACATGGATTAACATTTTTTTAAGAAACATCAAAGTGTGGCATCTGTATTCCACTTGGTCTGATACCGTGAGTAAAATTGCAATAAACTGCCTTTAGAAGTCATCTTCTGTAAACATTAAGTCAAGTTAATCTATACTGTATTTTTAAAACTACAAGATCAGTCATATTTCCTGGAGCGCTTTGGTGCACATCAGTGTTGGTGGCTCGCCTTTGATCAGATTTAGGTCCATACGATGTTTGAACCACTGTAGGACTTGAAAAGGCTTTGACCTATTTCACTACTTAACTCTGACCAGTTGCCAAGTCTCTTCTTGGGAAAAGCAGCCTTCCCACAACATGATGCAGCCACCACTGTGTTACATTAGAGGAGCTGTGTTTCTCTGGAGCTCCTTAACCACCTAAACTGACAATATGCTTTATAACCGAACCAAATTGCTGTGTACAGTGGTATTTATCATGAAGCTGTATTTATACTGGGATTATTTACTTTCCAAGTCAGTTTTGTCCTTTGTGTCTGTCAATCAGCTATCATCCCAATAAAATAGCCTGAAACGAGTGGCTGCAGCACGGCACATGTGGAAAAGTTACGTGAATACTTTTGCTAGGCGCTGTACAACATTCAGGACATGGCAGCAAGTCCTCTGCTGATGGGAAATCATTTTACTGTTGCTTTGCTCAGCGGGCTTTATCGTTTATAACACTCCAAAATCAGATTCTAGCAGTTGTTTTCAGACTGTACTGTTTGACACACACAGGGCTGTAAATTATTCTGTAAGTACCAAAACTGTACAGTCTAGATGTTATTAGCAACAGTGTGAGAAAATGTATACAGAAATTGCATATATTTTTTGTAAGACAGGTTTTATTTTCCATAGAACTTATTTATATCATTTACTGTCTGTTTTTATTTGAAACCAATGTATGTGAAAATTTTATTGTAAATACATTTTATTTCCTAAGATAATACTTGGTAGTGTGATTTATACTCTGATCAGAACCTCTCAATAAATGGTTCTAAATGTTGACTAAGTTACTCATTGTCCTGGTTTTTGTTAGGATTTTAATTAATATGTGATGGTTTAAAATGGTTTACAGAAGGCATGGCAGGTTTATTTGTATAGCACAATTCAAAGTGCTTTACATGAATTAAAAGATCAAATAGAAGAAACAAAATGTCACAAGTAGTAGGATGACTGTTCTAGATAGGCAATGCTATATTGGTTGAGACAGGTGAAATCCTTCAAAACATTTGCTTCAGAAAAAACAAAAAAAAGCCAAAGAGATTTTATGACAAAGCCAGATGTTCATCTCCCCGGTGAGACTACAGAGGATCTAGAGGTGTTCTTAAAACAGGAGAATTAAGTCCTTCCATCAAGTTTTATTTCTGCCTCCTTCCTATTGGTCGACCTTGAACAGCCTCCAAATGGAAGGAATGGCGTTCGGTAGGCACACTGATCAGAACCACTGCCGTGGTGTAATGGAAGAGAACGTCCAGCTGCAGGAGTCCTCATCAGTTAGGAAAATTCTGGGAAAGCAGAGAACTTCAGTATATTTACATCTGGATAAATATGGGAGGAAAACTTTAGAGTGAAAAAAGTATTTCTAAACTTTCTTCTTTATCCTAATTTTATTTGTATCCATTTGTTTCTTTCCATTAAATCATCAGAAAAAGCATCTGTCAATCATCCAAGAATTTGTAATCTATTGATCCACCCGTCTAAAATCATTCACCAATCTATCTTTCCATCCATTCATCCTGTTTGTTTTACACAAAGACAGTTATATTTTAAATTGTTAAACATTAATATAAATGCCTTAAAATTAGCAAACATAGAAAAGCAATATAATTTTTTTTATTTATGCCATAGTTAATATGCTGCACTGCACCTTATATTAATACAAAATATCTAAAATGAATTATAACTTTAAACAAATAATGCTTTTCATTATCAAATTAACAGTTTATGGATAACATTATTTATTCTTACTCCATCTAGACTAAATTCTTGTTAGAACTAATGATTCTGAAGGCTCTTCATTGATGACTCAGTGTTATTCATTAACACTACTGGTGTCAAAGGTTGATTTAAACCAGTGGAATTTACCACTCGACTTGGATGTTTTTTCATCTTATATTATTGATTATTTAATAACTGTTATATAGAGCTGAATTGATGCAGTTTATGAGGATGGAAAAAATCACAACTGAAGTATTATTTTTTCAGGCAACATCTGGGAAACTAATAGTACAAGTTAAATGTGCTCTCTGTTTCCATCAAAGAATAGAAAGAAGGTAAGGTAAGTAACAATCTATTACTATGTTGGCACGAGATGTAAAGAAAAGAAGCGAGCTAGAAGGTGCTCAGGTCAGTTGAAGCCAAAATTTACATTTTTTGGGCTTACTTGTTAAATGCAGTATGGTGGAAAGCTGATCCTAGACTCTACCCAAAACACACCACCTTCATTGTGACACATGGTGGTGCCAGCATCATGCTGTAGGGAGGCTTTGTTCAGTAGGAACAAGTGAAAATGGTCAGAGTTTTGGGGATTATATAAAGTGTTAATGAAAAGGCTGGAGGAGAATCTGTTAGAGGCTGTGAAGAAATTCAACATGGACATCAGAACAGCACGACATATTGAGCCAGTTTTCTATGGAATGGGTAAAGCTTGCCCATGTGTTAGAACTGTTAAGTCAAATGCCAGATCTAAATCCAGTTAAAAATATGAATATATGCATTTCTTTTTTTTAAGTAAAAAAAAGGAAATATTTCAGCTTATAGATATACAGATTCGGAAGAGATGCCACAACAGACTTATTACACAATGAAAATGGACTCATGTATTGACTGGATGGGTCGAGATAAATGCAACCTCTGCAATTTTCAGAGTTTTATTTGAAAAAAAAAAAAATCTTGAAAATCATATATATTGTGCAC
>NW_015150488.1:453559-481305 GCF_000732505.1 Cyprinodon variegatus | reverse complement strand
AACGCTTCTAGATACATTTGCAAAGCTGTCACTGCCAGCTACAGTTCAGAAGCTATTAACTAATTTATAACCTTAAAGGCTAAAATAGCAGCCTGCAAAATAAAAATAAAAAATCAGCCAATTTAGGGTTAACAATGCAAAAACGGGGGGGGGGGGGATCCTTTTCAAATTGTTGAGTCTAAAGAAAAGTGAAGTTCTATCAAGAAATGACCAAATTAACTACTATGTGGAGAGGATGCTACTAACTAAAAAAGTAATAATAAAATCTGTTACAGTAGAAGAGCAGCAGTTTAGAAGTAAATAAATTTAGTTAGAGGTGAACATATATATATAAATATATATTTAAAAGAAAGCGTTCATCTTAAAAGTGTTCTCCTCCTCAGGTTCAGTCCCTCCTGTTGTGGAAAACACTGTATCCCAGGTCCAACACTGCTCCACCCAGCAGCAGCCAAAGCGGGACACAGATCACACTGACCCAGGTCTCAGTCATCTTCTCAAGCCTGGAGCACAGAGTCAGACAGAAAGCCTTCTTGAGGAGCAGAGCCGCCAGGTACCACAGTCTCCTCTTTACGCTCTTCTCCTCATTCCTAGGGTCGAAGTCCGGTTTGCAGCGACCTGCCATCTCCATGATCTGTATGAGGATCAGGATGGTGTCAAAGGTCCAGACAGGGAGGAAGATCAAATACCAGCTCCAGTTGAGTTTGGAGTCCAGCTTGAGGACAAGCATAATGAGGAAGATCAGGGCGAAGATCCAAGAGAGAAAGACTCGTTGAGCCAGGGACATCTTCATCTAGGACGGCGGCGAGGAGCCAGTTTGATCCGCAGAATGAGGCTGAAATGCCGCTGAAGTGAGCAGCAAAGGAGACGTAGTGATTCGGCAGCAAGACAACCGCTCTCTGTCTGAAAGAAACGGTAAAAATTTGATGGGGAAAAAAGTCAGCACCGGGTAAACATCCAGCTACTGTTACCTTCTCAACACTAGGCTATTCCACCAAAACAATAGTTTAGGAAGATGTTTTACCGAGTTTACCGGGAGTGTCGGTTTGTTTCCTTATAAATGCGGGTTTAAAGATGAAATAGTTATCGAGGAAACATTTCGACACATTTAAATTCGACTTTTTTAACACGAAAATAACCACGTAGAATGCTTTAGCCTCAAGCTAATTCCTACCAAAATGCACTTCCGGTTTGTTGATTTAAAAATGGGCGTGTTTTTTAACAGCTTCCGGTCTGCTTTCAAAATAAATGCGTCGTTTCATTTTTTTTTTCAGATAGCAAAATTTGTCATAAGCAAAATGGTTTAAACAAAAACATGAACCTATAACACACAATTGAAATTAAAATATCTACTTTTACACTCGCTTCATTTCTATTGAAGCCCATTTGAAAGTAAAAAAAGGGACACGGTATCTCATAATCATACGATTTAAAGTCGTAATACTTTTAAAGGTATAATTCGAAATTTATATCAATATCTTCAATCTTACATTTATTCACTCAATTTTAACGATAGACAACGCCAAAGAGAATCCCAGCTAGTTGTTGTAATTTATCCATACTGTGTTCCTTACAAAAAAAGGGAGTATATAAAGTTTTGAGTAATCCACAATAATCTATTTATACAAAAAAAAAAATCAAATTCATAGAGTACATTCTTTTAGATATCACTCAAATTTATTTATTCTTATGGGGCCAGTATAACAAATTCATACAAAGTACAATTCTGGAGACATCATAGATTGTCCAAAAAGTAAAGTACAAAATGCTTTGAGGTAAAACATCATTTAAAAAGATTAATTTAAAAAGCTCTTATTTAAAAAAGCAATTCCTTTTAGGACAAATGTTCACTATACAAGATCTACCTTTTCTGAAGAAAAAAAACAACATACTTTTTTTTATTTACATGTTAGTGGTGGTGCAAATTACAGTGTGAGACAACATTCAGTTGAAAATGTTTCCATCTCTGTCAAATGTAAACAAACACTGTCATATTCCCTCGAACCACAAAGCCCATGCATTAAAAGTAACACAATCGCAAGATTATTTTGCAGCTGTGAGAGCTGCTAGAAAGCGAGAGAACCTCTGAACCTCCAAGCAGCACACGAAGGAGCGAAGACAGATTATAGAACAGTTTTTCTCAGAGTACATTAATGCAAAACAACCTGTAACATAAAAAAATGGATTAATGTGTACAATTTGCAGCTTTTTAAAGAATAACAACCGCAGAGGCAAAAAAAAAAAAAAACGTAGAAAATACTTTAGAGAAATTAATTACATTAATATTTATTTCCCTGCTGTGAATTAACCCTATGAAACAACAAAAATAGAAAGAAAGAAAAACAGTGTCATTTCATCTCATAATACTTAAACCTCCCAAATCTATTCCTATTAAGGATATTCTAGGTGTGTCTCACTGATATGTAGTTACATTGATAAATTCAATCTTAAGACATTCTCATTCATTTTCAGTTGTAAACAACATGCACTACTCATTGTTTGCTGGGGATTCATTTTCTGAAACTCTGTCTCAGCGCAGACTAAAATTAATAGTGCAACTGGAGCTTTTTGACATGAAGAACTCTGAGAAATTAAGGTTCAGTCTCAGAAACGGCTTCTGAGTAAATTAGAAATGTCATTAAAAAAAAAAACTAAGCAGTCACTTTAAAAAGTGAAGCTGTAGTTTATTCCATTTCATTTGATTTATCTCATCATATAACTAATAAAAAAAAAATCAATTTCTCTAAAAAAAATAAATAAACAACAGACAATCCCGTTGGGTGAAGAGGTTAAAGTATTTGACTTTACTTTGAGCAACCAAGGTCAGAATCTCAGATGCATCAGGAAGGGCATCAAGCGTAAAAACTCTGTCACGTATGAGAGCAAATTGTAAAGACTTTCTGTAGTGACCCCAGGACAAGGGAGCAGCTGAAATGACTCATTAGTTTCTCTAAAAAAAGAGAATATTAAGTGAATAAAAATGGATGTTTATCTAATTGTCACACTATGGCCTACACAATTAAGCGGAAGACTTTCTAAATGGCAGTAATACAGTTAACTTTCATTGACACCTTCAAATAGAAAAGTAATCATCAAAAACGTATTGCCAAAAAAAATCAAAACTGGTTAGTTAGAGAAAGATATATCCAAGCATGTCAGAATCAGGGCTACTGAGTGTCTGTGGAAAGTTAGGTGGAAGGAAAACCTGCAGTTAAAGAAAATGATCCACAACAGCTTTTACCACAGCTTTAAGATTTTTGTGAAGAAAACTACATTAAAAAGGCTCAAGTGAATTTTAAGGGCTGTGATCTGATGCTGCAGGCAGCTTTTTTATAAAGCTTTGCAGAGACGTATCTAGAACATGAGCAGTAACTTTTGCATTCGGCCACTTTTGAACCACTGTTTAAAGGCATTGTTATGATCTACACAACCGGGAGGAAGACAACAGACAGATGGAGCTTTTTTTTTTTATCACGGCTTTCCTTTCACTTAACCCTCTGTCCACATGAGGGTATATGGCAATTAGGGAAGTTTTACCATCAAATGACCTTTTGTGGCTTACTCTCATTGTGGAAGGTGTCAGTAACTAACATGATCTCTTTTCAGTCTATTTGTGCGCATTTCTTTTCTTATAAACTTAATTTTATAAGCTGCAAGCCATGGTCATTAAAATAACTGAAACAAAGACATCCCTCCTTGTATAATGGATCTATTTAACATAAAAGTTTCATATTTTAAGATAAATAACTGAAATAAATTAACTATCAATAATTTTTTTCCAAGTTATTTAGATGCAGTTGTATATTTGTTGACTGCATCATCTTGTTAAAATGTTGGACTTTTTTAAAATAGTGAACATTTTTTGTTGTTTTGGATTAACACCTCTTTAGTCATCGGTACCGCTTCATGTCAACCCGGACATGTATGATCATTTTGCTTTCCTTAGCTGCTTTAAGTTTCACAGAAGAATTGAAATAATATTTTCCACATATGAAGAAAGTTTTTGAAAATGTCAGTATAAAAGAAAAAAAACGGAAAATGTACCTTTTTGCTGAAATGTATTCATATCTTTTTTCCCCTCCAAATTCTACCAGAATTTTCCACACACTCACTCGCTGTGGGTCCCTTACATAGACCCCAGCTACACAGTGCTCTGCCTGCTCTCACACGTAAGGCTGTTTCTGCCAGAAGAGTGGGAAGGGAAATCAATAAATATCCCGTCTGAGTCTGAGCCGGCAGACTCCGGAACTTGTCCGATTATAGTTTCAGGACTGGACGTTTCGCTGGGTGGCGAGGAGGAAGCCCCCCTACTGAGATCAGTCACTGTTGTGGTGGCCTCTGTGCCGTGGAGCGCTCCTGAGGAATGAAGGATGGAAGGAGACGACAGAGCCAAGTCCATGGCACCGGCTCCTGCTTGTACAATCCCTAAGAGTGAAAGAGCATTCTTGTTTTCTTTTACAGATTCTGGTTTTATACTGTGAGTGAGACTAAAAGAAAAATAAATTCCTACCATTAATCTGAGTGCCCACACAGAGTCTGTTGGAGGAGGGACCAGACAGCTCTGATCCTGGAGCCAGGTCAGAGTAGGTCAGCCCCTGTTCCTCCAGGCACGATATGATCTCACAAGCCGAGTGGCGACGAATCCCTCCGCTCCCGACCGAGCTCGCATCTGGGTCGTACTCAGCCACCGGCGTCAGCAGCAGGGGGATGTTGTAGCTTTTGGATCGTACCACTGGGTTTTTGGATGGTTGGTCTGCAGACTTGGGCCAGCCCCATGGCACACGCTTGTCTGGACAACATGAAAAAAGAGCTTCAGTTAAACTCCATCTCTCCTTTCACTAGGCAGGTCATCATTATCGTTTGCTTCTGACGAACCAAACACGCAGCAGTGGTCGTCGTCCTCTTCTCCAGAGTAAAGACCATGGGTGCCCAGGTAGGGTGAGACCACTTTCTGCACCAGAGACTCCAGCCTTAAATAGTCCTCATTAACACCCCGTGACTCATGGACGCCCTTTAACAAACAGTAAAAAAAAAAAAACTTACATGTTGGGTTATGGTTCAACAGCCTCAACCTCAAAAGTTAGAATTTTGATTGAATAATTTATAGATTTTAACAAAAGAAATTCAATGCAAATGTTTCAATTTATTACAAATTTTGTCTCATCTGCACAGTTTAATTTTTTTCCCTCCCAGTTTTTATTGTCATTACACTGTAACAAGTACAGAGCAAAATTAACTCTCTGCATTTAACCCATCCCCTTGGGGAGCAGTGGTCTGCCATTGTGCGGCATCTGGGGAGCAGTGTGGGGTTAAGGGTCTTTGCTCATGGACCCAGAGTTGCAGTCTGTGGGAGTGGGGCTAGAACTCAGAACCTCAGGATTCCAAGCTCTATGCCCTAACCACTAGGCTGCCACTCCCACCAAGACTCAAATGCATACCCACATACAGCCCTAACGATATCTTGATTAAATCCCATAGGAATTAGCTGAGAATCTGCACTTGCTTTCTTGCCATCTTCAAGCCACTTTTTCTGGAGCTTTTCATCTAAGACTATGAATACTTAACTGTTTGAAACATTTAATATCTGCATTTTTAACATAGCTTTCATTCGTTTGATTTTATTTAGTTTTTTTGCTGCGTTTTCTTTCTGTTCTTTTAATTTCCTGAAAGCGCTTTGGATTCAATTTTGTACAAGTGGTGAAGCATCAAAGAACTTGTCTTGGCTTGCTAAGCACACATTTGAAAAAAAAGGAAGAAGGGCTTTTAAATAAATAAAGCAGATTAACATAAAAAAGTTTTAGAATGGTGTCAACCTCAACTCTATTGAAAAATAACAGACTGTTCCTGAAAGTCTGTGGCAGGAAGCCGACTTTAAGAAAAATGTTCTATCTTCAAATCATGATTCATGATTCTTTTGAAACTTGCTATATGACATGTATCCACCTATTAATATAGCTTATTATTGGCCCAGACTTTGTTAAAAGCCCACAATCATGATGACATTGGAGGCAATGATGAGTACCTGTAAATCCACACAGAGTAGTTCATGGCTGTGAGGCGGAAAATAATTAATGTTTTTTTCAGCAAATTTTACAAATGAAAGTATAAAAAGTGTGGCAAGTGTTTGTATTTAACCCCTGAAAAAAATCCAGTTTACTAATGAAGTCACCTTGTAACTGAATAATTTCCGTATAAATCCAGCTGTTCAGTGTTAAATATGAACATTAATGAACAAACAGGATCATGAAAACTAAGAAACACATCATCTAGGCTGGAGAAGGAGTTATGGAGATAATGGGAAGCCATCAGGAAAAATGAATACATACATGTTGCCTCATAAGTCACACTCTCTAGCTTTGAAGTTACTTTTTTCTTTTTTTTTTTTTTTTTTTTTACTTTATGGATAAATGCAAATGCAAAACATGATAATATACCAAAACTATTTAATAAGTAAAGAAAGAAAAACAAACTTACAGCAGCTATTGAAAACAAAATAGCTGAGTGGAAACACAATGTACAGTTGGGCCCACCTGCAGTATAAGCAACATCTGGGTGACAGAGGGGGGAACACGGGCCCGCGGTCGAGACAAGGCGTCCTCCAACTTTACGCTCAGGACTATGGTGTTCCTGAATTTAAGCAAGGCCAGCTGTCTGACAGAGGGCTCCTTACCCTGCAAGACACGAGAGAGGTGGAGACCACAATAAGCATCGGAGAAAAAAAAAAAGGATTCACTGGAAGAGATTCTGGCAAAAGATAAAGAAGAAGGAAAATCTAAACAAGCAGATTCTTTCAGAGTTTGTGCACCTGGACTGGGTGAAAGATGGCCTGCAGCATGGAGAGAACATCACAGAAGAAGAAGTCCCAGGTCTCTGCCAGAGAGTCGAGTAACTTCTGACCTACACAGATCACACATAAAAACAAATGCCTTGCAGCTTTTATCTCCATTCAGTTTTCCCCCAGTTGGTCCTATTTCTACAACAAATGTTAGTGCATTTTATTTTTAATTTATGGAGTAGACCACTGCAAAAATAGTGCATGGCTGTTAAGGAGAGGGAAACCTGGGTTTCACCATAGAAAATAAAAACAGAAGAAGGATCTTTGTTGAAGACATTTGTATTTTGCAGAGTTAAACTTTTTTGAACCACATTTTCACTGTAATTCCAGCCACATGTCTTGGTGGGGTATGCATTAACTAAAATCTGGAGGGTAACATGTTTGCACACTATTCTCAGCAATATTGCTAAAGCTCATATGCTTAGAGCTACACCAGTTTATGGCAGCTTCAGCTGAAGGTTTGGGGTTCTTTTGTACAGTGAATCTACACTGAGGTCTCAAATATTTAGCAGCCTTTCATAAACTCCATAAACTCCAGCTTGCTTGTCTCTGCTGAAGAAAGCATCCCAACAACATGATGCTGCCATCACCGTGCTATCAAAACCACAACTTGGTCCTACCTTCATAGTATCTTATTTTGTCCCGAAGAATGACCATTCCTTTTGTCAGAAGCTGATTCTGTAAAAAGTCAACAGCAGTAACAATTCAAATGTAATAAATGCTGCCCTTGTTGGTTAATTTGTAGATTAATGTTTTTCTTATGAAACAAATGAAAAAAGAATGAAAAGTACGTTACCTGAAGATATTCTGAGAAGAAAGATCCCAGCTCAGTTTTCAAAAGGTGCCTGGGAAAAAAAACCCACATATGATTATCGTCTAAACATAAACGGATCATACATAGACTGAATAATGAAGGAGGAAAACGTAACTGGGATCCACTAATTAACCAAGTTGAATAACGTAACTGCAATATTTCCCAGTAAAACACAACAACATCCAGGAAAACAGCCTGTTTTCCTGAATATTATGCTTCGATCCGTCTGTGTGGTCACAGAAAATGGGCCTACGTCGTTGTGGCTTTTTCCCGGAAATATTTTCAGTCGGCTAACGCTGAGGCAGATAGACGCGATGGGTCTGCCTCGGAGAGATAATGAGATATCTGGCCTGACCACATAGCTCCTCAGTCCCACTCATACATCACACACAAACAAGGTCATTCAGAAGAAAACATTCAGTCAGCAGCAGAAGTTGGACAGATAGTAATTACACAGATTAGAGAAAATGACATCAAGATTTGAAAATAAAGCAGCTGGAACTTTAATGTGGAGGAAATATGGGTCTTCTGTTGATTTCTGAACCTACCGGACGCCTTCATTCAGGGTGTAGAGTTCATTATCGGCCAATCCCTTCTTCTGGAAGACTGCTATGACAGCGTTGTGGATGCTGCAACACAAATATAAAATGCAGATCACTGAGGCTCTAAATCCAGCATATTATCTGTCTAGGCTGTATCAGGTATACCTGTTCCAGGTAGCGTTGGCGCCAGCCCTCTTCTGCTTCTCCCCTCTGTCCTCTGGTGAACTTTTCTCACTCTTACCGAGCTCACTGAGGCTTGGAGAGCTCATCAACTTCAGCCGGTGCAGAGTCCTCATGAGGGAAATATTAAGAGAGGACAGGGGACAGACGAGAAAGAAGGTCAGGCAATGAGCCGACATATGCAAAGGAAACACGAGGAGACGACTGCAGGGCAGAGGAGAGATCAATCGGAGGGAGAAAAAAGGAAAAACAAAGAGCAGTCGGTGACAGCGGAGGAGGCGAGAAGTAGGACAGAGTGGTGCATGGTGAGACTCAGGCAACAAGCTAAGAGCAGGATGGGTGGAGCCCAGCAGGGAGGTGAAGCATAGCGTCGCTGCACTGCCGGATCTCTCAGAACAGCGAAAAAAAACAATAGCACACGCACCGCTGGGGGCATTCTCTTCCTCCCTTCCCGCCTCCCTGTCAGTACAATACTGCCATTGATGCAAACGAATATTTATGCAGAGCACAGATGCCAGAAGAGCTGCAGGGTAAGCAGACCTAAAGCAGTTGCTGTGCTTGTGACTGCACTGAGGGGAAGAGAAGGAAGCCGTATGGTTTATTGACAACAGCGGAAAAAAGGGACAGGAAGCAGCGGCACGATGCAAGACAATGACGAAGGTTTTCCTGCTTCACATCCACAGCTGGATGCAGCGTTGCAAATTTGTTTAATCAAACCTTTCTGGTTTTGGATGTTCTCTCTCAGAGGAAAATGAGTCATAAATGCAATGCAAATATCCATATTAATGATTTTCTTTTTTTCTCCATCTCATTCATGTAAGCTCACAGCAACTCGTGTGTGTTCTCATAAACCGTACCTCACAAAAGTGAAGGTATTCTGGGAAAAAACTTAAAGTAGCTCTTTATACAGCCTGACCTATGCAATCTAGAGCCCATAAAAAAAACACTGTCTGACTACACAAAGTAGACAAAAATATCTGAAAAACAACAAACGAATCATGCCCTGATCTAATGTAATTCAAGAAAATATGAGAAACTATGTCACCCACAGTTTCCAATTGTGGGACAATAAAGGCATTTACATTTAGTCTGGGAAAAGTTATAAAGTCATATCCAATTAACCATGCTGAGAACCATTACCCAAGAACAGAGAAAACATGGAACAGTGACAAATCTTCTGAAAAGGAGTTAGGCAACCAAAATTACTCCACGGTCGGCAGCATCAAAAAAATCATCCAGTCAGAATAATAAAAAAAAGAGAACAACATCTAGTGCATTGCAGCTATCAGAGTTCAGGTCAGGGCAGAGTTCATGACTCAAACGTAAGAAAAAGTTTGGGTAATAACTGCACCAATGGAACACTTCCAAACCGTCCTGCCTCATATCTGCAACCAAAACCTCAGAAGGTAAACAACATCCTTATGATCCCCAAGACTGTTTGAAAGGAAGAGGACATTCTGGGAGGTGAGCATCCTGTTGCAACTGCTTTAGAACAAAAAGAACTTGAGAAATAGCATCATATTTACAATAAAACATAGTAATAAGATGGACTGGGAATGCTGTGCTTCTTCAGGACATTAACTTCTGGATGTAATCGATGAAACCATGAAGTCTGTTCTAAAGAATCCTGAAGGAGACTAGCTGGCCATAGGTGTGGGACCTTAACCTCAGATACCCTTGGCATCTGCAGCACACAAAAAAAAAAAAAACTAAATTCACTTTTTGCAGTATTCTAATCTTTTTTGGGATTTATTTCTAATTGGGATCCTGAAGTACAGCCTTTAACACATTATTGGTATTCAGAACCAACAAAAAGAGTCGAAATTAAAAAGATCCAGGCTGAATTTCTTCCACAGCAAAAAGAGTAATTTCAAATTTTATTAAATTTTTTAAATGCCCAATTGCTGTCCAAGTCTACTGCAACCAGTATTTTTTTAGAGAGCTTTTTTGTACTTTTTCGGGGTATTTGTATTGTATTAAAATCTCTTTTATGATTAGAAACATTTAAGTTTTACAAATACTGTATACAACACTGTAGAAAAGAGTAAGGGGAAGAGTACCGGTACTGATTTTTTTCCAGCAGTGTAGTAAATAGAGATTTTCTTAGTCTAACTTCATCTCAGTTTATATAACATTTCTTGGAGGAAGACAGCTGAAATTTGTTAGAGAACATTCTGGAATATGGTGGTGGCTTCACCAAGCAGGAAGAATACAGGGCATCCTAGAATAAAACCTGCTAGAAGCTGCAAAGCCTTGAGAATGTATGCAGACATCTAGAATATTATATATCTACATTAAACATAATATTATCACCACCTATTAGACCAACCATAGTATTATAGAGTTTTTAAAGAATTTGTTAGACATATAAATAGCATTTTTATTAAATAGATTAAAAATATCTGCATAAAAACTACAGGAGAGTAATCAGACCCTCAGAGAAAAAGTGGAACAGAGTGTCCACTAGGGTGAGAACTGCCACAAATATCTCTTTATCTGCTTGGCTGAGTCATTGCTCTTCCTCTCTATATGGGACATCCCCTTCAGGACACATGGTTCTCTCAATCCAAATTTATTTCAGGAGCCCAATGTAGCCTGATTGTAATTTTTAGCCCCTACTTTTGTGCTGTTTTTAAAAAAATGTCCTCTATAGAAGATTACGATTGAAAACATTAAGAGGGAAAAAAAAACAATATTGGATATTTTAAAATAACTGGCGATTTAAAAAAAAAAAAAAAGCCCTCTGAAAAAAATAAAAAGGACTCGATGAGTTCAAACCCGCACAACCCGAAAACAACAGACACTCATTCACTCCCACGTAAACACAACCACAAAAAAACATGAAAAGCAAGACCAGAAAACTGCTGAGGTGAACACAAGAACCAGGTCACTCAAGCATCCCCAACATGAGACCATGATCACCAGACAAGTGTGTGTTGCAAGAAAATGTTCAGCTGTATAAGGAAACCATCCAGGACTGGAAAACAATCTTCATTCTAATAAATATTTCATGCATTTCCTCCCTGCATGGTGCAAAACGTTCACACTAGACAGGAACTGAGCCTTACCTCCTGAATGGATGCTCGGTGCTGCTGCTGTCCATGTCCGGGCTCGGGGGTGGGACCGAGAAGGTGCTGAAGTTGAGGGAGAGGGGTCTGGGGGAGGACCGGGAGGCTTGCCTCCGCCGGAGTCCGTCAAGCATCTGAAAAGAGAGGAAGATGGAGGGAAAATGGTGGAAAGAAAGTGGTTGTTAAGGTTGCTGGAAAGAAACTAAAGCAAACAAGCAGAATGGTTTGAAGTGGATAAAATAGCTGAACTGAAGCCCCTCTCCAGCCACTGTGACAAGACTCTTACTGTAGATGCATAACCGTTCTTCTACAAATATGAGTTTCTATGAGAGGTGAAGCTTGAATCTGGAACTTTTATACATTTGTTGCTTTAGTTGTTTTATTTGCATTGGGACCCTTTTTAACCGATCTTTCCTCAGTTTGAAGGGTTGTTCACATAATTTTTGTCCTTCGTAGCTGACCGCTCACACTCTTTCTGAACACTGTGAAAATAATCTCCCTCGAAATGAATATTTTCGTTTTCACACCTCATATCAGAGCTCTTCAGGCCCACCATACGGGCCAGCTGGGCTGATTTGCTCTACAAAAAAGAAGACATTTAGTGTCAAAATAGGCCGGCCAGTAACCTGATGTTTGTACGACCTTTAACCATTTGGGTTATTTGTGTTTCGATGCAGTGGTGTGTCAGTGTGCATGTTTGAGGGTCACAGTCCAGGCAAGTTTCTGGTTTCTTTAAATGTGTTTTTTAACTTAGGTTGTTACTGATATATGTTGTGAATTTAATTATAATGGACACATTTGGAATAAATTTACAAAAAAAATCCCAGTTACATTAAAAATTTCTTTTTAAATAATGTATGATGGCAAAATATGAACCAACAGAAACATTAGAACGGCTGTTTATCCATTTCTCTGCTGTTCGATATTAACTATCAGGAACTGCGCAATTGAATAACTATAGGATATAAGCGATATAAAGCGATTGTTACTTAAAAGGGAACAGGAGGAAGAAACATTTGACTTTGTTCTTTTCTTTCTTTTTTTGTTGCTTTTACTGAAGTTGTTCTTTCAGTTTCCTTGCTTTCAGTTAGTGTTCATCAGATTGTTTGGCAATCCTCCATCTGGCTTTACTGGAATAACGCATTACATCAGCTTACAAAAAGGGAACCTGCATGTGTGTACATGCATGGCTGAGTAAATGGGTGAACGGTTCCTGTAAAGGTTTTTTTTACAGTTAACACTGCATCTGGGTGTCTCCCCCTGTAGCTCCTCACAGCACAGCACCACCCGCTGGTCAGAGGGGGGAATTACAGTCTGGCATGTCACTTTATAAGACAAAGGATTTTCAGGGGGGAAAAAAATGAATAGTTGTTAAAAAAGAGAAAGATGTTGATTATGCATGTCTGTGCTGTAAAGTTCTGATGATTTGATATGATCAAAATCGGATCTGAGTGAGGAAAAAAACATTGTCTGGCAGAAATGCCAAGCCACGCCAGTCTGGACATTTCTGCTTTTGTTCTCCCCTCCTCCTTGTCTGCGACTACAGTCTTACATCCGATCGATGCTGCTTTTTAATTTCTAATCGACCCTCATTCCTTTTCCCCCTCCAACTAGTTGATTTACAGCCTTTCCCCTACATTAGATGGCAAATCGATCGGAGCAGACGCGCAATCAACAGTCCACGTTTCCCCTGCAAAGGGAGTAACGCACAGCCAGCCGTGCGTACGTGGAGCTTTTCAATTCATTTTTTCTCTTTCTTTACCTGTAGAGAGAAAAACGTTACAGTATTGGAAAGCGCACGATTATAAACACATAGTTTAAAAGGTAATAAGAGGTAAAAACAAAGTTGGCGTGTGTGAAATGCGCCTCCCCCCTGCAGCCCTGAGCTCACCGTTCCTGATCCCGTCGTGCGGCTCCCGGTGGGATGAAGCGGTCATACAGGGAGCTCCGGCCGTCCGGGGATCATCAGCGGCAGGCTCCTCTGGCTTCTCCACAGCCCTGGGAGCGGGCGTTAGGCTGCAGGATGAAGGGTCCGACCGACCTCTCATTCATGGAGGCAGGAACCGCCGCTCGCTCTCTGGTTTCGGCTCGCCCCCGCTTTGTTTTGATGAGATGCAAAAAAAAAAAAAAAAAAAGCAGGAACCTAAGCGGTTACGAGCATGCACATGAACGCGCGTTGTGGTTAATATTATTATCGTAATGGCTGTTTGCAAGCGAGAAAAAACCGCATGGTTTCAATAGAAGCGCACTAGATCAGAAGGCTGCTTGTTACGTGTGGCAAAGTTTGATGTGATACTGCAAAAAACAAAGAGCAGAGGGGACGCATAACAGGGCGAAATAGAAATATTTAATTGTGTTAAAGTTGGGTTATTTACAGGGGCGGAGCTAGAAGGGGGGCCAGGGGTGGCCATGGCTACTATGCCTGGTTATCCATTCAAGAAAGACACCAAAGTTCCTTTAACTGATGTTTGCCGTGGTCTTGTAGCTTGCTTTACACCAGATGTACACCGTAGAACTGATGAAACATACAGAGCATAAACACAATATTAGTTTACTTGCTGCAACTTATACAAAATATACAATTAAAGAAGCTAAAATAATAAACATACCACTTTGGCCTGCTAGTGGACAAACCGTAAGCTAGAAAACACTTGTCTTTCTTCTTAATTGCTCTTGCAGAGTCTGTTTGCATCACTTATTGCCTAGCTTGACGAAAAACTGGAAGTGGCGTCATCGTATAGGGCTCAGGATCCACGTTGCATTGTGGGACGTCGCAGCCATACTGACTGCTACGCAAACGTAAACATAGCTCTGACACAACGTTGTTGTTGAAAGAAGAGACAGAAGTAGAGAGAGAAAAGATGTTAAAATCCCGAAAAGGATCTGGAATTTACCGGGACACATTAAATAGAGAAGCCAGGGACCAGTATGTTGACAAAATCAGCATTATTAATCATTTGGATCCATATGAAGTTCCAAACAATGAGTGGAGCACCGATGAGTGAGCGCCTATACTTCAAAACAGTTCCGAAGCTACAAGTCCTTGGAGTCTCATATGCAGTTCATGAATGGATGGGTTCAGGAGCTGCAGATCATAAAGCCAGCAAACAGTGGGAACACAGTAATCCGTACGAAGGTAAGCTGTGATCAGACGGGCTCTGGAACCTGCTAGTTTAGCAACTGCTAACTGCTAGTGCTAACAACCACTCACGCATGTAATGTACTTTTAACTAGCTGCTATGTGTTTCAAAGGTGTAGTTAGTAACGTTAACTGCCAACCCTCCGGGTTTCTCACGTATTTGAGCCTTTTCCCGCTGCCGTTTTTATTGTTTTCCCGTAAAAGATCCCAACTTTGAAGGAAAGAAACAAAGTAGGCTATAAAATAAAACCGTGCATCTTTAACTTACCAGAATGAAAATGCAGGGAACACACTCTCAATGACATTGGAATACTGTGGAAAGTTATGTTCGGTCGTCTTACAGCCGCGATCCAAGCTAGCCGACGACTCTTTATCTCTGACGCTTGGTCTCCATGGTTACGCCTCCAGTCAGGAAAGCGGTGGAAAGTAAACCCATTTTCTATGTTTTTCCCATGGCGATCATGTGTTGAGCTGTTACAGCCCACAATACAGCAACGGTTTACCATGGTTGAAATCAAGTTAAGGTGAAATTAATCAAATTAAAACACGGCTGTGAGGGAGTACAGTACGCGGTAGTCATAGGCAGTAGTCTGAGCCGCGGTAAAAGACGCATTCAACATGGCGGCGAGGCGAAGTGCTTACGTCATGACGACCAAGCCCTATTCTTAAACTTAACTTATCAACTTTTCACCGTCATGAGTTACTCAAAAAATAAATGTCAGTCCTTCTTTACTCTTATAGCTAATAAAAAACTTAGAATAAAAAGAAAAACAGAGAACTTAAAAATAAAAGCTTTTAAAATTAACTTCCTTATGGCATCAGATGCCACAGCTACATCTGGTGGTGAAAACGTGAACTACAATTACCACCATTGCCACCCTTAGCCAATCATTGGCCACCCCTGTTGCCACCCCAAACATTTTTTCAATCTAAAGCCGTGCGTACACTGAGCGATTTTCGAAGCGATTTTGTGTGAGCAGGTAGATCGCATGAGAGCGTCGGGCCGGACATAAATAGCGAGCTGTGAGCTCACACTGTACGACTAAACCCCACGTTTAGTCATACAGTGTTAGCAGTAGCTGCGTGCAGCAATTGAAAAAATCGCACAGTGTACGCCCAGCTTAATACAGATGGTAGCAGCAGTAATACTCTCAAGGGGAAAGTTTAAACTTATTAAACATTTAAATTTTTCATATATTAACCATTACTTTATAGCAGAAACACTGTGGTTAATCAGGCACATCAATATACTAACATTAAAGGTGATAAATACAGAATTCACGCTCTTTTCAGAACCAAATTGTGTGTTATTTGGGGTAAAGAGAAAATTATGTCTCTGTAAGTCATCCAAGAGTCTTCAGTGAAATTATAGATAAATGAACTACTTTAATAATACCTAAAAAAATATTTTGATGTGAATATTATTTAAATATTATTTTTTTTGCAGAATGATTATTGATAAAAGCAGGTAATCAAGCATCAACGTTAAGTGTTAATTCACATAAATACCTAATAGTTTTCAAAAACATATAAGGAATAATCAGATGTGTATGGGTGATTTAAGAAATGTTTTACAAAGTGTGCATGCATAGTTTTGCATCAGAACACCAGCATATTTAGAAATGCAAATAAGCTACAGATGTAAAAGGCATGTTTGTAGAGTGGTGCAAGAGAAAGAACTCCATAATCCTGTCTTTTTTTTTAAAATATGTGTAGAGCATGATAAAATAAATCCAGTACCTCCTTTGCACCAGGCAGAGGGTTTTAATGGTTTGCCAATGCAAGCTGCCGCACATCTAAGGACTAAAAAAATGGCCCACATGACAACACCTTTCAGTAAACTCTGGCCCTTCCCCCATCCAACAAGATAAATGATTAATATTATGGGACATATTATAACCACTCAGTGGCACAAATGAAATTTATGAAAAACTGACATAGGCCCAGTGTTGCATATACAGTTTTGTAGATATAATTTGACCTCTTGCATGTATACCAATGTATAGGTAAATTTTTCATATTGCTTTGAATTATTTTCTTGCTTTTGATAATGTCTTCATATTTTATGAGTTTACACTTTAAGATCCCTTTATAATGCTTTACATTTTGTACGTATAAATGCTATTATAAGGCACTCTATTTAAGGATCAGAATCTTTAAAAAAAAAAAAAAAAAATTTATAAAAATTTATTGTTTATTTTTTGGCTAATTCGTAGTCATTTTTGTGTTTTTGTTTTTTTTTTATCTAAAGAATTACGAATACTCTAGAAAGAGGAGGGAGATTTCAATCCAAAACTTCAAAGTCACCTCGAATTTGTTAATTCAAAACTCCTCAAGCTTAACTTTAACTGTGTCCATTTTATTTTTATAATCAAAATTCCCTAGATAACAATAGTTAAGAAATGTATTATTCTCAGTCATTTTAATAACGTGTTATTTGTTATTAATATGCAAAAATATTTCGAAGTCCCTCTGGTTGGATTGTGGACACTTTCCTTTCCAGTAGTCATGAAGGCAACACGAATAAGCTCTTCCCACCGGTAGTACGAGCGGGAAGTTCACACAGCGGCTTCCGTAGAGCTGTAAATTAGTAAAATATTTTCGCGTTTCTTCATCATAAAAATAGTTTGGAAGAGCTTAAACAGGTGAGTTCACGCTTTAAAGGTTTATAGTTGTTTTTAACCGGGTTTGAACGTGGTTAGAAGCCATATTAGGTTACTTCTTTCTTCGCTTCTCTACCAATTATTTATCTTTCATACTTGTTTAATAAGCTGTTTAACAGCAGAAAGTGGTTCTATGCAGTGTTTGCTGTTTTTAGACTCAGTACTGAGGAGGTCGAAAGGATTCGACAAGAAAGATCAATAAATATTTGCTTTCATAAGTATTTTAATCAGTGAAAAAAAGGATATAAAAAGGTTTAAAAAAATTATTATGCATATTAGATTATAATTATATATTAAAAAGTAACATAAAGGAACTGGACTGAGCTAAGAGCTTTGATTCAAGATGATTTTTGTGATATACCAGTTATTTAATGGCACCTATAAACCATAAAATCACTAAAAGTACCCAGGATGGTGATTTTAACATATACTGAGCTCAACTTATAGTTTATTTTGTTTCATGTTTAATTATGTACGTGTTTTATAAACTACTGACAGATTTTTATTTGTTTATTTCCAGTTTTACTGTAATTATGACATGTAAGCACTTCTAGTATTTAACTATTTTAGGACCACAGCCATGAGCACGGAGGAGAAAGATGTCCCTGCATCATCCAGGTGCTTTGGACAGGTAAGTGCAGAGAAGATCCTTCTTTATTAAGTAACGTAACTTTTATGTTAAACGGTTTTATCGCATTGTTGTAGAAAAATAATGCTGTTCGTTTGGACAGAAACTTGGTTTGATTGAAGTTCTGTGTTTGTATATTTATTCCCAAAAATCTCTGCTCAGTTATGAAGAGGAATGACTTCAATTAATATTTTTTAAGCTATTTAAAGTTTGTTTGCTGCCCTAAAAAGGCTGGAAAATGTATTTCATTTCCAACAAAAAAAAAACAACAAAGATTTTCCCTTTAGACAGCAATCTAATTTTACCTACCGTAAAAGTATGAAGTTTGTTTTTCAGAAACTGAAAATGATGTGCTGCATCACAACTTGACTTTTTACATTTGACCCCTCAGTAGTTCAGTTTTTCTTTTCTTTTTTACGGTTGACTGAATTCATTTTAAAACCCTATTGAAATGACTTAATGTTATTGATCTCTGCCCCTGGACAGTGCACCTACACAGCTGAGGAGTATCAGGCGGTTCAAAAAGCTCTGCAACAGAGGCTGGGACCCGAGTACATTAGTACCAGAATGGCTGGAGGAGGACAAAAGGTAAAATCAGTTGTATCAAACCATGAGTTTGGATCTGTTTAAGCTCTCATGTGCACGCTGGAAATCTTTTTCTTTGGGCTTACATGAACCTTTCTCCTACTTTGGGCAGGTTTGTTACATTGAAGGGCATCGCGTCATTAGCCTGGCCAATGAGATGTTTGGCTACAACGGATGGTCTCACTCCATCTCCCAGCAAAATGTTGGTAAGAAGACCCATGGAGTCCACATCACATCCAAAAGCCGTTTATTATATGTCTTTTTAACAAGGCTGATTTTGTCATTATAACAATCAACATTCAGTTAAATGAAAGATTTTTAAAGTATTATAATAGGATGTTTGATTGAAAATAAATTTTCCTTTATTTTCAGACTTTGTGGATCTCATCAATGGGAAGTTTTACGTTGGAGTCAGTGCGTTTGTCAAAGTGCAGCTGAAGGTTTGGACAATTACTCCTTACTTTTCATCTTTTATTAGATTCATAAAATCTTCATTACTGCTTTTGAAATTTTCACATTTTGTTACATTAGAACCAATGTATACTTTTAGATTTCTTCTATATATGTGAAACGCTTTTTTCTTGTTTTTTTTTATTATTCTTTACAGAATGAAATCTGAAAAATCTTGTGCTTTTTGCCCCCCTTGACTCTGAAACCATAAAATAAACTGCACTGCACCTAACTGTCTTCACATTAAGTAAGCTATACTGAATTAAACAGTCCTATGATGAATTGAATCTAAATGTAAATTCCTTTTTTAGCCTCTAAGGTTTGTCAGAACATTAGCGGACAAAAAACATCATGAAGGAACACAGCATGGTTTGTTTGTGTAACTCACCCCAAATATATCATTTTTATTTCAAGTGTAGAAATTGTTCTATAAAGCTCTGTTTTATTATCTAAAATTAGAATGACAGATAACCTTTATCAAATATGCCAGAACTGGTGTGTTTTTTTTTTTTTTTTTAAAGAGCAACGGGCAAATACTGGTGAGGCTATGTGGCAAAGGAATCTACAGATTTTTATTTGTTCGAATGTTAAAAACTAAGCATCGCTTTTCTCTCACTTTATCAACTATTTTGCATGAAATCCCAATGAAAGATTTTTCTATTTTCTGGTTAACATGGCAAAATGTAAGTGGTGTAAAATCTCCTGCAACACCTTGAAAAAATTTCCAGTAATCCCATTCAGCTCAAATGAGAGCAACATAAATATATAAAAGTAAAACCCTTTTCTTTCAGGACGGGTCTTATCATGAGGATGTGGGGTACGGAGTAAGCGAGGGTCTGAAGTCCAAAGCTCTGTCTCTGGAAAAGGCGAGAAAGGAGGCTGTTACAGATGGGATGAAGAGAGCATTGAAGTAAAGGAACTTAGTCTGTTTTTTTGTTTTGTTTTTTTAAACATATGCTTGAATTAGGAAAAAGAAAAATCTAAATCTTTATTTGTCACATGGAGATGTTTTGGAAATGTTCTTGGAAACTGCATCCTGGATAAAGAGTACCTCCTTGCCATTAACAAGATTCCCAAACAGGTGAGACGCTTAAGAAAACCTGAAGCTTTGTGAGAATGTTGTAGTAAAACTGATCCCTGCCTCTTCTACTCAGCCTCGACCTGAGCTGAACCCAGCACAGACTAAACGCTCTGAGGGCCAGCCGTCTATAGAAAAAGCACGGTTCTGCAGTCTGGTCAGAGATCAAAATCCAACGAGTGTAGCAGAACCTGCCAGGATACCCCTGGAACCCCGAGTCTTCAATCAGAACCCCTCAGAGGTCCACGCCTCCAGTGCAGCTGGCTCTGCACCCAACATAAAGAGTGAAAACATCCACTCCAAGTAAACCCTCCACCCGCACACTCTCTCATCCTTGCAGCGACTCTTCCCCACTGATTGTCACCGTCTACCCCCTAAGATCAACTGAGGACGCAGCGCCCGACCCAAACACAGACCCCAAGCATCTGAGAAAGCTCCGGCAGCAGCAGCTGCAGGAGAAGTTCAGGAGGGAAATGGAGGCCAAGAGGCTGCAGCAGCAACAGGAAGAATCCAAGTCTGAGGAGGTGGAGGTTGCAATCGGACGGAGATCGTCCGCAGGTAGGTTTGAGGGACCAGTTCTAACTAAAGTGTGGAGGAAAATGTATAGATTTAGTTCACACATTTAATCTGATGTTTGCCTATGCTACAGTTAGAATTGTTTAAACACATTTGTTAGTTTGCCTAACTTATCTAAAACTGTACAATATAAAGGTAAATCACTTTAATATTCATGCTAAATAAATGCATTATTAAATACCTTCTATGTGAACACATTGGTTGGACGAGCTTGATCACATTGGAGCAGAAGTGCTATGATGCTATGACGGAACACCAAGCATGTTATTTAAAAAAAAAAAGACACTTTTCCTTTCTTTAAATTTTTGTTTATTTAAAGAGCATCAGAATTAAAGATGATTAAGAAAATCACTAATTATTCTTAAACGATGGCATGTGTCTCCTTTTTTTCTGCTGGGTCTCTGCTCCTCAGGTGAGGAGCTCAGATCTGCGTTTGTGGACAACACATCTGAAAACAAGTCAAGCAACAGGAACTCATGCTTAGCAGGTATGTCTGTTTAACTAACTAACCAGGGCGTGATTAAAACAAATGTCACAGAACAGTAGTTTAAGCTGATTAAAATCCCTTTGTCACGGGAACATTGATGAGCAACTATTTTCTTTAATCTTGCTTTGCGATTGAATGTGGGGTCATGATCAAAGTAGTTCTGTATGAATGTAAAATTACACCCTTTAAAATGATCCAGATCTTAATCATTAAAACATGGAGGGCAATAAAAGGGAACCCTTTCCTGAAACTCAACTGAATCATAAAGTACTTCAAAACAAACATGTGTCAGTGGTTTGTGTTTTTGTCCACAGATGATCCTGAGCTTTGGGATTTCACCTTGGATGGGATGGAGGAGCTGGACGCCCCCACAGGAACCAGGCCCAGAACACCGGGGAACCATCAAATGCTGACGCGCAGTAAGACGCCTCAGAGAGCTTCAGAGCGAAGCCCTGAGGCGCCGTCCACCAGCAGAACGCACCCTCACTACAGACCCCAACACCACAGCAACCAACAGGGCAGACCTGGTGAGATTTTCTCACTATTTGAGCCTCTAAATGTGTATTTTTTTAAATATTTTTTTGATCAACTTTTACTTCTCTGAATTTCAGGTGAAGCCCTCAGTCCATATCGACAAGGACAGCAGCTGAAGAAACGCAGGCTGGATGCATGAGTCTACTCTGCTTTTAAATCACCGCACTTTGTTTATATAATACAGTTTGAATTTACTAGGTTTGCAATTTTGTACAAAGTTCAAATAAAATGTGTTTAAATCTTTCAAATGAATGAGGAGATGACAGAAAACCTTGTATTTGATATTTTTATTTGTTTTTACATTTTGTACAATGTGGAAAAACGTACACAAAACAGACAAAATCACAGGAAGTCAGAAGGGATCAGATGAGTATAACTGTGTGCCGAGGGCCTTAAACACGACTGTACGGAGGGGGTCTGGTAACTGTAATAGCACATGGACATTAACCTTTGTGAGCTTGTGCTGTGCAGTGGTCGGATTGAAAATGGTTGTTCTTTAGAGGAATTAACACCCAGTGAAGTTAGCATGCTGATAATCTGAGGCAGAAGTTGCGCCTGTGATATCGACAACCCGTCAGGAAAGCAAATAAAGAAAAATACTTATTCCAATATCAAAAAACGTCGAAGTTAACACTTCATCAGCATGCAAATGTTTCCAACACCCCTCGTTCCCTATAAAACTTTAAACATTGCATATTCTGCATTGCAGGAAGTCATTTTTTTCTCTAGAGAAGTTAAACAATTTGATCTACAAGCAGGCGAAAGAGTCACAACAACAGCATGGCACTGCTGCAAGGTGGTGAGACAGCAGCTGAGTCAGCAGGACTTTTGAACCTTTGAACAGCCCACTCTCCACTTAAAACACGTGCTTCTATAAAGTTTAGTAATAAATTCACAGAAAAAAAAATGTCAGCATAAATTCATGTTCCCACGAGGCAAGTAGAAATACACAGCTGATTACACAACCAACACGAATGTAAATGTAGAGAGAAGAATGCACTGTTTAACTGTGCTCTTGGTTCTGCATCTGTTTCGGCGTTGCATGCTCTGAACCAACTGGCTGTTTACTTCAGGTACTGGTTGAGCTTGCAGGGATTGGGTGAGTCTGGAACTGATCGTTAGTGAGGATGCAAGGCACTAAAGTGTTCCTCGTGTTTTACGGGTAAAGAGTGCACGAAGAAGTGGGTCACCACAAGCATACGTCTGTGACTGAGAATGAAGTGAAAGCGTTTTTACCTCACTTTAGGATATTTACAAGAACAAAACAAAAAAACAAAATAGAAAATGAGTGCAGGGCGGTCATAGAAGAGCTTAACAAACAGCAGGTTTCACTCCTGCATGGTTGAGTAGGATATTAACTGCAACCACCCTGCAATTGCACTTTTTAATATTTCTTTACATGTTGTTTAACAACCTTTAATAATAATTACAGTGAAACAACATCAAAATCTGATGGCTGAATACAGGTCCATAAAGAACGTTTTGTTGTATTAAATATACGTTTACAAAAACAGACCACAGACAGAGAAAAAGCCCAGACATTTTGGGATGCTGGGGGTCACAGTTAAATGTTATGGGTACAGGGATCTTTGCGGTTAACCCGTTTAATTGTTTTCCATACTTTCATCAAACCTGTCCACACAAAAGTCCTTAAATACTAACCCAATAATATTAATTTGGGTATGATAGGTGTAATATCAGCAAAAAAACTCAGCTGAAATGAAAGAAGTAATTTCATGTTTGTGTGTGGGCGTTTTAAGGAGCGTTGCCTTGTCAGTTGAACTAATGGTGATCAACACCAGGACACGGTTCTCACATGTTGATGTGGATCTGGATGAAAGAAAACTTAAACCACAATGACACCAGACTCCCACAGAGACAGAAATACGTTAAACATAGCATCATAACCCAATGAATTCCTCCCTATGTACAAAGCCAATGTTTCCATGTGTTTTGGGATTAAGGCCACGTTTATAAGGGACTGTTTATCTACTTCATTATTGCATTTTACTCAGTAGTCTCTGGGATCTACTCATACTGCAGCCCTATCGGGTTCCCTGCCTAACTTACTAAGTCTTTCTTCTAACTCTACAGAGTTATTTGACCTTCCACTCTTATTTCACACCTTTTGTACACTCACCTCGCTCTAACCTGCTTAAGCAACTTTACTTTCCATCTCCAGGTTCCTGTTCAGTCTGATGTGTAAAAGCTCCACCATCTTTAGTCCCAGCTTTGTCTATAGTCCAGATTAGTAAGGATATGTGTCACAATCCCTCCTCTTGTTCTCCCCTCAAAGGAATGATGATGTTGCAGCATCTTACTGTTCAAAAGACACCTGTGGCCGCTTTTGGTTATGCCTTTAGTGTGCGTTTCTTTTCCGCACACAGCCACCTGACTCGTCACAGCTTGCTTCCACAGCTAATGGCAGGCTAAGAGTGACGCTTTTGTGCTGTGGAGGTGTATTGCACTCTCCCACCAGTTGTCGGACACACTCAAAATCTACCTGAGAGGACCTGAACCACACAGGTCGCTCTTTAACAGAAGTAATAGACAACATTAAAACGATGAAATAAAAAAGCACAATACAAACAGTGGGCAGAATGCAAGGAGAGGCTGACCCCTCTGCTCTGTGTGGCCCTTCCTTTCAGCTTAGGGTGGGGCCCAGGCTGGGCTACGTAGGCCTTGGATTGGTCCCTCCATGGCTGACAGACGTCTGGTTGGTCTGAGGTGTTCCCGTTTGGTAGCCTTGATGCATGGAGACCGATACTGTTGTAGGGGGCTGGTACTGCTTTAGTGGCTGTGTGGGGTTATGCATGCTGACCTGGCAGGTGCCTGTGGGGCCTGCCCACTGAGAAGCACCGTAGGGGGCTGAGGCATATCCAAAGCCCTGCACAACTGGACCCAGGGAGCCTTTACGAGGACCCAGAGGGGCTGTGGGATTGCCTGGGTTGGGAAGATGCGTGCTGGTGGTTGTACAGTTTGCGGGTGCGTGATGCGCAGAACCTAGGTGTCCTGGAGCCGAAAATTTACGGCCCATATTCGCTGGAGGGATAATCTGCAGAAATCAAAAGGGAAAAATTTTGAAATACAGCCAAAAGACACATTTAAACGAATAGCTCAGGAGATTAGCAGTCAATGTCTTAGTGGAAAACTCTCAAGGCTTCTCCATTCAGCATTTATATAGATTATCTGGTAGTGCAGGTTGGAGCTATAGGCCAGTCAGATTAAAGCACACTTCGATATCATTAAATATCAGAGTAATTTATGAATTGGATCTGGTGCTTTAAAAAGAAGCCAATGAATTTTACACAGGAAATGAAAGTAACAAGCGGTTCATTACTGCAGGTGTTCCAATGAGAACCATGTCCAAACCTAAGTGGCTTACAGGTTCCTGAAATGCTATTCACCCTATAACCTTTAAAGACTGACTTCAGCCTCCAGGACCAACTAATCTAGATTAATTACAGAGGAGGACATTAAAATATTGATTTACTCCAGATGACATATGAACAACTTTTAAATATCCTAAACCGATTCTTAAATAGAAAACCTTATTCTCTAACAATATTCTTAAGGCTTACATCAAGTCCAACAGGTGTGGGTGTTCCAGTTTTAGGCCCTTTCTTTGCATCTCTGGCAAAGTTATCTACAAGTTGGTGCATGTCATCAGAGAAGGTGCTCTTGGTCTTCTGGGTCTGGGATGCAGAGGAAGCAGGGATGTTCTGGCAGAGGCTTGATCCGTTTGAGGAGCTGGTTTCACATGATCCTGGAAATATATTGAAAATGGGTGAGCTGTGAAGTACATTTGGGTTACCAAATGCTGAGGTTAAACATACCAGTAGAACCACTGAGGCTTGGCAGGGATGGAGAGGATGTAAGTGGTTGTAGAGATGTTGTGCTAGCTGCACTCTCCGAGGCTCCAGCTGCAGAGGGCATACTCTGCTTCAGAGGAGACTCTGATCCATGACTCTGACCTGAGGATTAAGCACAGCAAGGCCTAAACATTAAGTAAACACACAAATACATCACTGTGGTTTTAATATAAACAGAAACAATCAGTATTCTGTCCCAACCTGAATGAATGGGACTGGGCTGTCCACTACTGCGAGATCTGTGGCTTTTGCGCCTACGCCGACCTCCACCTAGAGCCTGAGCAGGGGAGACAACATAAGGAGGGGGAGCTTTTCCCATCTTGGAGTACAGGGCCTCTATTTCTTCTTTCTGACGGCTCTGTAAGTTACGAATCTCTATCATGTGTCTGCAAAAGAAAAAGGCGGATACTGGTTTGTTCTTTGAATGTTTGAAACTGAGGTGATGTAAAACTTGACGTTTGGTGGATATTTTTGACACACTTTTCTCTGAGGCGACTTATTTCTTTCTGAAGGGCTTCATCGTCTGTTTCAGAGTCCGCCTCATTATCACTGCTGTTAGGGCGTTGTTGGTTTTGAGGGTCAGAGGTTGAGGATGATGGTCCATTCAGCTTATTACAGCGCTCTAGTGAACTAGATCTTGCTGCTGGAGCTTTGGTCACTGTAAAAATAAAATAAAAAATACAGCGATGCAGGGTTAGAGATGACATGGATGTCATGAATTTAAAAAGAAAATAATTTTTCATTTTGTCTTTAGAGGTTTGAAGATGGACTTGAATTTGTAAACCAGAGACTTGATATTTGGGAAAAACTTGACCTCTCTCTAACATTCACTAGTAATGGAGATTAATCCAATTGATTTGTGGCCTTTCAGCTATTTTTTTAGCTGTATGTTCGTAAATAAAAACATAAAATAAAAAATTGAAAGCAAGGTTTATTTGTTTGTAGGGTTTGTTTTGCAGCTTTTTATTTAGATGTAGACGTCTGGTGCCAACTATAATTTGATATCTGGAGTTATCGATGTGAAGGTTTTAAACCTCAGAACACTGTACCAACTGTTAAGCATGGCAGAGGTAGAATCATTCTGTGGGCCCATTTTATCTACCACTTATTAAATCCTGATTGGTTGAGCCCTTTTCATCATGAGCCCACAAACTTGTGGTCAAATATTTGCGAGGACATTGCTGAAGGCTACAAAAAGCATCAGATTTCTCTAAAACTTGCTGAGATGGCCCAACATTATTTCAAATCTCTGCATCAAATTCTTACTCTTTAAACATTAAGTTATTTTGTTATTCAATGGGATAAATAAAAAATGAACAAGTTTTATGTTCTGTTTTGAGTGGCTGTATGTAAATTAGACACCAGAACATCAGGGTGTCAGAACATTGAGGATGGTTGAATATTTTTTATCAAAGCCAGCTTTTGGAGCTTTGTTTAAAACCTCCTCTTACCTGTGACTACTAATGGCCCCACTGTAGAGCCGGCACTTGTTTTAGATGAGGCATGGTCGCTCTTGGACACTTGAAAGCGTCCAACATTGAAGGTCTGACTAGCAGAACCGGTAGAAACAGTGGGAGCTCCATCAGCTTCACTGGAGTCTTTAGGACGAGGGGATGAACGGTGGAGCGTATTCTCTGGGCTTGAAGGTGTGGAGGAGGATGAGGATGAGGAGGAAGTAGAGGATGGTGTGAGGGATGGAGAAGATATGGCTTTTGGTGGATCTGGAGGAAAGCTGGATGGACCAGAGACCTGCACAACACCAGATAGTTTATGAGCTTTGTAAGAGTTTAGCTGTGTTCACCAAATCTGATTTGCTTTCAGATCCAAAGAGAAACTTACAATAAAACGACCAACTTTGAAATCTGTTCCTGTGGGCTTGACGTCTTCACCGCCCTGACCGTTTTCAGGACTCTGAGCTCTCTTTAACTGGGTATCTGAAATCCCCTGGGGCTGCTGTGACTGTTGGTTTACACAAAGACAACAGAAATGTAAGAAAATAAAAGCAGACAGCAAACAGCATACTGCCACTTTTTACATTTTGAAGCATGGAATGTCCAACACATGGCCCAGATCATAATGTCCATAAAAATGTAAATCTAGACTCTAGAATCTAGACAAGCTAGACTATGACTGGCTGAAGGGTGACCTTTGAGAAGTGTTCTACAATACCTATTAGATTTTCCTATAAAAAAGTCTCATCGTTTTGAAGTATCGCACTAGCTTAATATAACTTTAAGAATAAAACATCTCCATTGATGAGGTGTAATATAACAGCTGAAGCTAATTGAGCGGCAGGTT
>NW_015150488.1:431926-452209 GCF_000732505.1 Cyprinodon variegatus | reverse complement strand
ACTGAACTAGTTCATTTTAAAATGTGTGAACTGAACTTTGAACTAGTTCACATAGAAAGAGAACTTTCCCAACACTGTATATATATATATATATAAATTTAATAATAATAAAATAGTTCTCTTAGCTACAAAAAATGATTTTGTGTAAAAACATTAATATATTAATACTTTATTTTATTTTCATTTTATTTATTTGATAAGAGACCATGGTAAGATGGCCTTCAAGGTGTTCTGTTCTACTATGGAGTAATATACTGTGTGCACAGGAGCTATATTTGTTGCTTACATTGATGAATTCGATGTTTGTTATGTATTGATTATCCAACTTCAAGTATGCAGCCCAGTAATTGTACAATTGCTAATTTACACACATATATACAAAGATACTCATCAATGGCTCAATAGACCTTGTTTTTTTTTGTATATACAAAAATATGAAAAAGCAAAAAGTGGAGTGTAGAGTTTCACCACAGGCGATGTTGCTGGCGACCGTGACTTTTATTTAAGTCATCTGAATGAGAAGCAAACACTACAAGAACTAAACAATTTGCACTTGGCTGCTATTAATTCTAAGGCAAAAATAGAAATACACAAACTTAAAAAAAAAAGCTTATGTTAACATTTTAAAACCCTACTCAACTTTTGCTGGAAGTAGACAAAACTACGATTTACTTTAATTCAGAACTGGTAGGAGTAGTCGACCAATGTACCATCATGTTCTGGTGAGGAACGGTTATACCCGCTAAGGAGCACCTGTGGATTACCTCATTTCTAGAAGTTGGACTGCCAAAAAACTCACCTGATTAGGTCCAGGAAACGGATGTACAGGTTCAGAGGGAGGCGTAGTGGTTTGATCCAGATCAGGAGGTAAAGTCTAAAATAGTAAAAAAAAGGAATAATGTCAAAATTTAATGAAGGAAACTGGATTTATCTTTCAGTTTTCAAGTCACAGACCTGTGCCCTAGGCTTTGATGTATGGGGCTGAACATGTCCCCCTGGGGTAGTTGAGCTCTGAGCACTTTGTATGGCAGGAGTTAGAGAAAGGTTACATGGAGGAACCAGGGCATTCCCAGGAGGTGGAGAAGACGTTCCAGTGGGAGGAGAGCAATTCCCTGTCGCCGAACTGTGATCCACTGTCACAGAGGCCGGGAGTGGGTCTTTGAAGAGCGAACGGAGCTTCATGTCTAGGGTTTGGATGTCATCCCTGCCGATCGTCTTAGACTGGACCTCTGCTCCCTCAGACTCCGGGGGGTGTGACTGGGCCTGGGTCTGAGTGGGTACTGCAGTGGGAGGTGGGTGCTGAGAATGGTTGGATGTAATAGGACTAATAAAGGAGGGCCGCTCTGAAACAGAGACAGAAGGAGCTCCAGCAGACACACTGCTTGGCTGTGACCCTGCTACGGCAGGTATGGACGTCTGAGTTGATGGAGGAGAAACCGTGGCGGATGAAGCAGGGAGGCTGGTTGACGGCGGCTGCTGGGAAGGAGCCATTTCATGGGAGGACTGTGGTGATGGACTAGAATCGTTATTCACAGTTTGGGATGGAACAGACGTTGGTGGAGGTGAAACCGTTTCAGCTAAATAAGGAGGTGACACTGCTGCATTAGATGTGACAGAAGCAGAGGTGGAGGCCGCCACCTCGGGAGGAGACTGGACTTTGTTAGAAACATCAGTGGACGGAACTGGGGTTGGCTCCTGCTCAGCTGGAGTTGAATCAATGGTGCTGCTTCTTTCCATTTGAGCCTGTTTGACTTGGTTGAAAGCGTGGCGAAGTGTCACAGTTGGCGCAGACAGCGAAAGACCCAATGGAGCTACAGGAAAAAAGAGCCTGTTTACCATCTGAAATCATAAACCAACATAAAACAGGGGAGATAAATGAACTTTCTTACCACAGGAAGGGTCGTCTCCAAAAGACACATTACCAGAAGCAGCTCCAAAGAACTGCTCTTTAAGACGAGACTCTGGGACTGGGCTCACTATGAATCTTCGTCCTGTTGAATGAACCACCTGAGTTGTGGTGCTGGGGGATATGCCTAATGGAAAAAAAAAAAAACATTCTCAGCTTTTACTACATCACAACTCATCTCCATAACAGGCCATTGAAGAGAGAATGACACTTCTACATCAGTGTGAGCTAAAGCTATGTTCTCATCACTGTCTCAGAACTATTGGGGTGCAGAACGTCATCAGAGCCTAATATTTATGTTGAAAATACTTTTATCTGGCAGTCAGTCAGAAAAAATGTTGAGACCCTTCTGCTGCTCCCTCCAACTTGCCATAGACTTGGCACTAAATATTCTTCCTAACACAATCTGAATTCATATAACCAAAGATTGATTTAAAAAACTTTCCTTACAGCTGCCATTACCATTACTTAATTAAAATGTTAGTGACTTTTATTACCAATACCAGCATCATTATGTTCCACAACTACACACTTAGCTTAAAAAAATGTTTATACCAGCAAAACTGAGACTGGATCAGAAAGAAGTGATTCTACATCTTGAGAATTGGAAGTGAATCCTGAAACGTTAATCAAAACCCAAAAACATCAGGCCCTTATATTTATATCTTTGCTCCAGCCTTACATGAAATTCTAAATGCAAAGGGCAAATGAATTATATGTTTATATAAAGAAGTACTTTTAATAGATGAAACTGAGCAAAAATTAAACACACCAATTAACTTAGGTTGAATTTGTTTGTTTACCTGGTACCATGGGAACAGTCAGCTCAGGATTTTGTTGATTACTCATCTGTGAAGTGACACAGAATGTATTCAGAAACATCAGATTCAGCAAACAGGAGTGAAATTTGATCATTCATAGTATTAAAGATGTACCTGTGGGAAGCCATCTTTAATTCCGGCTCCCTTCTGATCAGCCATTTCTATGACCTCGCGGACCTGATCAATGAACGACTCCCGCTCGCTCTCCAAAATGAACTCACTCTCAACCTTAACAAAAAGTTTTTAAAAAGTTTACCATTGTGGGTCACCCTTTTCTTTTTAATCATTTCTGGCTAAAAAAAAAAAAAAACAGATGAAAAGTCTGAACATGTCCCCCTGATAAAGGACATTTATAAGTAGATCCAATTTACCATGATGTGTGCAATCTCCTCTGGGTTATCTCCATCAAGATCAAACCTGAAGGTTACCATCTTCCTGTTGTGGGTTTCCAGTTGGCACTCTGCGACTCGGTCTCCCACATTAGAAATCTGCAAAGGATTTCAGGTGAAATGGTTTGGTAACAGAAAAACAAGTGAGCAGAAACAAATGAGAAAAAAAAGCAGGAAAACTCCCTACATTGAGAACATTAAGCTTGGCCTTCCCAGCCTTCTCATGGCGGGAGCGACTACGGACAGATCGCCTCTGATACCGCTTCATTGAGCGCCCCTCATGGCAACCCCTAGACGTAGACCCTCCATCGTTTCCATCGCTTAGACCCGAGGCATCTGACAGGCCGCTAGAAGAGACAAGTTTAGGCACAATGAGCAAACTGTCTGATAATGATGTGCTTGGATGATGTGTGAATGGAGGATATGATGATGGTAAAAGGCGACAACAACCAGCTTTACATTGGCTGAAGAGACTATTGTTTCATTTGAACATATTTTTTTTACAGATGTTTTTCTTTATATTTAACAGACAGGAAAAACTGCAAAAATAACCCAACATTCCCAACAAAACAATTGTTTTCTTTTTTTATAAGAAACAAGAAATGAAAAAATCTATACCTCTCTCCAGGTGGTGGCACCAGAGCAGAGGATGCTGCCATCTGATCTACTGGTGTTGAGAGGGGAACAGCCACAGGACCCTAGAATACACACAAAAAGTAAGGATTAAATTTGGTATAATACGCATGTTACCACATTGATTCGAGATGAAAATTTACTTGGTAAACTCCAATGAGTCATTACTGACATTCAGCAAATGAACGGACATTCACAGTGAAACCTTACAGACAAACCTTTCAGGTAAAAAATATCCAGGTTTCCTACTTGAGAAAAATCAGACTTTTTTTTTTTTTAACTAAAACTATAACAATGCTTAAAAAAAACATATACTCTTATCCATCTTCCTCTCTGTCAATTGTACTTTCTTGCACTGGCTTTTATTTTTACTCTAGTTTTACTCTAAAAATGTTCCCAAATGCCAAAATGAAGATAAAAACTCTGAAGAATAATTTTAAAATTTAGTCCATAGCCTTTGGATGAGCTTCCCTGAGATTAGCGGCAAGTTTTCTCCAGAAAACTGCTATTAGATTTATATTAAGAATTGCTTTTAATTCTCTCCCCCACCCCCCTCCCCCCATGTCTTTTCTAATTATTTTTCAATAATGTTTTCCTGATTTACATAAAGGAATGGAAATATTTTATTGTTAAATCTGTTTTGATCTAAAACATGATAAATTAGAAAGAACCTTACTAATATTACTTCTGAAAGTATCACATTTTTCTAACTATTTATAAATTGCTATATACTTATACAGATACATGTTTCCTTAATATACTTCATGAAATAAAATCTAATTTAATCTGACAAATCTGAATAACTTTAGCTGGAACTCTATTTGGCCTTCATTTGATGACATTTGAAATCTGTTTTTGATTATCAAATCAGCAACAAAAAAATAAAGGGAACAAGCAAACAGCATTTAGGTTCAGCAGAGGCGGACACACAATAATCTTAAAAAAAAAGAAGCATATTTTATTTTCTTTAAGACATCTGGAAAAGACCAGAGAGCAGTTTACTTTCAGAGAACCGGTTAGGGATCAATCGAGTTTCAACAGATGCAATTATTCATCAGGCAAACATCCTTGATCTTTCGATCCGAATCGATACCACTGGATAACAAGTGTTAAATTTTCAGTTTTGAGACAGAGTTGACCAGGTTTCCTCTCTCTCAGTTAAAATTACACTCCTAACGCAGAGGATGCAAATTCTGACAACACCTTGTCGAAATCACCCACCGCTTATACATCTATAGCAGTCCTTCCATATCACCAGAGTGCAGACTCTCCCATTGTGAAAAAACAAATCTCTTTTCTGCAAAACTTTGCAGTTTGATTTGCTCCATGTCTGAGCCATGTTCTATATTTGACATATTCCAGCTACAGTTGACTAAAGACATTCTTCTGACATGATCGTTCTGACGTTCTGTCAGCTTGGAAGGTAGGTCGTCATGACAACAGACTAGCACAAGCCTATTACTAAAGCTTGCATGAAGCGCACCAGACAACGCAGTTAACATTTTTTTTATGTCTTTCTCTTTACTAATTGGTGTATTAAATGAGATTTCTATTTGTTGCAAAATGTTTATGATTACAATATCAAGCATTTACAAGCACTAGACTAAAAAAAATCTATTATATTACAAGCCTAAAAATCACAAAATTAAATTCAAGCATTTCAAGCACTGTATGAACCCTCTCAAAAGATACACTTTCTTGAATTGTACCCTTTAAAGTTTTTAACCAAGCTCTGAAGTTTCCTCGATACCAACCACCAGATGGAGCTGCGTAGCAAAATGAAAACGAACAGGGTACAGAAGGAGATGACATGTTTCTACTTTGAGGCAGAAACCAGGTAGCATTATCCAACACACTTTATTTACCTCCAACTACTGAGCTCATTTACGTTTATAGGTTACCTTATTCTACTTCAGGCTTTTAGGGGTTATATCAGTTTGAAGCAGATATGTTACTCCAGCAAAGTCTTAATAAAAACATGGATAAAGAATCCATCTGTCCGTTTCAAGTATTATTTCAAATAAAAGCCTTTTAGATTAAATGATATAATATATCAATGTTTTCAGAAGATCTTTTAGTGGTTGAGGTTTAGAGAAAGGACTAAACTATACATACAGAACAACAAATAAACAACCTCCCAAATCTTTCTCTGAATGCAAAATTTTTTCCCCGCACTCAAGAATAGCTCTAATGGTGGAGGATTTTTAAAACTGCGATCTCAGGATACTAGAGATATAAAACTCTATGCACAGCAGCTGTTCTGTCTGTTTGGCTGCAGCAAACATGTAACTGGGGGAGAACACCTATGAATGTTTTGATCTTGCTGGCTAAATAAAAGATCACATTTTCAAAGACACCTGAGATCCAAAATAAGAAGCACCTGCCGCTTGCTTCCAAATAAACATACCCTAGCTTAAAACAGGCCTAGCTGCCTTAAACAGGCGGCCTCAGCTCCCCCAGTAAATCAGGGCTGACTGCCTGAGGAAGGCTGCATTGAAACCACAGCTGTTTGTGAATCAAGTGTGCACCACCTGAATGGACACAAACCCAGCTTCTAGACCGGCAGCAGCTGCCACTCAACTCACCGGCCATATCTGACATCCTCCTGCTTTTGTTGACAGGGAAACCTGGTTTAGGATATGGCAACTTAATATGGTTAATTTTGCTGTGTTTTCTTTTTTCAGTGAGCCTGAAACTTTAAATTGTTTCGTAATCTTGATAAATGTTGAAGACTCCCTTTACTGAAAATGCTCTTATTCCATTTCATTGCCTTTTTACCTCACCTTCTCTCACTAACCTGGTTAAAATAATTATATGAAAGATAAGAAGAAGGCCCTCATTTTCTTCCAAAAACCAAGGGTGGTCTTATGACTGCAGGTCCATACAGCTCTTACAAAGATGGTTGACTGTGTCTCCAGTATATCAGCTGCTAAAGCTCGCTCTGTCTGAGCTGTGATTAGACGTAGCAAATCGGAAACACTCAAACACAATCAATATTTGTATTAATGGTTCTTAAAAGGTACACGTGGGACTTAGAGCGGTTGCTTAACAGCGCAGCAGCCTTGATTTTAGCAGCGACTATAGCTTGGGGTATATTATCATACTTGCAATCACAAAAGTTAAATTGTGAGTGTACTTTATGCTTTAAGAAGTTTATCATTTATTGTATCATTTAAACCTCCTTAAAAGTCCACTGTCTTAAAGCTTTATGTCTAAAACATTGTCTTAGTAAAACATTATTCCTTTCTCCTTTGAATTGAGAGCATTTTTTTCAGCTCGTGGCAAATGTTCTTAATTTATTGTAAAGGTATTTTAACCTTACCATTCCTCAAGACAAACTCTGGCTCTTGAAAATACACATTCATTCTCTACAGTGATGTCACAGGATGTTTTATTCTTTTTCGTATTGTATTTGTTCTCCTTTTTCACACTTTAGCTACCGTATTTTCACGACTATAAGGCGCACATAAACGTCTTTTTTTTCCCTCAAAATGTGCGGTGCGCCCTTTGGTGCGGTGCGCCCTATGTGTGTTGTAACTGCGACGTTTGAGACCACCTCATTGAGGAGATGATGAAAGAGTGGCTGCAGCTCGAGATGGAAAAATTGAAGTTTTGCTGCTGGACGTGCCGCATCAACCAATCAGAGAAGCTGATCTGGGAGCTGACAGCGAGACAGACACATCGCTCTGATGACATATGATATTAAAGCAAATGAAAAGGGCTGGATGGATGAGGAGATGATGAAAGCGTGGCTGAGGCAGGTGTATGTAAGGAGACCGGGTGTTTTTTTTCCACGCATCACCAACCGGCCACTGATGACCGCTGCGAGCGGCGTGGGAGCGATGGATGACAGACGGAGACCACAGTTTCATGAAAATTGGAAGGCAGCGCCGGGCAAGTTACGCCACAGTTTGCGGATGGATTGTAGATGCGTGGGCTAACGTGTCTGCTGGCTCTGTTGTTCAAGCTTTCGCAAAAGCCGGCATTATTTCTGAGGAGCCGCCCGGCACGGAAAGTGACTGACAGCGAAGAAGGGGAAATTGGCATGTCTGATTTAGCGCAGCTGTTTAATTCAGAAACAGAGGATGATGACTTTGATGGGTTCGATTAATACTTTGTAATAAATACATGAATAAAGCACAAACATACTCAGTTTTGCTCCCGCTCTATTTTTCTACCTGAAAACTTAATTCAACAGCAGCCTCTGGGCCAGGTCTCCTTCGGGTTCACAGCGGCGGCTGGCAGGTGTTTTTCATCTAAATAATCTAAATCTTGCAGCTATATTTGCTGTGATCAGTGGGAATAAAGTAGTTTTAATATGTTTTTAAGTGAGAAAGTCCACCTGAAAACTTAATAATTGCAGTCAGTTCATCCAGATTATCATTTCTGTCGGAGGCGCTCAGACTCCCACATACCAGCGGTGCGCCGACAGTAGAAATCCCTTCAACAGCAGCCTCTAGGCTGGGCAGCCTCCAGGTTCACCGCGGCTGCTGGCAGGTATTTTTCATCTAAATAATTTAAACTGCAGGCACCAGGATACCGGTAATAAAAGCGAACATATTCCGTCGGCAGGTTTCAGGATTTTAAGTTAATTTAGGAGTAATCACAGTGCTCTTTCATCAGCAATGTGTCTGTCTCACGGCCAGCTCCCAGGTTTGATTAATACTTTGTAATAAATACATGAATAAAGCACAGTCATACTCAGTTTTGCTCCCGCTGTATTTTTAAATACGCAGAAGAGGTATTTAAACGTGGTAGAGGATATGTACCTGTATATAAAAAAACGCGCCCTATAGTCCGGTGCGCCTTATGTGTGTGTTAAATACAGAAATGGCACACATAACTGAGACTGCGCCTTTTAGTACGGTGCGCCTTATGGTCATGAAAATACGGTAGTAGTTTAGTTGAATCTTGCCTAGTGAAATGTTTTTTTCTAACTGGAAGCAAGTATTTTTTTTTTTCAAAAGATCTTGTATTTGGAGGGAAGTCATTTGTGTTTATTCAGTATGTTTGCGTAGAGCTTGTTGGTTGAGATTGCCTGAGCATGAATTCGCTCCATCTATTGTTCTACAACACCACACCTTACCAAGCAGGTATTTATATAGCAATAACTGTCAGCGACTGAGGGCTGTTTAGCAATAAATTACTGATAATCAGGTGATGTAACCACTTGGTAATTTTGATTAAAATGAATGCCTTCATCAATAATTAACTTTGGGTAAGTATTTATAGTTTCAAAATAAGGTGAAGATAAAAAAAAAAACTTAATGTGCTGCATTTAAAAACACACCTAATAGATTGAAATCATAATATAACCAAACTATGTATATAAATGTAAAATATTATCTCCGGAACAGGTATTTCTGCCTTAACAATAAATACTATCTGGAGCCATGCCAAGTGGGAGTAAAAGAAATGCTTGATGATAAACTAATTCTACCATCCACACAAGTTTGCTTAGTGCTATGTAAAGTACCTGCAAAACAGAGAGGCACGAGGCCTGATAGAGGAAGTATAGATGCTCTGCGTTGATTGGTGGAGACATGATAGGAGGACTTGGATTGCACCCCCAATGCTAAGAGTCATGCAAGAATAAGGAGCATGCAGAAGGAAAGAGTGGAAGAGAAGCGATGGCACAAACACAATAAAAGGCGTCCGTGTTCATGAAAAGCAAAGAAATAAAATAATCAAAACAATAGTAGACAGAAAAACTTTCATGCAGAATTAGAAGAAAATTATTTATACCTCAGCTATACTACAATATCTGACCTAATACAGCAAATGACTGCTGGTTTCTCTACATAATTCATAATAAAAGATTTAATTGGCAACTTAAGAAAAAAATGGTGCATTTGGAACCAAAATCAAATTAAAATACAAGTTTCTCTCGGGCAATTATCAGAATATGGCTAACATGTACACATTTTAAAAATATGTTGGAGTCAGACATAAAAAATAAAAAGAAAGTAAAGCAAAATGGTTGTCACCTGTGGCTGCTGGGCTCCACTCTGAGCTTGGGACAGCGAGCTGCTGCTCTCCAACTGCTGCTGGAGGGGAAAGAGACAGAAGATTGGGGCATCAGGACATGCTGTCAGAGAATGTACACAAATAATCAGAAATATACACAGAAGACCAGAAACAGAAAGCACAGCTGGACAGGGGAGCTGTTAAAACACAGACAGGAAGAATGCAGCTCTACAGGTATTTAGGGCTCTTGGTGGAGGTATGGCTGCTCAATCATCTGCAGTACATCAGTGACCTCTGTGCTCTTTTAAAGTCACATGCACTTACCTGTCGGATAACATAGCAACACGAGTCATCTATCATTCATCCATCTGCAGTCAGGTTATTATCAGGCAAAAAAAACTAAATCTTTTGTTTATCCTTTTTTTTCTTCACACATTGTATGCTACAACCAAGTAGAGAGCTATAGGGGTCTACAGATTATTACAGAAATGTTCTTTTAGTTTCCCTGAACATGTTTTCAATAGCCTAGGGAAGTATCAAAAGGCTGTAGCAGGACAAATGTACATTTATCTACCTGAGGAGGAGTCGATGATTGGTAGTAACCTCCATACTATAAAAAAACATAAAAACATACAAAGTAAGAGCAGCGGACCAAATAGGGAAGTCAGATTCAAGGAAGGGGAGAGAAACCAGACAGGAAAGCTCTGATCCTGCCAGCTCTAGCCATACCTCAACCAGTAAATGTGGAGCTTGTCAACTGACCACCACTTAAAGGATAAACCGTGCACTATAAATGGTTAAGATATTCACTGTGTTCAGAAACATTTCTAAAAGCTACAATCTTATGTAAAACAGATTTGACCTGAGTGTAAATCTGTGAAAAAATGAGCAGTTTCAGATTTCACAATTATTCTCTGAAGACAATGTGGAACACAATATCATACCTGCTGAGGTGCAACTGAATTCGACTGGTTAACAGATGAACTAGGAGGTACTTCTGATGGACCGACCTGCACCTCGGGTAGAAAAAGACACCATGTGAGAAATGGACGAAGATAAAAGCTAATAAATTAGGTTGTTTTAGTAAAAACGCAAAGGATAGTGATTATTACAGGCTCAACACAAACATGGCTCGTTGGTTTTGTCATTCATGTCACTAAGTTTAACTGTGTGAATAAGGAAAAGGAACCAGAGGAGTGACTTTGGGTTTACCCCACATAATTGCTTAACAAGGCTGATGCAGCACTGGAGAATTTTGAAAGCACAAAAGAGAACACATGAATGAATCAAACATAAACTGAAAGCGGGAATTACAAATCCATATAAATCACAGTTTAGTAGAGGTTAGGTGAGGTGTATGTAAGAATAATGATCCTCTTTGTAAATTAACTGCCCATAACTACTTTCATTTCTACAGTCCAAAAAGTGGCCAGCTGGTCTTTAGATGAACAACTGCATTGTATCCAATTCCCAACATATTTCTTATCACTTTATTAGACTAGGACAATCATAACCGATAGTTTCCTTTTTATGTGTAACCTTTGGATGAATGTCCTACAGATAAGATAAAAAATAACTGCCTGCAACTCCCCTAAAGATGAGGAAGGTTTCAACAGAAGCTTATTTCTTTTATCTTCTCACCGTAGACAGCTGTTGCTTTGTTTCATTTTGCATCTGTGGTTGAAGTTCCTGATTTGGAGTACTGTAAGACACATTAGGCTGAGGTGGCAGGGTCTCAGGAAGCGTTGAGTCACCCATGTCCCGAGCTGAAAAAGAAGACAACACAGTGAACTCTTCAATCAGCAATACTAAGAAATCTTTTTTAGCTCTTTGGATTAAGTTTTTATTTAAGTTATACCTCCGCCAGACTGCTGTACATGTTGGACAGACTCAGACTCTTCAGACTCAGGCTGAAGGCTGCTGGAACTGGAAACCTGGACTTGCCCACCTGACTGGGGAAAATTAATTGCCTGGGGGACCCCCTGGGACATCCCAGTAGTATTACTGGATTGAGTCGTACTGAAGTTGGGGCTCTGAATGCTCTGTTGAGATGCTGGTTGGCTGCTTATCTGTGAGCTGTGTTGGCTAGGTTGAGGTGCAACATGGGATGGGTGCTGTGCTGCTGGCTGGGACTGAGACATCTCCAACCCGGCCTGCTGGCCTACTTGTTGTGGCGGCAGTGAGTGGCTCTGCACTTCCTCTTCAAGACGTTTCTTCTCCTGATCTTCTCTGACCTTTAAGAGAAATATTTTAAAAAAGGAAAATAAATCAGTACGTTAATGTACTTCAGATTCCTCATTAATACTGATGGAAACAAAATGCATTTGCCTTCACAGTCCTAGTGCTCATACCCTAAGTCCTAGTGTTCATACCCTAAAGCAGTATGAACACTCTTCTAACCCAATATACTCAAATACAGACACTTCTACAACAATTCAAGAGAATGTAAAGTGAAAACAGCACAAGCTTAGACACACCTGCTGCCGCTGCGCCCTCTTGCGAGAGATCAGAGAGACCCTGTCCTTTATGGCCTTTGCTATGGTCTTGTGGTCTCCTTCACAAACATAACCAGATTCAACCTGCAGCAGAACGATGAGACATCTTTTTCAGTGAAAATGTTAAAACATACTCTCAATCAGCAGCCTTTTCACGCATAGATCCCAGTACATCAGTGAAAGGCTTGTCTTTAACTGTAGTCAAGCGTTCGTAATGCTGCCTTTATTTCCCACACACACAGAGGTACTAAAACAATGACAACTGTTGAGTAACAAAGACAGCCTAGAAAGGGAATATGTGTGAAAGGCTGTTCAGAGCATTAAAATCAATTCAATTTACCATTTCCTGAGCCACAACGTCAGGGACATCTTTGTTGAGGTCAAAAGAAAACTCTATAGCTTCGTTGTCTTTGTACTTCCCCTTTAGTTTCTTTATATCCTCAATTCTCAGCCAGAGCTTTATGGCCTCCATCACCCCATCATCCTCTTCAGCCAACTCCACACGCACACCTGTGTCTTCTTGGAAGAAGGCATGGTTTAGGAGATCTTTGATAGAATACCTGATTGGACAAAACCATGGAGGGAGTGAATGTTAAAAAAAAAAGAAAAACAAAAACAAAAGGATTTAGCATAACTTTAAGGGCTTTCTAAAGTTAAGAGACCTCTCATCCTTGTTCTGACGAATGCATCCCTCAATGATTTCCTTCACCTCAGGAATGGCCACCTTGTCGAAGCTGCCTGGCTTCACCCCCTACAGAAAACACAGATCTCTAAATGAAAACCATTTTCAATGGCTGGGATTTTTCTTATCTTAATTTTTCTTTGCTTCTCGTTTAAGTTTTTTCCCAATTAAACCACAATTTTTTGTTTTTTCCAGTTTTAAACACCACAAAAACTTCCAAACATTTTAAGCTAATTTCCCCTAAAAAATGTTAAATAGGTTTTCTTCTGAAGTATTTCCAATAGCCTACAGAGGAAAAAAAAATGATTTTGCACTTGAGTTAAAAAAAAAAAAAAAAAAAAAAAAGCCTCAAAGATATGGACCTTTGCTTATTTTCAACATAAATACAGCTTAACCTCCAAAGATAGAATTACCCAGAAGACATTGAGGAGGAGGGTGGCGGTAAAAACAAGGGAGCACAGCTAAGACATTAAAAATATTAAAGTAAAAAAAAAAGAAAAGAAAAGGAAAGAAAAAGAGAAACTGGTTTAACCTCCTTATACGAGAAAATGTAAATGACTCATAAGCTACTTGACATTCCAGAAGTTTGCCAACACAACCGGTATGAATAAGACTAAAACTATGCAGATCTTTTATGAAGGATGCCATGAAAAATTTGAGCTTGTAAAAAAAAAAAAAAAACTTGACTGCTATTTTAACCATCTAGTAAGCTTCACCTTTGTCATATAGTCAACCTAAAGAGGAAGCATCAACAGAAAACAAAAGAAAAAGCCAAGTTAATGGAAGGGGTTTTCTTGTGGGGAAAAAAAGCAAATTTTCCTCCAGGAAGATACAAGTCAAATTAAACTGAATATGAATTTTAAAAATGTGTGGGTGGGAATTACAAATTACTCCAGAGATACAAGTCTTGAGCACACAGAGGAGGAGGTGAAGGCATGGCAGAGACGTGACATATAGTGCCGATAAGAAGACTTACGCTGGTAACTCTGCGGTAGATCTGTGCAGCGTTCTGGCACTCTGAGTACGGGTACTCGGAGGTGGCCATCTCCAGCATGCACATTCCAAAGGCATAAACATCCACTGACTCGTCGTACTTCTCCTCATACATCTCAGGCGCCATGAACTCAGGGGTACCTTAAATCAAAACAACTATTCAGAACTCTCGAACTCCCTTACTGATTGTGTGGGCATCTCATAACCCATTGCTCCTCTGCTCCTCTAACCCACGGGGTTGAGGAAGAGGAGGATGAGAAGAATGATGGGTCTGCTGACATCTCCTGGAGTAGAATCTGTGAGGTGAAAGTTGGAGGAGAGAAATAAAAAAAGGGGGGAGGAAAGTAAAAAAAAGAGAGAAAACAAAAAAGGGGGGAAGCTGAGCTCAGTTAGACTGTATAGAGGATTGCACGTGTTTGTCTGTGTAAGACCTTGACGTCAAGGAATATACATGTGTGTGACTCGAGGAAGCCAGTGTGCAGAGCACACCTTTTGGCAGGAATTCATTTTCATCACTCAAAAGTTAAGTATTGTTTCAGCAACTTGCTTCATATAGCAGCATAAATATTAAATGTGGCCAATATGCCAGTTTGCTCTGTAAAGGAAATAGGACTAGCTATGGAAGTAACTTTTGTCAAAACCTTAAGTAAAAACAATGATAAAATGACCTATTGCAGAACACTCACCTTGCGCGTTCTGACCTACCACATTCTGTTTACCTGCAGGAGGAAAAGTGTTACAGTAAAGGCTGACAAAACCAGATCCCATAGCTACTTACAGAGCTGAACAGTGTGCCCTGCCCACCAGCCTTACTAAACTCAGTATTTTAGATTTAGTCGCAGGTCTGACACAGAAAAACTCATTTGGATATTTGATTGTAATGGGTTTTGATATTGATGCATATACAGCACACTTTCAAAAGACTTACCAGGCCCATAAAAGATACTTACTCAATGACCAGCAGTACCCTATTCATTCCAAACAGCAGAATGGGGCACAGCTGAGGCTAGAGCCTACATTTTAAAAGCATACTCAAGAATGTGAAAATAAAATAAAATAAATAGGGGAGAAAAACCAAAGACAAAGTTCTGAGAGAGGCAAAACAGAGAGAGCTCCCTGGACAGAAAGATGGAGCAAAAATGTTCTGCGACCCTGCAATAATTTGATAGTAAGCAAGAGACACACACACTAGGGGGGGAAATAAAACAAAACCTGTTGAGGGAAACCCATAGAAAGAGATGTTAAACAATATATGTACAACTGGCAAACAGACCACATATTTCCAAACCACAGGACAAAGACCAGTCTAAGACACAAATACCTAAGGCCTGAAAGAAGGCATGACAACTACTATTATATTTTATATTAATCAAAAGCAGTAGAAAACATTAGGCGCTACTTACAGTCAGTAGGTGCCTGGAAAAAAGACTTTTTCTTTTTGAACAGACATAGAACAGAGATGCTCTGTACATCAACCAAATGCGGGTATGTAAGGAGGAAAATCTAGGTGCAAATATGCCACAGTATTTGGCCTCCATTTGAGCTGTGGTTTGTTTTAGAGACAGATGAAACACTGTGGTCTGTTTTAAACCACATTGTCAGAAAAACAGTTTTCATAAAGAAATTCTATTCAAAACTTTAGAAAAAGATACCATCCCACATGGATCAGGAGGCTGAAGTGATCTCGGGTTCATACCTATAACACTCTTGGCGAATGATGCTCGCTTCAGCGTGGCCAGTCCCAGGTCTCCAATCTTGACAGATCCCGTTGGGCCTGTGATGAAGATGTTGTCACATTTGAGATCTCTGTGGATGATAGGAGGAGTCCGAGTGTGCAGGAAGTGGAGTCCTTTGAGGATTTGCCGACACCAGCTGCGCAGCACTTTAATTTTCATCACCTTGAACCGCTTTAGATATCTGCAAGAGAACATATCATTATTTCTATAAGCCCTATTTGAAGCACTGAACAGACATGGATAGGAGGTTTTCTCTTCTTTACACTTCTTTGTAAAGGCAGATAACAGAAAATGTAATTTGAATACTTGCTCAATATTTTGAATTGTACCATAGGTGTAAATTATTTGGGTAAATCATCATACTTTGTACAATTTAATGTTCTTTTCTCCATTTAAAATTTGTTAAATAAATAATCATTAGCTGATTTTTAGGAAGAGTTGAGGAAAAACACTTTAATAAAAAAAGAAAAAAAAAAACATGAGCTGTATTGATTTCAATATTGGCCCTAGCTTATTTTACACAAGTCCTGTTCACACTGATAAATGGATCAAATTTCAGACTCACGTCTTGAGTGTACCAGAGGTCATCAGTTCTGTAACCAGAACAATACACTTCTTTCCTTTGGATGGTGCCTCCCAGGAGTCATAAAAGCGAACAATGTTGGGATGTTGTAGTCCCTTTAACATGCCAGCTTCCTCCTTAAACCGTTGCCGCTCTGTCTTTGACAGCTTACGGTCCTATAAACACAACAAAAAGGAAATATTTTAGGACCTTTAAAAAAGCAGCACAAGAAATCATAGCTGTACATGTAAACATCTGACAACAATTTGCCATAAAAACACTGCTGATTCACTCTGAAAAGATATTGTTAAATATCAGTTTTTAAAAAATGAACTGTTTTAGTGTCTTCATGCACCAAAAATGTAATTGTGTCCAGCTGTGGTCAGAGGAATGCAATTCTGCTTTGTCTGGCAAAGAAAGGGGAACTCAAAGAATGTGTGGAGGTTTCATTTATCCCATCCATTCATTCAAACCAAAATATGAAGAACGCTGGATTGAGAATTATAAAAGAGCTTTCAAAGTTCCTTTATTTATCTATGCTAACAACAATAAAAAAAAAGCTATCACTGCCTGAACAAAGAGACTAACACAACTAGAAGAATAATAGTTCTGAAAAAAAATACATTTAGAAGATTGTTTGAAAGTAAAATATACAAGGATTTGTATGTTAGATTAGACAATACAGTCAAATAAATAAATCATTAAATATATAATTTAAATATGCAGTGCAGTAAATATTAAAGATAACGAGAAAAAAAACCTTCCCTGTAGTTTGTATCCAATACCAATGAATGTTGAAAGCACAAGTATTTTAAGTCGTATGGAAACAGCTGATCAGACCATCGCATTTCTAAATTCTCCTGAGGCCTGCACTACTTTACACAAGTCAATGTGATCGGTCGTTTATCAAGGAGGCGGGATTGTTGTGGCGGAAGGTTCGCAAGCAAGTTTGATTGTGTCCGTTTTCTTGTAAGCATCTTGTTAACAAGTTAGCAACTTAGTTTTAGTAGGTTTCCAATGGGAAATTCCATTGGGACCAAGTAGCACTAAATTGGTCACTTAGAAATGACACTGTCAAGGAACGCTATGAACAGAGGAAACATGCAAGAGGAGGAAAGTTTTGCGTCAGAGGACGTGGTTGAGTCTCCACCGTCATACATTTTTTATTTAGAGGAGGAGAGTGGGGACGAAGTTGTTGTGGAAGAAGACGCCAGGGCGGCAGAAGCTTCATTTGGTGTAGCAGGCTTACAGCCGTACATGTTTGACCCCTTGCCTCGCAATGCTGCCAGTTCTGTTAGTTCTACGCCTGCCAAAGACACAGATGTCCATCCCCCTGAACACTGGGAACTCAATGGTAAAGTAAATGATTTTTATTTCAACCATTGCGTCTATTAGCTGCGGCTAATATACGCAATGAAGATGAATCAAGATGCTATGACCGAAAAAATGTGATTGTCAGATGACCATTGATATATGATTGGCCGAATTTAGGTGTACAGGCTGACGTATTATTAACCGGCCTGCATAAGATAACGAAAAGAAAAAAACCCCACAGATTTTAAGACAGGATTTTCTGTTTTAAATAGAAATGTTCTGATAAAGACGATTGGACATTTAAATAGGATTTCCCTACCACTTTAAAGTCTTCGAAGTTCTGTTCAATAAAAAAAAGCTTTCAACAAGAAAAAAAACCCCTTATCAAGTTTCCTGAGCACTTTGTAGCATGACCCACATTTAGTTTATGACAAGAGAGCTGTAAACCAGCTGTTCTTGAACCAACCCTATGAAACCCTGCAGCCAGAGACCTCCTGAAGTCCCTGGACACCTGGCCACCAGCTGAGCTGTCCAAGAAATTCAACCCATTTGGAATAGGATGAATAAACTTTTGGCTTCTACCAAGAAACACAAAATTTTAACCCCACAAAAGAATTACTTCACCACAAATAAATGAATAACTATCACAGCATTAACTGGGGACATGTCTGAGTTTTGATCCAAAAGAAGAAAAAATTGGGAAGCTTATGTGGGTAAAATAAATGGGGTCGCTAGACAAAGAAATACCAGGAACTAGAGTGAGGCATCGGACAACTAGGCAAACTGACCTACTTTGTAAAAAATTATCTATTTATCTAGTGGGGCCATGGCTCTCGCCCACTGCTCACCATGTCAAAACAAGAATGCAAAACATCTACAGCAGCACATGCCCTTTTCAAAGTTCCAAGGCTGTACATAACACCAACAAAAAGCAAAGAGACTGAACTTTAGATTACGCCATAAAATAATAATAAGTTCTATATATTAAGCTGGTTCTCAGTCCTGGTCCTCAAATACCACTGCTCTGCATGTTTTCAATGTCTTCCTGTTGAAGACCACCTAGTTCAAAAGGTTGCATGACCTCCTCAGCAGCGATCAAGTGCTGCAGGAGCCTGTTAATCATTTATTCACATAAATCAGATGTGTGGCAGCAAGGAGACACCTAAAACACACAGGACAGGAGCACCAGGATTAACAACCACTGCTCTTCTACAAAGGCACGCCAAAAATAATTTATTTAGATTTAAAAAAAAAAAGTCTATTCATCACCTTTAACTTGTGGAAACTGATAGTTAAATAATCTAATCAATTATCATTTTTACATGAGATATTCCGCAATAGCTTACTGTATTAGAAAAATATGTATTTATCTTATCTTTGAACAAATACAAAGAAATCTCAAGCGTAACATTCTGTTTCATGCATATGGTTTGATCTGAGAGAGTAAGAACAGAACACGGTTTTCAACCTTTGAAATGTTTTTTCTGTACACATACAATCTGACATAATTATAGTAATGATAATAATACAAATACTAAAATTATTTTCTAGAAGTGAAGCATTTTCATTCAGCTTATATTAAAAAAAACTGAACTACAAAGCAGACTGGAAAGACCAGCTTCTAGGCAAAGGCCATCATAAATAATCCAACAGCCTTAAAATAGACTGCAGGGAAAAAGGACTGTGATCATGCAAACATGGTTGGATTGATGAAGTTTTGTTCTTAATTGGTTGAAGTAAAAAAAATCCTTAAATGTTGGTTTTACTTTTTTAAAAACAGTTTGAGCATGTAAATAAATATTATTGTTTCCATTAGTTTGAAATACAACAGAAGCATCTTTCTCTATGCAGATAAATTGTAAGCAAAATGCAGGCAAACACAGACCAATGCACACAATTAACAGGAAACTAATATTCTTTTAACTCTGTTAACAACAGGAATAGCATAATGAGGCCATTATGACCAATGCAAAAATAAAGTAGTTTATTTTAAGGAGCATATAAACTGTGTTTTTGTTACTCTATAATGTTTCTGTTCAGTTGAATGTTAAATAAAATGTTACATTTTATGTAAGACACAATGTGCTGGTTTGTATTAATCCCCACAGTCTGAAAGAGGCAAAGATAGAATTCTCCTTAAATTTAGTCTAAAGATCGTCTGGCCTTCGTGTTTTTTTTTTTTTTTCAAAAAACCACTGATAATCAAAAGTGTTGAGAACATAACATGAACATCAGCAGGTCCTTCTTCAACACCTGTGATTTTTTTCTGTAACCATAGGTCAAACCACCCTCACAGAAGGCCTTAGTTCGAATCCTCTCTAAAGTTAAATGACTTGCATGGTGACTCAACACAGCCTTTTGGCACTTCCTGTCATAGTCACTAGTACTGAAAAAAGGCCATTTTTAGCAACACATTTTTTTCTTAAAAGCTAGGTTAGTCATTGCGGCTGTTTAGGTTTAAAAGGTCATGGCCTTCTACATATTTCAGCCAGAAGGGGACCCAGGACTCCACATAATGCTTAATCCCATCAGATCACCTTTCTGCTAAAAATGAAGGGTTAACACAGATGCTACAGAGTTAATACAGAAAAATGTTCATTTAATGTCTAAGATTTGAGAAAGCCAATACTGAATTATTTGATAATTAATCATTAATTTCAAAAATATTTCATGAGACATGTTTAAGGTATTAAGGGCCGGATTTATCAAGATCCAATTTTGCGTGCAGTAATTTGCGCTCGCAAACTGGAATTTTGCGCGAGGGGCTGAACCATGGTTTGCGGGT
>NW_015150488.1:405954-430651 GCF_000732505.1 Cyprinodon variegatus | reverse complement strand
GTGAAATAGCTCACGTTTTTATACACGCAAACCTTTGATAGATCCGGCCCTAAGTCTCTTATGGTGACAAACACCAAAACTTGAAGATCTGAGATAAATCCCCACATTTTATTACTTCCAGATTGTTCCCTGAGTCAGTTGGATAGAGAGGTCACTGTCTCAGAAAAGAAATCCTGTAGTTTGCTTAACCTCTAAACTATGGCCACAATTAGTATTAAAGATGATTATTTGGCAAGAAAGAGAGTGGAGGATGACTCATATGAAACTGTATGAATGAGGAGGAAAGGGGAGGTTCCTAAATTGATTCCCCTTTCCCTTGACTTCCTCTCTCTATGGTGACCTACTTATTGTTCAGACATGCCTGCAACACGAGATACAAAACAAATGAGTTTGGTCATGAGCAAGTAAAGAAGGGTGTTGGTCTAGAAATTCTTGAGGATTGTGACAAATTGCCTTTCCAGATGTAAAACAAAGCAGCTTTTTATTCTTTTTTTTTAAGATAAACTAGCTGCTGAAATAAAGAGGAAAGTCACTGTTTATTAGTTAAGACATTAAGCAGCAAAATAAGAAGCTGATTTTGTTCTGTAAGAGCTAAAAAAAATTTTTTTTAAATGTTTAAGGTCTGCAATTTTAATTTTTAGGTTTTAAACAACACAAAACAAGAAAAGTGCTGTGCCACACAACTAGAAATGCGCAGGTTACACTTTAGTAGTCAAAGCCATCTCTACAGTGTAATGTTCACAAGTATTCCTGTCAGCATTACTACAATAACAGAAAGACACTGAGGCTTACAAAAGGCTGCCAACATTGGTAAATCCAACATGTTATATGACAGAAGTCGAAAGTTCAAGGAGGATAAAATACAGCAACACTGCTGTACTCTGAACAGTAGTCCTGTTATCTATTGAAATTATCACTTTTAAATAGACTGAACAAGCCACAAATGTCTCCATGTGTCAAAGAAAATACAGATTCCTTTTATTAGCATTTTATATGTTCCCCATACCAAGATGCATCAATTATACAAAACTAGCTTAGCTTGAGTATACATCACTCAGCAGCACCCAGGTTGGCGAGAACTGATTATACCAAGATAGTATGATCTCTATTCAGAAAAAAATAGTGTCTAACCAAACAGCCTGTAGTTAAGCTGTAGCAGACTTCAGTGAGTCGGGTTTTTGTATATGATCATGACTTTCCTAATATAAACTGTACTAAAAGACTGTTTTAATCTCGTAACAAGCATGTGGTGTGTAACAAACCAGGTACATCTATTCCACCTTGAAAAGAAAAACACCAAAAGGGCTCCAGCTAATATGGACCATACAACTTCATGAAACAAATATATACTTGCTACTAACTTAGATTTGGCTCTAAATCAAACTGGTCAACATTAAGAAAGCAGTCTGTCTCATTTTAACTTTGTACTTCGGAGGATGTCTTTTCTGAAAAATAGCAACCTAAACTAAGAAGAGAATAACATCTAGTTTAAATTGGGTGGATTTTCTTGACAACGTACTGCACTTGAAAAAAATAAAAAATTTAGGGAAAAAAAATCCAAACCCCTCTGAGAAAGTTAAAAGGGTGGGAAGTGGACTGATGGTTTACAAGCAGGACTTGGCAGGTCAGCCTGCTGTGCTAAACACAGGAGATTCCTCAAGAAGGAATGTGACCCGTTTTGCATTAACACAAGCATTAGCAAAAGGAATGTACTGAGCATGCGTGAGATTTGGTCTGTGAGGGGGGGAGGGGCCCGTGCCTCTAATCTTAACATTGTTCTGAAACCAGCATGCATGTGAGACTGGGGTTCTACCATTGCTGTGTGAGGGCCAACTGCTGTCATGACAGGGAAAAGCTCAACAGTAAAACCAAATGTTCATGTGGTGAATGAGGTCAAAGTTTGGACTCTACAGTCCTTTGGAAAGACAGCAGAGCTACAATTATACTAAATTATTTTTAAATCTAAAGTGGGGTTAAAAGAGATCATGAAGAATCTAGGTCAAAGGTAAAATTTGTAAAACAGTTTCTTTTTGTGGCATATTGAGTTTCAGAAAGGCAAAGTTAAAATAACTTAAAAAAATGTTATTTTGTATCTTAAAAGGTGAAAACTAACCATCCTATTTACTTTCTCAATTGCTATCCCTTAAATTTTAGCTATCCCAAATTGATCCGAATGTTTTTATGTGGAGGTTTCTGTAAAAGAAAAAAAAAAGCATGACATTGAAGTTTAAAGTAGTTTAGCATTTCTGGGGTTTGTCTGTTTAACAAAACCAACCGTTTACATAATGTGTTATTCAAATGTAGAGACTTTTGTTTTAGACAATAACCCAATCCTTTCAGCAATGATAACCTAGACAGAATCCGGACAAGGAAGTTTTAACCATGCTTGGGTAAGCAGCGCAATCTACAAACATCTCAGAGGAAATGACGGTAATTCCTATCTGTTTTATCAAAAACAAAACTATGGAGACTGGGGCTCAGGTATGAAAGTGCAAGGAAACTATTTAGGCTCTAATGTATCCTCAAGAGAGGAAAGTAGAGAGCAAATTTGACACTTGAGCATTTCATGATACACTGGGCAAGAAAACCCCAAAGCATTATCTTGGAGCAAGTGTGAAAGTTGATCTCAAAACCCAAATGTCTCTGTTGTATTCATGGCTGCCAAATGGAAAAGCTGTAAAAACCTGTTAGGATGTGTACAACGACCCAACCTTCATGCAAGCCTAAGGAGATCAACAGCATGCTAGCAGCAGCTGACGTCAGACAGGTATGGTATTAATTCTACTACCGATACTAGTCATAGGACATATATGCTTTCTATAGGTGGGTTGGACTGAGGCCCGACCTAAAGGGGAACCGCACCAGATTCTATATGTTTTGAAACCATCTAGTCGTTTGGTAAAAACCAAGGTTTCCTTTAGCTTATTTACACCTGCCCCAAATTTCCAGACAAAGACCTTTAAACAAACTCTGGTCTGTTTAAAGTTGACCATATAAAGCAAATTGAAATACAGCCTTAAATATAAGTTTATCCACGAAAGTTAGTGCCGTTTAGTGCCAACATGTGACTCTTGACATTTTCCACCTAAAGGTTAACTAGCTACAACACTTTAAATTTCCTGCTTTCAATTCCTCCAAGAGGGTTTTTTTTGTCCAAACATAATAATCCTTTTTCTATACTTATATACTTAAGAAAAACAAATAAAATACCATAATTGAAGGAACAAATACAGTCACTTTAATACTCTCAATCATAAATCTGCACTTATAAGAAATTTTCTAAGGAATGAAATTAATGTACAAATCTTTTATAACACCTTCAGAAGCCATTCAATAAAAGCCTCATTGAGTCCTAGCTGTGGGTTAGCACAGTCTGTAGGAATCCCCCTTGAAGCTGAATCTGTTATAACTCTAATAATGTTAAATCATTTTTATCTCATATATTGACAATATCACTATTGCAACATCAATTCTATCTTTTTCCAAGTCTCATAAATAAATACACGTTAATGACATCAAGTCATTTATTCTCTTGTAGCCACTCTCATCCAATACATAGCAATGCTGAAGACAAAGAAGTTTGCAGACAGTGTTGGGAAAAACTTAAGAGAATGAAAAAGAGAGTTGTGCAGAAAATTTATATTTAAAACATCTGACCAATTGTGTCATCACTTTTTGAAAACACAACCCCATTACTTTCTAATACTGAAAAATGCTAGAACCCACTTTTGTTTATCCTTTCCCACCATAATGCTTTAAGGCAAAGAGGGAAAACTGAGGATGAACAACAATAAATTCTAGTTCTAGATAACACAAAGTCAGAACAAAGAAGACTGAAGGTGCCATTTCACAGAAAAAAAACAAATACTTTGAATTACTTTTAGGTCCACAGCTCCAAAATAAACAATGCATTAATTGAAATTTTGAATGAGAGCGATAAACTGTTGCTTACCTGCAACTCACACCACGCCACCTCCACTGTGGAGTCAGTGTCCAAGCCTTTGTAAACAGTCTTGAAAGAGCCATGTCCGATTTCTATATCAAACTTGAGGAATCTTCCATCTGGTGATGTTCCTACTGCTTTGGTTTCTGCCTCCTCGATGTCATCCTGAACTCTTTTCTCAGCTTCCCTTTGCTCTGCCTCAGCTCGTGCTTTGGCAGAGTCCTTATCTTCCTCCTCCCCATCATTCTCACGAGAATCCTTCGCCTCATTGACACTCTCAGGTTCTTGGTGACTTGGCAAAAGTGGTGCAGTGCAAGCTCCTACCAACATGTCTCCATCTCTAACGTCTTGTACAACAGCCGACTGCTGAGACGAAGACAAAACATCTACTTTGGCAATTTCACCATCTTTTCCTTCTTGTTTTTCTCCACCAGCATCGGCAGACTTCTCACTTTGCTTGTTCCTGGGTTCAACCTGCAGTGCAGGAGAGGCGGCAGCCTTGTGCTGTTGTGGATGGACCTGTGGAGGTAATGGAATGGGGATTTTGCTGGGTAAAGGAAGGGCGAGAGCTGTGGCATTAGAATCACTGATGACACTTCGTCGTAAAAAACGGTGCTCAGGGTTACACCGGTCGCGCTCCATGGTGTGATGTCGGCGTCTCACTTCCACCGGACGGGAGTCACCCATCAATGAATCTGAACCAGAACTGGGGCCATTTCCACTTCTCTGCGGGGGGGCTAGGAACTTCACCATTTTGTCGTCTGGCTTTTCCGACATCCCACCGCCTGGGCTTAGAGTTAGGTGGTACACTAAATAAAAATTAAAATAAGATTACTTCCATGACTGCCATATAGGCTTAGTTAGGTGGTATTGACCTGTGCTCCAAAACAAAAAGGCTAAAGTGAGATCTATCTTGTGCTGTCCCTTTGATTGCTCAAAGACTATTTTCATATATATAGTGGAGGGAGTGGGAGAGTAGAAGGGGAGGGGTTCTCTTGTAAATGGAAAAGGACTCAACACCGCAGCAGAACGCAGGGTACTGATTTTTAAACACAAGTCTGTTTAGGTCCACACCATCCATCCTGTCAGACACCAGCTTCTTTCAAGCATAAGGAACAACTGGTAAGGACCATGCGTGCACAGCCTCCAACAGGCACCAATCACCCTGAGGTGGGCAAAAGCAGGGTGGGAAAAATGTGTGAATGCACTCCAGTCCAGTTTGACCTGAAACAGAGAATCCACACAAAAGGCTTAGTTTTAACATGTGTAAAAGAGAATTGTAGCAACTAGCAAAACTACTAGCAGAATTTTTAGTAAACATAACCCTGAAGGAGTTTTATTTTGGTTTCACTTATTTTCCTACTTATTTGGTTAGTTATTAATCTGGTTCAGGATATAAAAGGTGGCTTTAATGTGGTGAAACCTGCTGGGAGTTTTCTAGAGAAAAAGTCATAACTGTGAAGTCAAACAATTGGTATATAATACTGACCAGGCAACAAAATAATGTTAAGCAGCAAAATTCATTAATTACCACATAGATGAGAGTAAACCCATAGTTTGTCACACAACAAGTAACACAGTACAGTTGGGATACCTATTTTCTTTTCTTTTTTTTCCCCGAATCTGTTAATTATATCTAAATGACCCGTTTCTTTAGATTAGATGTTCCTTTAGATTATATTTTTGTATAACTAGAAATTTCCATATTGACGGTACATTTTCTATGTTCTGAGCCGTCTATGAGCTGTCAAATTACAACAATCATTCCTTCTGGTATTAGAGAGTGAAGTTACACCGAGCATGAAGTTACACCGGGCATGTGGGGCAAAATGTCATTTTGCCCCACATGCTCCTGCAACAGGGCAACTTGCAATTTAATAAATTCCTCAAAAAATGCAAATTATCAACTTATTTTATTCATGTTAAACTGAATAAAGCACCAAAGACGACCCCACCCCATATTATTAAAGCTAAGGAAGACTAGAATTTTGAGTCGTGTCCAACTTTTAGAGATGATTTTTTTTGGCACACAGCATTACAAACCATAGTCATTGTTTATGTTAGGAAAAACTTTAAGGTTGTTTAAATTTTTGAAAAGATGCATTAATTGTCCAGCCCTAAAACATTATGTATGCAATTGCAATTACCTTACCTGTTTTGTTTTTATTAAATTACTAATATTAGAATGATATCAGAAATGTAATGCTTGCCACAAATGGTTGTCAAATATAATTTAATCTATTACCTTTACTGCAACTTAGACTTAGACACATTTTATTGTCATTTTGTATACACAGAAGTGTATACAAAAAGAGATATAGCTTTGTACAGATTTCAGAACATTTCCATTTCTTAAAGTGCAGCAGTGATCAAATGTAAACAGCGTGGGAGAAAAAATAACATGGTGCAAAAAATGCATTGATATGGAAGTTTAAAGCATTAAATATGTACGGTGCACTCTGGTAGCCAAAATACAATTTATGACGAAGTTTGTGTTTTGGTGGGCCTAGTTTCAACAACAAACATAGCAGCGTTGGATGATGCCTTTCTAATGAAAGCCAAAAGACACTGAATCGGCCAAAGCAAAAGTCTTCATCAAAACTCTGATCATTTGCAGCTGACCACTCAGCAAATTCCCAAACACCAGCAAAACCAAGCATAGCAAATAAAAACTATTTCTTTCATTAAAAGATATTTACACCCCAATAAAAGTCAGTTTCTGGAATATATCCAACCAATAGCTTATTAATTAGCTAAAAGCTGCTTCTACTCTGTGTATTAAGGGCTGGTTATACTCCAACAGCAGTGTGTCGCAGTGAGCTTTGGCACATATATTTTTGATTTATGCCCAATTTTGAATCGTGGTCTGCGCTATGTTATTCCACGCCACATCCCAAGAGGGAGAATCATGAAGTAGCTGTGGGTCTAGATACGGCCGAGGCGGTGGGGGCAAGTTTGTACGAAAAAGGAGGGACATGAGAGTGAAAAACAGCAGGGATCCAGGTGGAAAATGGGTCCCAGCGTTCTCGCACAGCTCGCTCTTCTAGCTGGTCCAACTTCACCAGTCGTTTTCCACAATGGCGATCATACAAACAAAACAAGCCGGTATGGTACCAAACAGGAAATACGCATAATGTAGAGCGGATGTAGATTTGACCAATCAGAGGCATTGCTGTCACCTACAATTTTGGAGAGGTGCAACAAAGTGTCTGCGGAAAGGGCGGGGGACATTTGCGTTTAATGTGACACACACGCAGACAACCTGGTTTCTGAGTATAATTCAGCCTTTATGATACTACAACACACCCATATTTGGAATCTGTTATCCTACATAAATCCCGAAAGCCTCTGCTACTTCGAGCTTGTGATGCACTGGAGCTTCTTAAAATCGATTCTAAAATTGGTGCATATCATTGGATTCTTTAGAACCAAAGCTTTCCAATGAGTTATAAAGCACCCTAATAGGACAAACGGTTATTTAGATTCGCATGTGTCCTCATGTATTTTTTTCTAACTTAGCTTTGTGTGTATATTGTGTAATCAAAGTGTGTATATAGACCTTGCTGAAAAAATAAAACTTCTGATTTTGGGGGGAAAAACTCTATTTTTATAATAGCATTCCAATTTTTTAATTTCAATAATACATTCGAAATTCCTGCATTTGTGCCAAAATGGCACAGAATATGTTCGCCTGGATTTTTTTTCAATCAAAAGATCTATAACTTTTCAGTTTCCTGTTTCATGGACACCAAACTTGCTAGGTAACAACAATGCTGTAGTTACAATTTATAATATTTATTTCCTTTGCTACAGGAAAAGTGAGAAATTGTGTATGTAAACATCTGTTTGTTTTTTTTGGCAATTTAAATCAAAATGTTCACATCCACTGCATGACCTTTATGTTGCTTGATAACAATATTAGCAGTTAATATCCCGCTTTCACACCAATGCTGTATTCCATCCTTTTTATAATTCAATTTATTGTGTATAAATAAAGTACTTTATATCCAAGTATTCATTACATACACATTTACTTTTTTGCACTTTTGTTTTGAAACATTCCAATAATAATAATAAAACCCAAACTGTATTTGCAAAACTATTTGAAGCACGTGGGAAAAACAACAGTTGACTATATATATATATATATATATATATATATATATATATATATATATAAATACATAAAAGAAACATAACTAGTATTACTTCCCTCTGGAAATGAAAAGCATGTCTCTCACCGTTCAGAGACCTTAAGTGGCTGGCAGAACACAGCCGACAGGTAATAATTACTGCAATCACTAAAAGTATAAAATAATACATTGCTTGTGCTTTGGGTGGTGGTTAGTCGGCGTATCAAAGGGTTGCTGGTATAAAGGAAAACGTCTATCTAAATAACAATATAAATTGTTTCAGCATAAAACCCGTTTCAGTCAATATTTCCGTAACAGCAGAAACATTTTCGCATCACGTCATATGATACGGTTGTGCAAACCTGCAATGACATTGTTGTTACATATTAATCACCTTTTTCCTGCCTCCGCTGTAGCTAGTATTGCCAACGTAGGCAACTAGAATGACAGAAACCGGATAAATGTTAGCCGCGGCTCAAAAAAATATATATTTTTAAAATAAACGACACAGACGTAATAATTAATATTGGATTATAACTTATCTAAATCGTTCAATACATACCTATTTTTAGGGCTGTATAAATGACACCATTACCGTCTGAAATGGCTACATCGGATCAACATTACAAAGCGAAGGGAAGCAACGGCTCTTTGTTAGCAGCTAGCACAGAGCTAGTTAGCTGCCGTCGGCTAATCCCTTAACAGGGAAACGACTGCCCCAACGATGACTAATTTGCGCGTTGCGTTTTTTTTTTTTTTTTTTTTTTGCATTTCTGTTCAACATTAAAAAAAGCCACGTGTCTATCTTCAAAATTGACTCTATTCAAAGCCTTTTTCTCAAAAAGAACAAGTCACAAGTTTACCGTATCGAGGTCCTGTTTCCATCCCGGAGTGATTAACGCCACACCGGATACATTCAGCCGGTGTGAACGTCGGTTGAAAAGGCGGTGACGAATAGCGCCGCTGCTACGAACGTTAGCTAGGCGGGTCTTGCTAATGGCCTAAAAAAAGGCAGACCCACCTTCCTGGCAGCCCTTCATTCATTTCAATTTTAAGACAAGCTTTAACAAAGATATCGCTAGACTGTATTTATAGATGATAACGTTACGATGACATAAACCCTGCTTGTTGGTCTGACAGCAAAGCTAATGTTTTGAAATCTACCTTCGCAGCTCAAGTCAACTAGAGGCTGTAAAATGGAAATTTCCGTTAAAAAAGCGTCTTGTTTTTTTCGGTCCGTACAAAAGTCACTCACCAAGATCAAATGAAACGCAGATGTTAATCCAAAATAATACCAAGATCGGTTTTGTTTTGGTTCCTTTACATCCAAGTTAGTGGAGGAAGAACGTTGTTACTGACTGCGCATTTGCAAACCGTGGACTAGACCACGTTCATTGCTGCATTCACAGTTCTCAGCATGCTGTTTGACTGACTGAAAAAACTAATGTTTGTCTGGGAAAAAAAGACTGTAATGGTAAATGGCTATTTGGTTTTTCATTGTTTGATAGTTTCCTTCTGGCTTGTTTTAATAGGTGTAAAAGTCAACATTAATTACACTATTATTTGTATTTACCTGTATTTAGATTAATCTATAATCTGCCTAAAAATAAAAATTGGTTTAAACCTAATTTAAAATTGAGAATAAATATAAATCCACAAAGAGAAATGCAAAAAATATCATATTATATTTAATTATATTATATCATATTACAATAAAATTTTAAATGTTATTATTATAACCAATGTTATTATTATTATTATCATTATTATTATTATTATTATTATTATTATTATTATTATTATTATGATTATTATTATATTAAAACCGTTATTTTTTTCTATACTGAAAAAAAAATTCCAGGGACCACAAATTTAAGGCAATACGCAGGAAAGAGCGCCCCCTGCAGTCAACGGTATGTGATGGACCCTGTCTATGTGGGGTAAAAACTATATATATATATATATATATATATATATATATATATATATATAAGGAAGCCTATTTTATATGGATGAGCTAGTCAGAAAAAGTTATTATTCATAAAAGGATACTTAAATGTTGTTGGAAGGGGTTTCTTGGGGTTTTTTTGGGTTGCTGATGTATGTCGGCAGAAAGGATCTCATGTAATGGTCTATCTCAATGCGGGTTTGGAGGAGCCTTTAACTAACACTCTGTTCTTAAATTTGCAGGATGATGAAGAGGATGCTTGGGATTATAAATAATATTCTTCATTCTATGATGAATTCTTCTTTGTGCAGAGATGAAATCCTTTCCAGAGGTTCTACCTGAGTTCCCAGATCAGAGCTTACTTTGTAGTCTTTGATCCAGGCAACTGTTGAAGCCTCCACCCAAGACTTCTGGACTTTCTGACAAAGTAAATCACGTTATTTTAAGTTAACATATAAGGCCATTTTTACGATACACTGCCTGGTTAAAAAAAAGACTGCCACCAGAAAAAAAAGGTCATACATTCTATATCGATGGACCATCATGAGCTCGGATTACAGCATACATTCGCTGTGGAATTGTGTCTTTAGCCTACCACAGTGTCCAGTGCAATAATTTTATACTAAGATGTCTTACCCACGATGACCAACTATAAAAAGTATTCTCTAGTACATCCCCAATATTTTCAAAAGGTTAATGTCAGGACTCTGTTGTTGCCATTCCATGTGTGAAAATTGTCTTATCCTCCCTGAAGCACTTTTTCAATAAACTGGTCATTCAGTATGTCCAGATAGTTAAGTGACCTTATTAATTGGGCACAGAATGTTGCAGAACCTAAACCTGACCAACTACAGCAAGCTCAGGTCACAGCTCTGCCCTACAGGCTTGTACAGTAGACACAAGATGTGATGAGTGCTTCACTTTGCCTGCCTCTTTTCTTAACCTGATGTGTTCATCACTCTAGAACAGGGTGGACTGGACTCATTAGACCACATGACCTTCCAGTCCTCCCGACTCCAATCTTTATGCTCCTTAGTAAACTATAGCCTTTTTTTTTTGTTTGTTTGTTTTTTTTAGGTACGCAGCTGTTCAGTGCCAATGCAAAGAGTTACCTTTGTATTGTGTTTGTGAATATTCTTACTTTCACAATCAAATATACCCCTGAGTTCTGTTCTTGATTCTCAATTTAATTTTTAAAAATGTTTTAATGATTACCAATCACAATCAGTCAAGATGTTTTCCTGACCACATTTATTCTTCAAAAACGATCATACCCCCATTACCTGCTCCAGTTTGTCAAAATACATCTGACAGTTGTCACCCAAATTTTCTGCAATCTCATAATAGATATATTCTCTGCTTGATGCATACCAATAATCTGATCCTTCTTAAATGACTTACACATTTGATATGGCTGTTTAAGAAGCTTCTCACTCATAGCATCAGCTGGGGTAAAATAACTTTTTGCCACCTGAAGAATGATCGATCATGCAGTGATTATACACTGTGGCTTATTTGAATTTAATCTAAACTGTAGAAGAGATGATATTATAGGCTGATCCATCTTGGATGTAATGTCCCTAAAAGAGATCAGAATGAGGCTCAGTATTGTGTGTGGCCTCCATGTGCCTCTATGACATCCCTACAACCCATCGGAATGCTCCTGATGAGGTGGTGGATGGTCTCCTGAGGGATCTCCTCCCACACCTGGACTAAACCATCTACCGGTAAACCGTTGTCCAACGTGACACTGGTGGATGGATCAAGGCATGACGTCCCAGATGTACTCAATCAGGAAACAGGAGGGCCAATCCATAGCTTCAGTGCCTTCATGTTGCAGGAGCTGCTGACACACTCCAGCCGCATGAAGTATAGCATTGGCCTGCATTAGGAGGAACCCAGGGCCAATCTGCACCATCATACGGTCTCACAAGGATCTGATCTTGGTTCCCTAATGGCAGACATGCTACCTCTGGTGAGCACATGGAGGGCTGTGTTGCCCTCCAAAGAAATGACCCCCTCAAATGTAAGGATGTTGCAGGCAGCAGGTTGCTCTCCACGGTGCCTCCAGACTCTGTCACATCTGCTCAGCTGCATGAAATTTCTATTCAAATAGGTTGAATTAAAATTCTATGTCTTATTAGGTCAATATGCAATCAGAATTTATGAATGTTACATATTTTTGAATTTAAAGGAATAGTACACCCAAAACATGATTAGCCTTCATTTTCTACTCACCCCCATGCTGAACAACACTCTGGAGTACTTTTTTGATATCTCAAATGCATCTGGAGATCTGGGAGGCTTCTTGCTGTCTGCTGACATTCAAATAATGGAGGTCTATGGCGCCCGAGACAGAAAGGTCCATAAAAGTCCACAAAAAATGTGTCAATAGTCCTCCATACTGCTCGCCCAATGTATTCCAAGTGTCCTGAGTGGGTAGCATCCAGAATTTACTCGAAACTAAGTCATTTAGAATGTTTTTAGAGCATAAACAGTAGTGTATAGGATTTCCTGAAAGCGCGCACCTGCGTGTTCACGACGCTACGGAAGCCGGCAGACCAAACCAGATGAAAGTGCGCATTCAGCGTCTGCTCTGCCAATAATGCAAGCGTAGAAGAAGAAATGTGCTGTTTACCTGTGCAAAGAAAGAAACAACGAAAGAAAAATGTCTGAGGACTTCAGTGTTGAGGAAGAGCATGAGTTCTTTGCTGAGCTGAATGCGCACTTTCGTCTGGTTTGGTCTGCCGCGGTTTCCGTAGCGCCGTGAACGCGCTTTCAGGAAATCCTATACACTACTGTTTATGCTCTAAAAACATTCTAAATGACTTCGTTTCGAGTAAATTCTGGATGCTACCCACTCAGGACACTTGGAATACATTGGACGAGCAGTATGGAGGAATATTGAAACGTTTTTTGTGGATTTTTATGGACCTTTCTGCCTCGGGCGCCATGGACCTCCATTATTTGAATGTCAGCAGACAGCAAGAAGCCTCCCAGATCTCCAGATGCATTTGAGATATCAAAAAAGTACTCCAGAGTGTTGTTCAGCATGGGGGTGAGTAGAAAATGAAGGGTAATCATGTTTTGGGTGTACTATTCCTTTAAGTTAAAATAACCTTTTTTTTTTTTATCAGAATTAGAACTTAAGAAAAACTAATAAATTCAGCTGTAAAAATTAGAGTATTTTTTTTATTTGTTTTGAAAAAAACATTTAGCAGATGAAAACTGGGATCCTATCTCATTACCACTGAAGCGATCACCTTATTTTTAAATAATTAGTAAAACAAAATTTGTAAAGAAAAAAAATTAAATAGATCCAAAGGACCTACCAGTAAACATGTCTGTTCCAGCATATAGGATCATTAAAACTTATTTTAGTATTATGCCTTTGGTACAAGGGCCAGGACATGATTTATAGGGGTACTGGCCCCCGTTGGTCCCTGTCTAGAACCGCCCCTGGTTTTATGTACCAACAGGCGATAACGAAAATTAGTTAAAATAAAAACAAAATGACTGAGTCTATTTTCTAAAATGCAAGAAGTAGAAAGTAGATATAATTGCACAAAAAATGAAAGGGTTAGAAATAAAAAGTTGTTAAAAAATAATCACTCCAGTATATGTAGCCAAAATTTCTGCTTAAGTAAGGTAGTGAAGTATTTGTACTTTGTTACTTGACACCTTTTCTACTGGTGTACTGGCCTGTCTCCTATTGCTACCGGTAGAGTTTCTGGACATTACACTGAGAGACACAGCAAACCTTCCTGCCACAGCTCACATTGATTTGCTATACTGGATGAGCTGCACTACCTGAGCCACCTGTTTGGGTTGCAGAGTCTGTCTCATTCTTCCACGAGTGTGAAAAAAACACCAACATTCAAAAGTGATCATAAAATCAGCCAAAAAGCATAGGTACTGAGAGGTGGCCTGTTGATTGTCAATCATTTCCACCTGTTGTCTACACCGTTTGTACAACGGCGTGTGAAATTGATTGACAATCAGTGTTGCTTCCTATGTGGACAGTTTGATTTCACAGAAGTTTGAATGAATTGAAGTTGCATTGTGTTGTTTACGTGTTCCCTTTATTTTTCTGAGCAGTGTATATGAATATCTTTTTAAGGTAACTTTGGAGGGACATTGGTATCTTTGGGTACATCCATCCATTTTCTGTCACGCTTATCCCTGCTGAGGTCACAAGGGGTGCTGGTGCCTTTCCCCAGCTGTCAATGGGTGAGAAGAGTACACCCTGGACAGGTCGCGAGTCTATCACAAGGAAACACGGAGATAAACAGAGATAAAATAGGACAACCATTCACTCACACGCACCAATATCCAGAGAGAAGCCCCGTAATATCACGCACAGGGAGAACATGAAAATTCCGGGAATTCAGACCGGAACCTTCTTGCTGCAAGGCAGCTACCCACCGGACCATTATACAGCGTGCATCTTTACGTACATTGATACCCATAGATATCCTTTATTATGGATATCTATGTTGATACCAATGTGAGTGCTGCCCCCTGGTGGCAAAGGTCTATCTGCTTTTGATAATTTGTGGTGGGAGGTATACAAAATAGGGAAGTAATGAAAACTGACATATTAAGTTATTAAATAACGCTTTAAATAGATGGATCTCTAAATTATCACTCAATAAAAAATAAAATATATGTTATGACCATGAATAATTTCGACAGTACTTATTTAATTACTTCTATAATTGCTATGCCACTGTCTGCCTTGAAGGGATGAATTAAAGATTAAAATAAAAATGGATAAGTAATAGGCTTCTTTTAGTAATAGAAAAATCTACATCCAAATTATATCCAACAAATAATTTAACACATTATATAATTGTTTGCAATTTTACTTATTACATTATCAAATGATAACCCAATTTTATTTATTCAATTATTTATTTACTTATAGAATTAGTATAATTTAAAGATGGTATTAGTGAGGAGGCTAACACTGCAACAATGATCAGTCTCCAGTATATATAGTGATATACATTACTTATCAAATGCTAGTAGTTCACTTGGTAAGCAGCAATTACATAAAGGTTTTAATTGTAGACTTTAATACTGTTTATAGAGTAATTAAAATATTCAACTTGAAAATTGTTGTGAAATATAGTTAGTCAGTATGCAAGGGGAGAGGTTTGTAGAGGGCCCAAATGCAGACACAGAGGCTGAGGTGGTTTCTTGCAGATTTAATAACTGGACTTGTGACAACAGAAACATACATCCAAAAATAACTGACCAGGGAACACAGGAACCACAAGAGAAAGAATGAAGAGAATCCAGGAGTGAGTAACTGCTGTACGCAGAGGAGGAGTATATATGCCAAACAGAACAATGTATGGAGTAATTAACTGATTGAGAGCAATATCTAGAAATATCTAGAAGGGAGCTAGGGGAAAGTACAGTGGCACAAGAGCACGACAAAGAGTACACACATTCCGTTTACCCCTGTGTCTAAACACATGCTCATACTAAGATTGAGACTGATGCCTTTCTGACAATGTTTGATGCATATCAATATTTTACATCTTTCAGGTTTTATCTGAATTGGAAGATCATTTTATATGAACAAATATTGGGAAAATCTTGACCAGTTAATTTCTAGTGTCTCCTTTGAATGTAACAGCCAAGATGTGCAGAAAACAATTTACAGAATGTTAGTGGTCATATGGATAGAGAGTAACAGATCTGCTGACATGTGTAGCCTGTACGCAGTCAACGATACTTTAGCTCAGGTGCGTGCAAATAAACACAGATGCACCACACACACATAAGCACATTTTCAGAATAATCCACTTAGGAAATCAAAACACAGCAATTATTAACACCTACCCAAAAGAAATCCCACAAAAACCCAAACAAAACTCCAAGAGCTACTAAAAGCCCTACAAAAGAAAGAATTATATTAGTGTCACAAAATTATCATACAAATGAAAGAGAAATTACATTTTGGCTTAAAACCAAGGCCAGATAAATCACAATGTGGGTGGATAAACTTACATATAGCAAAACTACACTTAAAAGTGTACAACTAACATTAAGATGGACATTAAGATATGATAAAATCAAGTATAACACCAAGAAATGAGAATAAATGCAAATTGAAACCAAAGTTTCACCGGATATAAACACCACAGTTGAGAAAGTACCAGGTGTTGAAATTAAAGAGAGAAGAATCCATTCCATCTTCTGACTCAACTGTGTTGTTTCTGAAAAAAATACTGGTGTAAAAATCCAGCAAGATTGCACTGAGCTGCCTTTCTGATGCTAGATGGAGTAACACTAAGGGAGAAAATGGACGTCCACATGACCCTGCATATGTTCCAATCCCCACAGAAGTCCGGATTCACACCAGGGTTACCGTTCATTTCACTATTAGGAATTGTACAACACTATGTGTTGTACAAAGCAATCATGTTTTTATGGTTTTTCCTGATGTGTCTATCTTGTCATGAGTTTTATTATTTCAATTTATTTTTTTTTACTTGTTATCTTCCAGTACCTATTTAAGTTTCTTTTAAATAGTAGTACCGGTAAGTAAATTCAGACTGTCAATACGGGAAATTCTTGAAATTGAAAGTTGGAATCTGTTAAAGAGACATTGGAGAAAATACCATAGGAAAATGCCTCTTACGCTTCTGGTGTAAAACTGAGGAAAAGAATAGGTTTACTGAAACTGTGAATTGCTTTCACCAGTATCTCTGTTTATCTTACCCAGTACTCGCTAGCATCCATAGGCAGTTCTAGAGAGGGGTCTGTAGAACTGGTTCTGGTCCCTTTTAGCTCCCCTGTAAAGAAGACACGAAACTGAAAAAATAAAATAAATAGAATAAAATAAAAAGTTGTTAAGCGGTGTAGCAGGCATACGGGCTGATAGGTCCCTTGGACCCATTTCACTTTTTTTACAGTTCTGTTTTAATTATGATTTGAAAATTAAAGCGATGGCTTCAGTCATATTGAGATAGAATTACAATTTTTATCCTTTAATTGCTATTTTAAACCAAATTTAAAAATTAAGCTAATTTGTTATAGCTAAATTGATCAGTTTTACTTTATTTCTAATTCTGATTTAATCAAAAATGATAATTTTCATAAAAAGAAAATGCATTAATTATTGCTAAATTAAGTATTATGACATAATACTACAAATAATAGCTTCATTTGACCCTTTAAAAGATGTTTACTTAGCCATTAATTACTTCAATATTTTTTCCACTGTACATGATTTATAATTTGAAAGACATTTAAATTCAAATGTTCAAAACAAAAATACAAATTTTCAATTGGAACAACATATAATTTTGATAATTCACTTTTTATTGGTTTTTACACAAATAAATGAAACAAAGACAAACAAGTGAACAGGGGAGACTACAGGTAGATATTGACTAACAACGCTGTACATTATACAGCATGAAAAAAAAAAAAATTATATATATATATATATATATTTGACTATAACTATACATATTTGTACCTCAGTGAATGTTAAATATTCTAATAAACGAAAAGAGAGAAGTAAAGAAAAAAACAAAAGAACAGCATATAATTTTGATGAAACTAAATAAGTTGGAGTTTCACTTCTTTCAACACGAAGCCACAGGTACCTTTTTAGTTCTGCAGCCCTCTTAGTACACTACAAAAAATTTAAATTTAAGTAAGTCAATTTCTCTTAAAATAAGTGCATTTTTGCTTTTTAATTGAGCAGGTAAGTGAGACACTTTGCCAATGGAACAAGACAATTTACATTTGAAATAAAAACAACTGCATTCTAATTATTTTATTTAAAAATTATAATAATCATTCCATTGACAGATCATCTTATTTTACTACTTAAAATAAGGGTATTATTTTAACTCATTTAAGAACCTTTTTGCAGTAATATTTTACGTGATTAACTGGTGACCTCTGTTTTTGTTTCATACTTTTCTATGCCCCATTAAAACACGCTGGCCCCACCCTTGACCCCCGAGTAAATATGGCCTAGAACCGCCCCTGCTGGGATCCATAGCCAAGCTCCACTAAAAAAAAAAAGAAAAAAAATATATTGTTGTGTAGCACTCTTTTCACCCCAGCGTTTCTTTGCCAGTCAATTTCCAAGCGGCCTCCATCCCTCAAAATCCATTGGTGATCGTGGTCGCGCATTTAAAATTAAAGCGTGGCGAGTAAGGCTCTCGTGAACGCGCAATGGGGCCCTGACGTCACCGAGGCGCCCTGGCTCTCCTGAGCCGCTAGTACTGCTGGCGAAAAGATGGGAAAACCAGATAGCCGTTTATCGGAGAATTAAGATAAAAATGCCTGCTTTGGCCGCACATGTCCGGTTGTTAGAAGACTGAGCTGTAGCAGCGCTTTGAGCTTCACCAGACAACGAAAAAGGTACTTTGATTAAAGAGGTTTTTTTTCTTACCTTTAAGCTATTGTGTTAGCGACCAAAAAATAGACATTTAGCTTGACCATTAAATTTGGGTTAGACTAGCCTCCATATGTCACGGTGGGCTAACGGTAGGTGTGTGCGTTGAGTACTTCTGGCCTTTCCTAGGTATTTGCAGGACTCATAGCTTTGTAGACGAGCTTGTGAATGAAGAAAAGACGAAAATGAAGAGCCGTGTTCAGCCGAGGAGGAAAATGGTTTGATGGGTGTCTCCAAAGCAGACGCTGTATGCTCCGTGTCGTTGGGAATGGATTTAGCTAAAGGCTTTTTTTTAATTCTCCGTTAGTATTTGACATGTTAACATTGAAAGGCAGGGAATTGGCAAATTGAGACATACAGAAAGATTGTCTATTTGCTGAATTTAACATCTGGATTAACAATTCTTTGCAGATAAATATTTTTTTTTTTCACCATGGACAATCTCCCTTTCCCCCCTCCTTGCTCCCTTTACCCTAAACAGTCAGAACAAAATCTACAAATGTAGAGTAATTGTAAATACGTTTAACTTTGATATAAAATATTAAAATGAATTAAATATATAATCATTATGGTGTGATTAATAATGCCAAAAGGGCCAAAAAGATGTTGAACAATTAATTATAGATTAATATTTCCCTTATGGGTCTTGTTTCTTACTAAATCAGATAGTGATTTAATCCAGATTTAAATTAATATCTATTTGACCAGAGATCGAGCAACCAAAAGATACCCAAACCGTTAAGATTTAAATTGTTTTGCTTAATCAATATGTAAACCTTAAAATGACAGCCAAAGATATTTTCTTCCAGTTGTCTTTGTACAGGCGTATGGCTGGGGAGTTTAATAAAAATGATGAATACAGGCTTATAATATGAACATGTCCTTAAAGATCTATATCAGTTGTCAGCCAAAAAAAAAAAAGTTAAACCTTATCCAAGTAACCAAAAAAACATGTTTAACAAACACAACTCTTGCAATGCAGTTGCAGTACAGTAAATATAGAATCTAATTTATTGTGCAGCTTCCTGTCAAATGCTTCTGAATTATATCAATATATCTGAGGATGTATGTTTTCTCGTGTTGCCATTAATCATGGTTATCTGCAGTCATCATCATAGAAATTTTTTTTTTACTGGTGTTCCGCTGGTACCATTTGTTTTGGCCCGATACCTGGCTGTGCAGTATTGGCCAATATTGATGCCATCTGTTTGAAAATGATGTATGTGTGGTGACAATAGCTGAATAAATTTTTTGCTCTCAAAATGGTATCGGTGCCCTATTTGTTTGTACTTGCCGATACTGATACCACCATTTTAATGCTAGATAGTGGCCCCGCCCGATACTGATATCGGTATCGGTGCAACACTAATTTTTACATGCAATATTTACTTGGAATCAATTATGCTTTTACCAGTATCTTCCAAGTCTCATGCGTTCCTGCTGCATGGGTTGCATATATTTATTTGATTGGATCTACTTTTTCTGGCCTTGATGCCCAAGTCATTATGGTTCATACAAAACTGTACAAAATGATAGAATTTCATCAATCAAAAAATAAACGATTTGTCTATAAGTGACTGCTGCTGAGAATATTCTATTTTTAAGTTCTACATCCCAAACAACATTTCATTATGGGTTCACAATGTCAGTAAAGATTTATTTTAATTACAGATTACCCCAACTATTGTAATTTAATATGTATTAAGAACTTGGATTTACAATCAAATTAGTTTTGATAAGAGAAATGTGTTTCCCACCAGAAAAGCATAAACTTTTAGTTAGTTGACAAGTAGTGAACAGCAATAAATGCTACACACAGTTAGTGAAAACACTCATCACTCTGGTATTTCTCTACCATCTCATTTAAAAAAAAACTTTATGCTGTCCTAAGGGCATGCTTTAACCATTACGTGGTAGAAGAGAAGTTTGCAATTTTTACTTTGGCTTTTCTCGGTACATACAACATATACAATATTCTTATCCCTGCTGCTCATCGTAAGATTTTTTTTTTTTTTTTTTTTTTTTTATGAGACTAAAAAAAAAAAAAAAAAGTCTAAAATCTTTACCATTCACTCACCTGTAGATATGCTATAAAATGTTCATATAGAGAAAAGGAACCCAGTTAGACTTTTCCTTATAGAAACTGACCTCTGGTCCTCTTCAAGGTTTGACCTGCTGCTTCTCCTTTGAACAGTTAATCTATATATATATATTAAGGTTGTGCAATTGGATAAATCTATGGGCCATTGATGATAGAATAAGACCTGTAGAGATATTTTTATAAGAGCAATATTTTTGATATTTTTTTGTCCTACGGGTTAAGACAGCTGCAGCTTTTGCTTTCTACAGTGTGTTTATAGGTCTCTCCGTCTGTTACAGATTTGATTTTAACACAACGGATACAATATTGAACAAGGAAAAACAGGAAAAATCTCCCCTTCAGTGAAGCTGTTCTCTTTCCATAAAAAAAACTCCTTTCCAGCTTTTAGTCTGTTCGATTTTACGCATTCAGATAAATAACAATCAAAAAACTATTGTCTCGTAACGTAGTCAGAACTGGAAAAGAGGAAACTATTCCCATGCATGAAAAAAAAAATATGACAGCAGTTACTACAGTTTTACCAAAAAGAAAATGCAGTTATTTCTAGCAATTATCATGCCACATGTCCATCTTACCTTTATTAACTTAAGAAAAAAAAATTACTTACAAATATTTGAAGGGTATTTGATGTAAGCACAGACCGAATATATTTTAAGTTAGTTTTGTTTTTTTATATTTACTTTTTTTGTTTGTTTATTTATGATTTTTTTTTTTTTTACTAAAAATGCCCTCTTGTTGAGGGAGAATTTCCCAATGCTCATCCACCATATTAAACATTGCATTTCTAAGTAAAAGTAAATGTTTACAACTTTTTTAAATATGAAGTTTCAAGATGATAAATGTAATCAAGTATTCCAGGAGAGATCAGTGCCTGCTCTGTCAACATGAAGCAACCTACACACCATTTTTTCTTTTCATACCGTCTTCTTAACAGTACATATCAGTTTTATGAAAAAGTAATACTTTTTTATATGCTGTTGATCTTTAGTTTATTAAAAAATGCTTGTCTGTTTTCAGGTATTTGTAACTCTGGTCACATCATCAGTCCCTAAAAGTGGAGTGGAGGGAACCATTTTTTTAATACCATGAATCCTGTGCCCAGCATCTGCAGTTGAAGCACCATCATCAGGATCACTCCTTTGTTGCAGAGTAGCACCCCAAAGTCTGCAAGGCTTTACTTACATCTGCTCATCTGGTGACCCCTTTTCTAGTTAGCAGAATATGTATGGTAGCGCCCGCTCCGTTGGCAGGGGAGATGCCAAAAATGGGGGAGGAAGAGACGGAGGCAGCGGCGGTGGTAATCAGGGATCAGGCCGTTCCCCACGCCTCCCTCGATCTCCCCGGATGGGACACAGACGCACCAACAGCACAGGCGGTAGCGGAGGAGGCCCTGGAGGAGCAGGAGGGAAAACTCTCTCCATGGAGAACATCCAGTCCCTCAATGCTGCTTATGCCACCTCAGGACCGATGTACCTGAGCGACAATGAGGTAGCAATGGCAGGAGACCATGTATCCAAAGGTGGCATGACTGTGACCGTCACAGGACGACAGAGGGTGACATATGGATCGCGAGGTAGCAGCGGTGGGGTTGTAGCTGCTAGCACGCCCAATATCTCCACCACAGTGCCTGCTAATGCTGTGTTGCCAGCAGGCATGATGGCAGGGGACGCGCTGGCGTTTGGGGACCACCACATGGCTTCCACAGTACCCCACTCTCTAAGACAGGCCAGAGACAACACCATACTAGACCTGCAGTCCCAACTTAAAGAGGTATTTCACTTAAGAGTAAAAGAGGTCTGGATGGCCTTATGATGGAGAACATTATCACACACCCAGTTCTTATTCTGTTCCATCAGGTTCTACGCGAGAATGAGATGCTGCGGCGAGAGGTCGAAGTGAAAGAGAGCAAACTGAGTTCCTCCATGAACTCTATCAAAACCTTCTGGAGCCCAGAGCTAAAGAAAGAGCGAGCCCTAAGGAAGGACGAAGCTTCCAAGATATCTGTCTGGAAGGAGCAGTATCGCGTTATTCAGGACGAAGCACAGGTGAGCCTTTGCTCTAATCCAGTCAGATGCATCACAAGCATCGCATTTGAACGGGGGAAAAAATCACAAAACACATTTCTCTTTTTTACAGAAATGTTTTACAGCTTTCATTCTCTCCCTTTTCCTACTGTATATGTTTTAAAGCTGGTTCTGAACATCTAGTTAATCCTCTTATGTAAAGCTATATGCTTGTGCTTTGTAGATGAAAGGGATGTAAAATTTAATGGTGCATTAGCGTTTTTTTGTATGCTTTGGAAAGTGCTGCAAGTGGTGAGCATAATAAAATGTGATAGTAGGGCCTTTTTGATGGGGGATGTTGAATTTTGCACAATCTGAAAAATATTTGTCAGAAATGTGCATTGTTTGAGTTTTTTTTTTTTTTTACTTTTTCTTTGGAGTCCTAAGATATTAGGATCCTACAAAGTCTATGAACAAAAGTAGAGATGGAAGATGGGGAACAGATCTATATTGAAACCTGTCGTCATTCTGCTTTCTATAAATGGATGTTCCGCTTCAACAATATGATTCTGCTAACTCTGCATCAGTTTGTATGAGATTTTTACAGTATGTTCAGGTGTTGGTTTGTTATATTTTCACAAAAAATTACTATATATCTAAAATGCTTTTATTGCTTTAATCTGAAACAGGATGTAATAAATATATTTACTACAGCAGGAGTAGTGGAACACTTTATTAAAAAAAGAGATCAAATGTTGTTTATGACACTTTTCTGAATTTTAAACATTATCAAAGGCTAAAATCAAGAACCATCTTTATATGTTTTGTACTACTTTCCAAATTCCTATTGTCTTGAGTATTGTTTTTGTTCTGCCTAATAGTAATGGAACGGCATTAGCTGGATAATTCATTAGGATTAGACAGACATTCTGTTCTAGGTTTTACAACAGAATTTTTTCTTCTTCTTTTAAAGCAAGTTAAAATGTTCCCCTCCTCCTTTAATTCAGCAGACAACAGGTGGGGCAGTGCAGTGCTACATTATTTCGTGCTTCATACAGCAAGAGAAAGGCTGTGACGTTTTCTTTGATCTCTTTAAAGTATGTTTTTAACTAGAAACTTTTCATATCCTTAAACTAGGGCTAGAAGTTATAGAACCAACAATAGACTATAGAATTAACAATACGGTCGGTATGATTATATTTCTATATCACTAAAAAGAAAAAGAGTAAAAGCTTCAGGAAGATTGCCAACAATGCCCTCAGCAGATTCCTGTACAAACCTATCTCAATTATTGTGCCACTTTTAATAAAAATCCTCCAACCTAACATTTAAGAAATGTTGGCTTTTAAAAAACAAAAATACATTAAACTGCATAAAACCCGAAAGATCAGACAATGATGAATGCTGTTTATAGACTGTATTTCTTCTTCTTCTTATTATTATTATAAAAAAGTCATATCACCAATATTGAATTCAATTAAATCACAATGATAATACTGATATTGAAATATCACCCAGCCCTACCTTTAAGCTGTAAACTTTTTATACATAGGTTTATGTTTGACGCAGGTCTGCTGTGTGGATTTTCCTTTACTTGGTAGCAAACATAAATGCATGTAAAATGGTCATGAACTGGGTAGCAGTTATATACAGTCAAGGCCTTTTCTAAAAGCCTTTGTTGTAGCAATTGTAGAAATTAGCTTTCATTAACGAAGACAAATAGTCTTTGTTTAACTGTGATTCTTAATAGATGGGGAGGCATTCTGAGTAATTCGCTGCCTTTACCCCTGCTGACTCACAGAATCACACTCCAGACTAATTCCCAGTTACGCCCGACCAGCGCAGGGCTAATCAGTAGGAGCTTTAATTTAAAGATGTCAGCTCTGAAACGTCTGCCTCCACCTCCCACGCTGGCATGCACAGAGAAAGGGAAAGGCATGGCCACTGATTATGGCTTTGGTGAGGACTGCAGACTTTGCACTGGATGGAGGCCCAACTGAATGTGCATATTTGCAGCTTTGTGTTTGCTTGTTGTTGCAGTTATTGTCACTGCTGTAGTTTAGTACTTGATTTGATCCTAATCGTGTTTTGCTTTGCCTGTAAAATAAAAAAAAAGTAGCTTGGTGTTAAGATGAGTC
>NW_015150488.1:351843-405805 GCF_000732505.1 Cyprinodon variegatus | reverse complement strand
GCTGAGGAAGGGACAAGGTGTGTGTGTTTTGCCTGTAGGTATATCTGGAAGAGGAGGGGGGTGGTGGTGGATCAGTGTAGTCACAGCAGTGAGTCAGCCTTAGTCACGGGGCAGAGAGGGTGATAGAAAGGGATGGTTGGTGAGAGTAGAGGAAGGAGGAGAAGGTAGTCGATTAGCAAGTCTGGAGTAGAAAGATGTGCACTGGTGGAGGCTGAAGGACAGATTGACAAAGGGAGGAAGAAAAGGGAGGGGTTTGGAGGACAGAGCAAAATGAAGGCAGACACTGACTTCTCTCTTTGTTTGGACTTCTGAAAAACGCTCCCAGCTGGTTTAGACCAGAGCGTAACACAACCTCGTGTTACGGTCTCACAGCAGCCCTGCCAAATGCCGTGGCGTCAGATGCCGCAAACAATGCAATACTACACTGGGCTGATTGTATTTCACTGCTTGCATTTCTCAGTGCAAGAAATGTAATGCTGTCTATAGAGCTTGTCTGAATGAATTAAGACATGGCTAGATTTATGAAGAGGGAGTTTTTAAACAGAATTGGACACAATGATTTTCTCCTGGTAACACAAATCACCTGTTTTTGATTAGAAATAAAGATTCACTTTTTTGTTCATAAAAACTATTTTATTTCAATTTCCCAAAGAGCCACATGAGGAACACCGGGGACTTTGGGATGCTCACTTATTTGACTTGATTATTAACTACAGTGATATTTATATATCAGTAATTATTCCTAACAGTTGTTATTGCATATAAACAATAAGGCTAAGTGGCTAAATGATTTTGCCAAAAATCTAAATTATTATATATATATTTTTTTCAGCCAATATTGTGATATTATTTTGTTCTTCCTCTGCAAAAACCAGAAGCATGTAGATTCGTCATTGTTTTCATGGCCTTGAAAACTTACTTGTCCAGAGTTCAGAGTCACAGAACTTTACTGTTTCAGTTGCCTGGAAAACTTCTTGTTTGTACTCGGATGCATGGATCAGTGTGCTACTCTCACTTCCATGAGTGGGAAAATCCACATCTTACTTTTGTTAATTTAATCAGACCAAAACTGAGTAACTTTGTTATTCGAAAATTTGACATTTAGTTATATTGCCTTTATATTCCAAATATAAATTAATTACTTGGCCCTATAAGAAATTCAACATGTCATATTGAGTACTTAATCTGTCATCTGTTAAGTTTCAAATAGAAATCACATACTTATAGTTTATAATTTGATAGTATGTCCAAATTAAATGCATCACAAGTGAAAAACTGTCCAGAATTTAGTTGTTTATAGCACAAAATAATTCACTAAGAAAGCAGACAACCCAAAGTTTCTCATTCGGTCATGGACCCACTGGGGGATGCCGTGAGGTCATTTCAGTCAGGAAGAAGTCATTTTACATAGCGAGTCAATATTAATTCACCTTTGTGATGAAGTTTTTATCCTTTAATGAGGACAAATACGAAGCAATCAGAGTCCTGGTGGTTTTATTTCATGCTTGCTGGTTTAATCACCACTGCTTAATGTTCTTTGATCTTATGCAGAGCCGGTGGAAGTTCCAGAGTGTTCTGTTTTGAAATAAAATTAATGAGAAAAAAAAATTTCATAAAAAAAGCTTAAAATCAGCTTTATTGACATGAGGCACTTTATTAAAGCAATAGAACAGAGAAAACAAGCCGTTGCAACTTTGGTATATTGAATCCAACTGATTCTGTGAGAGAACGTTTGACTACACTGACATCACAGCTGGGGATCGCTAGAGGCGCCCAGCATACTATATAAAATTCTCTCCATTTTTATTACATGGAGCATTTTTGGCATGATTTAGACCAGCCACATGGAGAAAGGAAAGGATAATCTACAATTCGTATGATAAAACTGCTCTAGATGCACTCCTTTCTATTTGACCTTTAAAGCAATTTTAAAAATTAGAGATGTTAACGTTCTTTGACTTCTTCCTGTCTAATCTGATGGTATTATTCAAACTAGGGCTGCAACTAACCATTATTTTAAAAATCGATGAATCGGCCGATTATTTTTTCGATTAATCGATGAATTGGACAAAAAATGTTTTTATATTAACCTCTTTATTCCAAAATAAACATTTTAGACAGAACAAACAAGCACACAAGTACAGGTTGCTCATTAACTGTACTGGTGCAATATGAAAAATAAACGTTTGTGTTAAAACTACGCAAACTTACATGAGAAATGTAGCTGTACATCCACAAAATATAGGGTACTTTGTTTCATAAAGCGCAAAAAAAAGACAGGCATTTTTGTTTTTAAAAGCCCCTAAGGGGTTCAAACTATAGGTCCCCCCATTTAAACAAATTAGTTTTTTTTAACTAGAAGAGTTCTGCCTTTTAAGACAGGAAAGGATAGCAGTTAAAGTTGCTACTTGAGAAAATACTAAACCATAGAGATAAAAATAGCCCTGTGATTCAAATTATAAATTGTATTTGGACTAAAAATTAGAAAACTAGGGGTGCTAAAAAACACATCCTCCAAAGACAGATATTTACATGGGAATGTGGCATATAATTAATTGACATATTACTGAGCTTGCTGGATTTTATTCTGCTTTACTTCCATAAATTGCAGGATCTTCTTTACTTTATCTTTGCCAGAAGATTTAAACTTTAAAAGCCTTGCCCTCATAATTTGCAAGTTAATTTATTTGATAAAGAAAATATAAACGCTGCTTAAGCCAATTCAAATGAAATTAAAAGTAAAATAAGTAGCCAACCATATCACTGTCTGTAACCTACTAACACGGTAAGGAAAGCATCAGATGAGCTACCTGAGAAACTAACGTTACGTTTCCCCACTTTAGAACGAAACAAACATGGTTACTCATCCTGCTGATCAGCTCTCTTCACTGCCATTGAAGGCTCCAACGTGTTTCCTTTTCAGGTGCTGCATCATAACAGTGGTGGTTCCGTGCCATGTTAATTTGTTTTTACAAAAGTTGCATGTTACGACTTTTTTTCACTTTACAAAGCGCAGGCTATTTTAATTATTGTGATCAATTTGCGCCGTCAATCCCGGCGCATGCGCGCTTCATTTGCAGTCTGGACGGGGTTGGGATGGGGGAGGCGCCCCACGGCAGCAGCTGCCGCTGGATAAACGATACATGCTTTCAGGTAAGAGTCTCCAAAAGCCGACAGTGACACCGTAAAAAGTCGCCATATTTGTCGCTAGTCGCTTTTTTGAAGAAAAGTCGCTGAGTTGGCAACACTGCACCTGCAACGCTGCCGTATTTTTTCTTCTTCCCCCGTTTCAGTCAAGTGGATGTGATGACGACTGCGGCGGATGACGCATTAATCGCGCGACACAACTAATCGATGATGAAATTCGTTGCCAACGCTTTTAAAAGTCGATTTTTATCGATTTTATCGATTCGTTGTTGCAGCCCTAATTCAAACTGAAATCTTAAACTTACTTCTAACATACTCTGTAAACTGTAGCATGTTTTGTTAGCTGCTATAATCTGTCAGGTCAAGGTTTCTGCTTCCCGAGACTCCATCCAAGAAGCTGAATTGTCGAATTGGCATGTCAAAGGTTTTTTATCATTAACGCTTGAACATTTCAAACAATCTTTTATTCCAGCAGTCATTTTCATTGACTTTGTTGATTACCCTGTTGATTTGTTGAGCAGTGTTTATATAAAAGCTCTTTTAACAACTCTAGGATGATCAGAATGTAGGAGCATAAAAATGATGGCACTTCTCACCTGAGATTTAAAATCCATCTTTAGGGGTCCAAACACAGTTACCTGCTTTAACTACACATGCACATGCAGACAGGTCACAGAATGGGCTGTCAGCTGATCAAGCAGCAGGTCTGCTGATGTTCCTGTAAGACCAACTATGTATTCAATGACTTTGAACTGTGGCTTTATTGAAGTATTTACCCTGCTGAGATTCTTAATTGGGTTACCTGGGGATCTCAATGAGGACATAAAAGAGGGAGCAGACTAAAAGACGGGGGAGCTCAGCATTAGTAGACTTGCGCATCTTTATTAATATCTTCACATCGTGCTGCATAACTAGGCATTCCACATGGACCTGAACTCCAGCAAGAAACCACAACTGAATTTAGAACAATGAGATAATTTTTCTCTGTTTTATTCATGTCTGTGTGTATCAAAAAAGGTTTGCGAAAAATGTATAACTAGTTTGTAAATGGTAGCTGTATAGGAAAAATTATTATTTAGCAATTGGAGTAAAAGTAATTGGATCATATCATATCTCTTCTTTTTTTTTTTCCAAATCTTATCCTGTCGTTTGACAAGCCAGAACCTCAATTTAAAATCCTGAGCTTGCATTTTAAGACAACAGTTCCAAATATTTTTGTTTTCCAAATCAAACATTTCGGGTTCTGAAAGACTTAATGAAGAACTCCAATTGAAAATGTGCCTTTTCTATTTCAAGCATCTCCAGATGACTGTTCAAGCTCTTCAGGATGAGCTGAGGATCCAGAGGGATCTGAACCAGCTGCTCCAGCAAGACCCTGCCAGTCAAGGAAGGGAGCTGGCCCTGACATCTGAGCCTACAGAGGAGAACTACCGGAGACTGCATGCTGAGCATGAGAGGCAGGCGAAAGAGCTCTTCCTTCTTAGGAAGACGCTGGAGGAGATGGAGCTGAGGATTGACACACAGAAGCAAACCCTGGCAGCTAGAGACGAGTCCATCAAAAAGCTTCTGGAGATGCTGCAGAGCAAAGGTAGGTTTAGAAGCATCCACACCATCCAGTTAGCAGTAGTAGAATAATTTGTCATCACTTATTAAAGGGCTATATGTGCAACATACTTCCATTAACTTTACTAACAGTGTGTCCACTTAATAATCTGTTGTTTTTTCCATCCAACATTTCATCTATCTATCTATCCCTTCTTCTATTTGTTTATCATCTATAGCTAAATACCCAAGCTCCTGTGAGTGAGAAGTGTAAAAGTTTCTTGTTTTGTTATGTCCTTCAAAAGTCCTGAAGTTCCATCATGTGTCTTTGTGCTGATTGTTTGGTTACTTGCCGTCTTTATATTGACAAAATCTTCGTTTTTATTGTATTTCTTTCCTGTGTGTGTTACAGCACCATCTGCCAAAGCATCAGAGGAAGACCAGGAGCGGACCCGGAGGCTGGCTGATGCAGAAATGCATAGGCATCACCTTGAAAGTTTACTGGACCAAAGGGATCGGGAGATTACAGCTCTCAGAGAGGTAAGGCCCAGATGGATTATTCTGACTCTAAAGGGAACTTTAGCCACCCCAACATTTTATGTCTAATTGGGGGGAAAAAAATTAATGTGAAATCTCTTTTTACAATTTGATCCAGCAGGAGCTTCATCGTCGATACGAAGGAACTCCAGAGTCCACCAAAACAAAGGCTTTGCAGACTGTTATCGACATGAAGGTGCGGATCTAACCGTCTCCATCTATTCAGCTTGGTCACATCATACTTTAATTGTTTACACAATCCTAATACCCCAGGATGCAAAAATCAATTCCATGGAGCGGAGCCTCAGGGACATGGAGGAGGAGGTTCTAATGCTGAAATCTAATGGGCTCCTGAGCTGTGAGGAGCGTCAGGAGGAGATGAAGCAGATGGAGGTGTACCGCAGTCACACCAAGTTCATGAAAAACAAGGTTAGAGACAGAATAAGCTCAGTTAAGGTCCACTCAGCTATGGAAGGTTTGTCATGTTAGTTTTATTCTCATAAATAAGTGGATTTAATTCTTTCTCATGCTTTTCAGATGGAGCAGGTGAAGCAGGACCTTTCCAGGAAGGACACTGAGCTCCTTGGTTTGCAGACTAAGTTGGAGACGCTAACTAACCAGTTCTCTGACAGCAAACAGCACATTGAAGTCCTCAAAGAGTCTCTCACTGCCAAGGAGCAGCGAGCTGCCATCTTACAGACCGAAGTATTACACAACCCCAAAAAGAAACCATGTTTACTCTTTAAGTCTTTTTATGCATATCATATTTGTTTTATTGCTGTGCAGGTTGATGCCTTACGTCTGCGCTTGGAAGAGAAGGAGGCGACTTTGAATAAGAAGAGCAAACAGATTCAAGAAATGTCAGAGGAGAAAGGAACCCTGAACGGAGAAATCCACGACCTGAAAGACATGCTGGACGTTAAGGAGCGCAAAATTAATGTGCTGCAGAAAAAGGTGATCTTAAAAAACGTAGCATGCAGTAATTCTCCTACGGCGGATGTTTGCTTTGACTGACTGGTAATGTGTTTGCTTTGCAGATTGAGAACCTGCAGGAGCAACTTAGAGACAAGGAGAAGCAGATGAGCAGCTTAAAGGAGAGGGTGAAGTCCTTGCAGGCAGACACTTCAAACACTGACACTGCTCTCACAACACTGGAGGAATCACTTGCAGAAAAGGTGGCTTTAGATATTAGCTGTTGTATCCCCCATTTTGTATGGTGTCCATCTGAGAACACCTTTTATTACCTTTTTTCACATTCATTTAGGAAAGAATTATTGAACGTCTGAAGGAGCAGCGCGATAGAGATGACCGGGAGAAGACGGAGGAGCTTGACAGCTCCAAGAAGGAGCTGAAAGAGCTGAAGGAGAAGCTGAGCTTAGTGCAAGGAGACCTGTCAGACAGAGAGGTGAGGAACTGCTGTGATTCTAAACATTCACAAAGAACAGATTATCTTTTTTTGATTAATTTAATTTTTTTAGTTTTTTTGTCATGCCTTATTAGCACAAATATCTTTTTGCATGCAGACCTCTCTGTTGGACCTGAAGGAGCATGCTTCATCCCTGGCTTCATCAGGACTGAAGAAAGATACCAAACTCAAGAGTTTGGAAATAGCCTTGGAGCAGAAGAAGGAGGAGTGCCTCAAACTGGAAAACCAACTGAAAAGAGTGAGATAACGGATCCTGTTAGTTATTGACCTTATAGTTCATGCTCTGTGGTTCTTAAATGGACTCTCCTCCTCCCCCTAGGCTCAAAATGCAGCACTGGAAGCTCAAGCCAATACAGAGCTGGCTGAGCGCATTAGGAACCTAGAACAGGAAGTGGCCCGTCACAGAGAGGACTCTGGGAAGGCCCAGGCAGAGGTTGACCGCCTCCTCGAGATACTTCGGGAAATGGAGAACGAGAAGAACGACAAGGACAAGAAGATCAATGAGCTGGAGAGGTGTGGTTTCTGTTTAAGCTTTAGTTTTATTTCCCCTAAGATCAAAGTCTGTAGTCTGTCAGCCTGTGATTCCTGATGGTCAGAGAGATGATGCACAAATCATTACATTTATATATTTTTTTGTCTCTGTCACTCAGGTATAATCAAACTGAAATGCATCTCTTTCTGATTCTGCAGTAACTCAGTGTGATAGATGGCTGGCAAATTTAAGATTTAGCGCCCAGCATCTCTCTTGAATTGCTTATTTTTTCATTCTAAAAAGTCTAAATTCTTTTCTTCCTTCCTAATCTAAATATGCTCAGTTTCTTAGCCTGAGTCTCTTTTCTCTTTACTGCTTTCTTTGCACTGGAAATTTCATACCCGAGCAGTTTGGCCTCCAGGTTAGTGCTCTCTCTTTTCTATCCACCCAACACCCCTTTTACTTTGTCATCTTCTTTTGTTTCCTTTCCTCTTCTTTGGGTATCTTGTTTCTTCAAAGTGTCTGCTGGGTGCACCCTTTTTCTATTCCTGACACATTTTTTTTTTCATATTTCTGTTCTTGATTTATTTTCTGGTTTTAACTTGAAGCCAAACCTTACATTTGTCACTTTTTACAATTCTAATGGAATTCCTAATTAGGCAATATATCTGTGTGTGTGATTTTTAACTTGGGTCTACTTGATGCTCAATTAAATAAAATGACAAACTAAAAGTAGGCATGATTGGTAAGAAATATAAAATAAAATCTAGACAATTAAATGGGTCCTCTACAGCTCTAAAAGCATAAAACAGTTAAAAAATTAGATTTTATATCATTTTCTGTTGTATGCAATGTTTTAAGTTTGTAAAAACTTGTTTATAAAAATCACCATTTCTCATTGTTTATAAAAATCACCATTTCTCATTCTTTACCTTTTTTTGAGTTTTTTTTTTTTTTTACATCAATTTAATGACTTTTATGTTAATTTTGCCTCCTTACAACTCGACTTGGTGTCTTTCCTATAAGTCACTTATAAACAGATAAAATTTATAAAATAATAGAAATGGGCTATAATTAAAAAAAATCACTCCTCCCCCTAGATCTGTGGAACATTTTTTAAACAGCCTCCAATATTTTAAATGATTACTTCTTTTTAGATTTTTTTTATTTTTTATTAAACTATCACTTCATGCAATGTCATGTAAAGTTATGTTGTATTTTTTTTATCATTTAAACTACATTTTTCAGGCATTATAGATTTAAACTGTTTCATTTATGTCCAAACAAAAATAAATTATCCAATTTCTGCCAAATCATAAACCAGTTTCTATGCAAATGAATCAAAAGCAGGAAAAACCTAATTGATTATTAAAAACTAAAGTTTTTAATAAAACTCCAATTGAGGAACCCCATTGAAAATCAATAAAATATCAGATTTGAAGTCTGTATTGTTTTTAATGTTGGTTTTAAGGGAATTGAGACTTGTACCATTTTGAAAAGGGTCTGTGAGCAATAATTCATAAAAAAAAAATATCATGTTTTTGAACGTAACTGGGAGTTGATATCTTAATAACCAATTCTTTATGAAGCCGTAACATCTTTGTTATGAAATATTTAATGTTCACTTCGATAAAAGTGCTTATATGTGTAACAAACCCTTGCATTTGAAGCTTAACAGCATTGCTATACTGAATAATAACAAAGCTATGATGTTTAAGAGTTAAATATAGTTTCTTGTTTCAGTTGTTTGACAAGAGGTAAAATTAAAAATATTCTCTCTAATAATTGGTTTGCAGGCAAATGAAGGACCAGACTAAAAAGGTAGCCTCTCTGAAACACAAGGAGCAGGTGGAGAAGAGCAGGAATGCTCGACTGATGGAGGAGGCCAGGAAGCGCGAGGACAACCTGTCTGAAACTTCCCAGCAGGTGAAGGTGAGGCTTGTGTGTGTGTGAATTGCTCGGGCTTGAATGCAGTTTGCAGGAAATGAATCCTGGGATGTTGCGTCAGCGCCTGACAAAGCTAAACTTTCCGCTGGTGTGAAGGACACTCTGCGTCAGAAATCAGAGCGCATTGAAGAGCTGGAGGAGGCTCTGAGGGAGAGCGTTCAGATCACTGCTGAGCGAGAGATGGTGCTGGCACAGGAAGAGGCTGCACGATCGCTGCAGGAAAAACAGGTAATTAACACACACTGCATGATAAGTCAGTATTAACCAACCACAAGAAGCTGCTGCTAATACTAAACATTTCTATTTACACAAAAAGGTATCTGGAAGTCCTTCTCTTTCACCTTTGGCTGTCTTTGCGGTGTTTACCTCTCTTTGTTTTGCCTCCTCTCTTCTGGCCTCCTCCTCTTTCTCAGTTTCTTTATCTTTGCTTGTTGTTTTTTTTTCTTGTCTTTCTGCTACACAACCGCCTCTCCGAAGCACTCATTCAAACCAATGCATGAGTCCAACCTCTCCCACTTAAAGTGGTCTAAGGTATGAGCCCAGTATGTGTAATCTTCATCAGTGGTCGGCAGCTCAATACAAACAACACTTCTACAAGTCATGCAGTCTCATGCAGCAATATCAAAGGTTATCTTTGGTGGATATGAAAGCTTTCGAATTGATGTTCAGACTGCATGGATTTGTAAAGTGTCTCCAGCCTTTGTAAATTCAATGCGATTTATTTTTTTACCTGCTGTTTGCTTGTAAAGTAAAGCTACAGAGCCGTACGAAAGTATTCATACTTCTTGAAATAATTACTCATTTTATCAGGACACAACCACAAACTTCATAGTATTTTGTAGCGATTAAACAAGAAATGCTGTGCGTTTCTGGAAAACTAACCCTGTTCATCAGACTAAACTCTACCTCTCCATTGTGAAACATGGTGGCGGCAGTATCATGCTGTTGGAATGCTGGAAACAGATACAGGGAGGCTGGTCAGAGTTTTAGAGATGGTAGGATTGAGCAAAACCACAGAGCAAGAGGAAAAGTCTTAAAGCTGGAAGAATATTTAGAGGTTTAGTTCCTGAAAAGTGAGAACCTTAAAACATAGGTTTCAATATAATGGTTATATATAGAGCCTTTTTCATGTAAGGAAATGGTTCAATTAAAGTCCAGAGCTTAATTCAATTGAGTATCTCTGGAAAAACCTGACAGCATCTTCTCATGCCATCCATCCACTTTGAGCTTGAGCTACTTTTGCAAAGAAGATTGAGGAAAATTTCTCCTTTTAGTCTTTTACTGTGCAAGGTGGTTCTACAGCAACTCAGGAATGTTAGATGCATTTACCACTAATTTTCAGTTCTAAACATAAATAAAAGTTATGTTTTACTTATATCACACAATTATGTTCTGCTTTGCTTTGGTCTGTCACACAAAATCCCCCAAAAGCTGTGAAGGTTTGTGGTTGTATGATTGCATAATGTGCAAAATGGTTTGGGGGAGTATGAACGTCTTTGTAAGGCAATGTATTCATCAGTTAGCCAGTGAATGAGGATGAACTATTCAACTCTTCTCTTGTGTCATGATTTGTTTGAAAAATGAAATCAATGATTAAGTGTTCACGGAAATACTTGAGAGCTCATCTCATTTGCTTTGGCAGGATATTTTTGCCAGCCCTTCAGTCAATCAGTGCTGTTTTACCTTTTGAAATACAGGTTTGATGCATTAACATTTCTGTTTTGGCACTCATGAACAGAATGGGAGGACTGCTGCTGATGTGGAAGGGTTATTTCAGTCTACCATCATCACTACATCGTTGTTGGTTTTCTTTCCTTTTTTCTTTGCTTGGATGTGTTGCATCCAGAGGTTAAAGGGATTGGTGGTAATATAAAGGGAGGTTATTGAACATGGTTTCCTTAACTGTTGGAGAAAGATGTCATATTTTATAGTGAGAATATGTAGGGAGAAAAATAAATTAGGATACTGATTGATCACCTCCATCTACCTCTGACAGGCTCTGAATATTAGCCACTGTCAGTGGCTGATAAAACTTACAATTTTTATTTTTTCACATTTTTATTTGAGAGCACTACCTCATCTCAAATGATTTGGTATTGAACTTTTTTTAATAAAATAAGATTGGAACTGCATAATTAGTGGCTATAAAAGAACAAGTCTGCCAGAACTGGATTTGGCATGTTAGGCTTTTTAAAGATTGGCCAGAAAAGTGCAATCATTGTAATTTGCAATCATTGCAAACCAATTTTACAATTTTCAGTACTAATGCTTTAATCATAAATCAGTAGTTTAATGTTTCAAATGTTTTTATTAAAGAAATTTACCTGCTTCAGCTTAGAAGCAAGCTAATTTACAACAATTCTCCAGACAAACATGTGGCACCAGTGCGCCTTAGTTTTTCCCCTTAGTTGATACCAAACTTGAATGTGAGCATACCATCATGTGAGTACAACATATCCAATAAATCTGACATACTGATGACAAGATGAAAAAGCATCATATGTTAGCTATCACCACATTTAGCATTGCTGAGATTCATAGAAGATTGTCAGCACTTCAAAATCCTTTATGTTTCATTACAGACAGAAGACATTTCAAGAGACTGAAGACAGAGTAACTTTGCTGAAGTTAGTTCAGGATTCTAAATTTCTGCTCTCTCCTCTTTTAGGAGGTAGCTTAAACCAATCAGCCGATAGGCCTCCCTCAATATAATAAACAATAGCTAAAACCTAATTTTCTTCCCTCAGTAGCAACATCCACACTAAACAGTTTTGTTCTTGTACAGATGTATCAGTGTGGTTGTATTAAAATGGTTGATCATAAAAAGAATGGATTTTATTTTCCCTGCTGGACCACAATGTCTAGCAATGGTTACATTCTGATTGGTCAGTGATAGACTCTGCCTCAAACTATTTTATGCTATTTTAAACTATACTATTTTAAACTATATTAAAGGATCTATCTAAACCTCTCTTTTAGCAATCTTACTCTACTTGTTTATTGCTAAAATTTCAGCCCCTATCAGGCTATAAGCTTTCTCTCAGCAGTATGACACCTTTCTACTACAGGTAACGATAGTGAAATGTATTTATAGATTCTCCCCTGGGGGGTAAGAAGCAACTATCCCTTTAAGACGCCCTTGAGTTAAAACTGATTCCAGTCTGTGTACAACTACTTGTTTTAATTGTTTTGCTCTTAACTATCGTTTACTTTAATAGGTTTTACAGTACATAGCAGGTAATTAAAACTGTTTCTACAGCTGCCCTTCCATCAGTTTGTTTCACATTTGGAAACTGTGTAATTTAATGGGAAAATCTTAGACTCTTGACTGCCATTGATCTTTATCGATGTGTGTTCCCAGATGGAGGAGCTGCTGGGTGCCATGGAGAAGGTGAAGCAGGAGTTGGAGTCCATGAGGGCTAAGCTGGCATCCACCCAGCAGTCTCTGTGTGAAAAGGAGGCCCACCTCACAACCCTGCGAGCTGAGCGCAGGAAACACCTGGAGGAGGTGCTGGAGATGAAGTAAGACCCAGGCCCACACAGTCACTCACTCACTCTGTAGGGTGCCATAGACTGTAGATTATTGATCTCTCCCTTAATCAAGTAAAATGTCATCCATTTCTGGCTTTCCCCAGATGGCATGCTGGGATTGTCTATGAATAATACAATGCCTGAGGTATCTGCTTGTACACTTAAAAGTTATGGTGCTTCAACTACTCCAAACAGGCAGGAGGCACTTTTGGCTGCCATTAGTGAAAAGGATGCTAACATCGCACTGCTGGAGTTGTCATCCTCTAAGAAGAAGAAGACCCAGGATGAGGTGACTCAGTTGAAGCGAGAGAAGGACAGACTGGTGCAGCAGCTCAAGCAGCAGGTAGGGAAACACCATCTGGTATCAGCAAGGGGATGAATGAGATATGGAAATTAGTTGTTTAGGGAGATTTTTACGTACTTGCATACACTGTCATGTTTTTAAATTTATCCAGGAGTATGTCCCACTCTGCCTCCTATAGGTGGAGCTGAAACTGGTTGGAATTAAATTTAAAAATATTGTATTAATCCAAAATGCAAATGACATTTCATTCATAATTGCAGGATGGTGAGCTTTGTGTCAAATATGCTGCTTTTGGTTGTGATTAAATTTATCTTAACCATTTTTAGAATGAGTTACTAACACAGCCAGAGTTAACAACAACTAAAAACACAAACTCTTCTAAAGTTTGGTCAGTGTTCTCCTAGTCTTTTATTTAATCTTTTTCTGGTTCCCAAAGATTGTTTCCTATATAATATTGTTATTATTATTGTCATCATTCAGTTAAATAGTACTTAATATCATTGTTGATTCATTTTTAACACAAGTTGACCCGTTTAAATAAAGCCATATCAAACTTACTCTGGTTTTCCTTAATTAGTTCAAGATGGTGTCATACTTTTACAAAGAAAGGCGACAGAATATTGCAAAAAAAATAAAATTAAATATGAATATTCTAAATATTTTATTTACTTGTGTATCTCTTAATTTCTTCAATATTTTTCTGGGATTTTCCACTGGGAGAGACTGTTATTTTGAACACTTCTCACTAGTGAAAAAGGGTTGTGCCACTCAGTGCTGCCATCATCGCGTTAAAACAACATATTCTAAGTATGCAGGAAAGAATATGCCTTTAAGACATTCCTGTCTGCTCTGCAGGTGGTCAGTCAGTATCTCAAAGCACACATTTAGTTTGTACTCTGACTTCTCTCACTCTTTTATCTTTGACCTTTTCTTGTATTTATTACATATTTTTTGTCAGATTTTCTGCTTCAAAGGGTGAAATATTGCTTTGCACTCTGTGTGCATGAGAAGACAAAAGTGTTTGTCTGCATGTGAGCACACACAACGCAGCCTGAGTTTGCCTCTGAAATGGAGCATGAGGCACGAGTTGTTTTACCAGCTTTTTTTTGAGTCTGGCGTTTTATAAGAGCTAAAAGTAGAGGAGCAATCACATAGGGACAGAAATATATCATGGTGCAGTCTGGCATTACTTAGAGCAGCTAAAATAATTGAGAACATGTTAAATCACTTCATGTCTTGATCCTATGGATGAGCTCTTCCAGTTTTCTGCTGTCAGTCCTTTCAACATATTCTCATTATCAGTGCGTATGAAATCGTACGAAAAGTTATGCACACTATTACGTACGTTTTGGACGTTTTTCCTCAAAAAACCACATCAGTGCGCATGCGCTGGCAGACAGAAAAAAAAGCAGATCCGCGGACGGACGTAAAACTGGGAAAAACAGTGCAATCATCACTTATTCATATCTCTAACTACGTTGCTTGCTGTTTTATATCTTAGGGTTAGGGTCAGGGTTAGGGCTAATTGTAATTTATATTCTATATTCGTGAATGGTGCGTCAGATGCGCATACAACGAAAAAAACGTCCAAAACGTACGAAATTACGGTGCATAACTTTTCGTACGATTTCATACGCACTCATAATGAGAATAGGTTGGTCCTTTCTCTCCTTCCACTTTAACTCCTTTATTCCTTTCTTACCCTCAGTGTGCCCTTCCCGTCTTTGCTCCCTTGTTTTGCCTTTTTCATCTGTTTTTCCCAGGAATCAGCCTATTTTACAGTATAAATATCAGCCACAAGTTCATAGAGAACACTTTTTAGTTCCTATTTCACATTGAGGACTTTGAGCCCCACACTTATGTTTACAGTTGTTTTCAGAGAAACTGATCGATGGTCCAGGTACGTAGTGGAATCCAACATATGTGATCGTCTAGATGTAATTTTCAGCAAAATATATATACATTATACTTATCAGAGAGCGACCAAAGCAGCTGGCCAGTATTTTTAGCTGATATTAGCTTTTTCCCTTGTATCAGTATCGGAGTATCACGGATCATTGGTGCATTTAGAATCAATGGCCTGAGATCATGTGATGCATTAGCGCTCACTTCATCTGCTATCCACTCTTATTATGTTTCATTTGTAATTAGGGTTGGGCAATTAATTGCATTTTCTATATAATTGCAATTTTCAAAAAAAAACAACAAAATTTTCAAGAAGCAGCCAAATTTAATCACACTATATTTAACTACACTAAGACACTAAATTTCTTAATGCAGCCCTTTGCGTAGGCAGTAAAAAGCTTGAAGTGGGTTTGTCACCACACAGAAAGGTAGAGAGAGAATTGTAGCTAGCTAGTAGATCCATGCATCTAGGAAGTAAAAACTTCTTCACACAAAAGTTAAAGTCCTGCAACAATAGATTCTGGGCAAGCAAGCTTTCAAAAACTAAAGGCCTGTGGTGACACATCTACAAGTTTGCGGTTGGTGCAAAGGAAAATCGAAATAAAATCCCAATACTGGTTAAAAATAATAGCAATCTAGATTTTTTTGCAAAATCGTTCAGCCCCATTTGTAATAGATGTTTCTTTTTTAATTGAAACTAAGACTTGTCGAACAGTCATGGTTGTTTGATGTTCATAAAGTAAATTAAGGAAATATTAGCAATATCAGCTCCAAGAACCGTCTCAAAAATATTGGCAGCACATATCAAGGATTGGTTGACCTTAGAAAATCTGTATCAGTCGGTCTCGTAAGTTTTTAAAAAGTAATAGGAAACACTTTATCATTATCATATTTGGACAGAGGCTCAGTGGGAAACTGCTGATCACAGCTTTTGTCTTTGGGTTTGGCTGAATTAGAACGGGTCAGTTCCTATATTAAGGTTGTCTCCAACAGCCATGTTTTCCTTCGATTAGGTCAAAAGATGTACTTTAAAATGTTTCCACTGAGTGGTTTTTATTTAAATTCTTCTATCTTTTCCTTGTCTTTAATTGTCAGACTCAGAACAGAATGAAGCTGATGGCCGACAACTATGAAGATGATCACTTAAAGGCTGCACACGATCACACAAATCACAAACCCTCTCCAGATCAGGTAACTCCACGAGCTGCATGTTTCCAGATCTCTTTTGACAGCAGCCTTTGAAAAGAGCTTTTCAGTATAGAAGGTTGGACTGCTTGATGGACGGCCATGTAAAGGGAACAAAGGAATCATTGTGTAGGTGTGCTCTAACCACATATTTCTTTTCTAATGCTGCGCCTGGCAAACCTTGTGGTTAACAGGATGATGAGGAGGGTATTTGGGCGTAGCCAGCCTTATACCCTTCCCCTCTCTTTCACAGCCTTTTTGTTCAGAAGGGTGAGCTCGTATTAAACAAAGCCAATCCTTCCACTTTCATCACTGGCATGTTCATTTTTTTTCTTCCTCCATTTATATGTGGTGCATTTCATGTCATTTGATGTTGGGTCTTATTGTTTAAGAATGGAAACATCTGTCATGCGTGTTGCTGTGGTTCGTTAAATTTGCATGCCATCATTATGCTTTTAATTGGTGCTCATTGTACTTTGTTTCTGATGATAAAACTAAAGCTGCCCAGTACTAATGTATAATGAGGATGGACAGCTATGCATGCATGCAGAGTAATGATCACTGTGTTATCATTGTTTGGAAGCATCTGGACTGGATCCAAACCTGTTTCTATCATCCTAACATTCTTCCTCTGACACTTTTTCCTCTCTTTATAGATGATTGCCCCTCTTCTTGCCCTGTCCCAGAACCGCAGCAAGCTCAAACTCTACATCGCCCACTTGACAGACCTCTGCAATGACCGAGACCCCAGCATCCTCAGCCAGCTCTCTCCTCCCTCTCATTACCACCACAGCGACCCTGAAGACTGGGAGGAGGAGCTTCAGAAAATGAAAGTTGAACAGGTACTGAGGAAACCCATGGCACAATCTAAGAATCTTTTGTATTTTAATATTTTAACTTTCTGTGAGGTGAAGCAAAACGCACTGCGTTTTAAATATTCATTGTGTAGCTATATTACAGACTCAAACTTTATTTGTACCGGAAGTGTAAAGCACGGGGTGAGACAAATCCATAAACTGTGCTGTGTATTTGTTTATATAAATTGTTTTCTAATAACAAATAAAATGGCAACCAATAAACTTCAGCCTACATGCAAAATGCTTTAAATAGTGAACTTCTGCAGTGACAGGGAAGCTGCCCAGAGTTGATGAGAAGATAGGTGGAGCTAACCTAACAGTCATGTTTTTTGACTGTGGGAGGAAGCTGGAGTACCCGGAGAGAACCAGTGTATGCTCAGGGAGAACCTGCAAACTCCATGCAGAAAGGGAATCGAACTCGCAACATTCTTGCGGCAAGGCAGCAGTGCTACCCACTGCACCACTGAACAGCCCGCTTTGATGATTTTTATCTACAAAATTATTTGAAAGCAATGCATGATTTTTCCTTCTGCTTCATAGTGATGCACTTCTTTGTGGAGGATTCAAACTAATGTTTGAGGTTTCAAATTTAGAAAGCTTTTGCTATTGTACACCACAGCAGATTTATTGATTTCTTTGCTAATTCTGGCCTGTTTTTGGTCAGTTGGGTTTAATTGTAATATACCTCTTTCCAATATTTAAAGATAAATTTAAAAAGAAAAGAAATTGAGTTAAAAAAAGATAAAGGTAATTAAAAAATGTGTTTTAGAAATGGATATATTTCATTGGAACGAAACCCAGAGGTGCCACTGATAAAATGGCAAACATCCTATATTTGACTTAAGCTCCTCTTGACCATTTTTAATATTGTCTTTCGAAGTGTTTTATTTATTTTTATGTTTACAAAGTCACCCTTTTTATGATGGCAACAAACAAAAGCTCCAGCCAGAAAGAAAACCTCAGTTACCATGGCAGCACCTGCAATCAAAACGCACTTTGATGGGGAAAATATCTGTGAAATTAACGTTGAGACTCACACAATGGTCATTATTAACCTCATAAACATCAAGTTCCAAATATACAAAACAAAATAAACATCAGCCTAGTGAGATCAGGGAAAATTACTGGTATTAAACTCCAGCTGCTTGTTTGTGGTGCATTTACTCTAAGTACTTGTTATTGTCAGTTTTACATTTTAAAACCACAGCTACATGGTTCGGTACATCTTAACATGATAAATAACCTCAAAATGTTTTATTGCAGTTTCCATCTATTACTAGCAAATAAAGTTTACAAAAAACATCATAGATTTTGTGCTTTGCCCTAAACATCATACAATTGAATGGCTCTCTTTAGCTTGGAACATTCTAAAGGGTTAAAAAAAAAAAAAGATTTGGTGGATAGATAAAATTGTTACTAATGTTATCATTAAAAATCTTCAGTAGTTTTATAGACATTGATTTTTAATTTCCGTAAAGTTAGAATCAAAATCATTTCAACTACTGTGATTATGTGGACTTATTTACAATCAAGTATAATGTTTCCCTTCAACCTTGTTACTATATGAATACTTATTAATATATTATTTAATGACATTCTAAGATTACAAGCCTTTAACCTGTTGTTCTTCTGATTAACTTAATAAGTTGATGTATGCTGCTTTTGGAAAAAAAAAAAATCAAAAAACGTTGAAATTAGTCAAATAGAGCATTGGAAATTTATAAACAGCTGAGATGGATTGAATAGATAGCTGCGATAAATCCAAAGCAACCATTCTGTGGAATTTTAGTATTGAGATAAAATATATCTTTGCATGTTTAATTCTCAAAGGATTTTTCTGAAAAAAATGTTTTGTTTTTCAGGTGCAGGAGTATCTGTCCCAGTACACGATAAATGAAATGCATCCTTAAGTGTGCAGCTGATTGTTGAGCAGAAAGAATTTTATGATTCTTCCAGCTGTTTTTCTTTATAGAATCAGAAAAAAGCTGATTTTTTTTCTAAAAATAAATATATATATATATATAGGACCTCAAATTGTCTTGGAATGANGCTAAAATTTCCTAGATTGAGATGTTTTGAACCGGATTTAGATGTTCTGAAAGTTTGCCAAATCTTCAAAATGATGAAAAAGTCTTTGAGATGCAGCTTTAAAAAAAATGTTTTATAAAATTGATTTTGACAAAGCAGGTTTATTTATTACGCACAATACAGTAGCAAGGCAATTTAAAGTGCTCCACATGAGGAAAAAGAAAAGGGTAGAAAAGAGACATTACACTGGTATAAAGTTAAGAAGAATAGTTAAAAAAGAAGATAAATGAAAGGAAAGATTTGTAAAAATAAGCTCAGAAGGCTCTTTAAACGTGTTGAAACAAACTCCTGAAAATAACAACCCTGTCCTTTCTGCTTCCAGTTGGAACGGGAGTTGGAGGTGTGTGAGAAGGAGAGCGGGGAGCTGCAGGAGTACGCCAATTCGGTCCTCCAGCAAATCGCAGACTACTGCCCAGATATCCTGGAACAGGTTGTCAATGCGCTGGAGGAGTCATGTTGACAAATCTAACCTCGGACTCACAGAGCCCAGAAAGCCCCACCCATCACCCCCCTCCTTAAAGGAGACAAAGCTTGGGCCGTCATCCTCTCCACCTGGCAACAAACCTCCAGGAAACAGAAGTGCTTTTCTGTCTCATATTTCCATCTAAGGTTAGGCTGGTTCCTCAAAATAAGAACATTCAACAAACACTTTGAGTAAATATTCAGTTTAGTCCAAATGAGTGAAGAGACCTAAAGCACAGGCCTGATCGTGTCAGGCACGCACACTGGAATGATCTTTACTTTTAATTTAGCCTCTTCTCACAGATGCTGTTCCAGATGGAGAAGAGAGCCTGACCCAGAGGAGGGACAGACACTCTCACTCCCTCTACCTCTTAGATTTATCTCTCAACCCTCTCATGTTAAGAGGGATACATATTCCCCATCATTGGGACAGAAAAGCACTCTTGTCCTGCTATTTCTTAGGAAAGCTGCTATATCCAAAGGGAGCAGGAGGGAGTGGATTCCAGAGGCGCAGCATGGAGCCATGTAGATGTTTTTCAGTATAGGGTTGCCTAACATGACACAATCTGAAGGCAACTTTTCAACCAAATGAGCACAGACAGCTGCAGAAGAGCTGCAGTTTTGGTCATCAGTGGCTGGGTCATTAGAGGGGTTCAGCCTTTACCAGAAGAGTTTCTGATTTTAGTTACTATGTTCTCAAGCAGAGAAGAGGATTTAGGGGTGGAAAAGAAGAGCTTTTATTGTTGAGGTATTAATTTCTCGGTGGTTTTTTGCACACAGTGTCCACTTGTTAATGGGGTATGCAATGTTTCTTTGAGAACGTTCTTGTGGCCTTGGAGCATGCACAGAAATCAGTACAGGACCTAAATGCCGAGGTATTTACGCCTCTGTAATACTGGTGCTACGGCATGATGTAAGAACTGATCCTCATCCAAAGTTCCTAATGGATTTCCTTAAAGCCCACATATTGATGCCCTTTTTTGTATGCTCAGATGTCTCTGTTTGCGTTTTTTTTCCTTTTTGGTTTTTGTTTGTTTGAATATTCAGGGCTGAGTTTTTTAATTACTAAGTGCATTGATTGACATTAACAGAGAAAATAAGTAAATTTTCAAGCAGGTTTTGACTTTTTAAATCAGTTTGTAAATAATGTGATATTTAACACGTACAGTAACTGAATAAAAGTAATACCGTGGAAGGTGTTGTGCATTAAAAGGAAAAAAACTAAATCTGAAAAGTTCAAAGCAGTGCAGTTGTCTTTTGTGTCTAATTTTGTCTCCTGGGGGACTGGCGTAAGTGTGACAGTGCTGCCATAAACTGCAGAAAGTCTATGTTCTATAGAGAAATATATATAAATAAGATATATGAAAAGTTTTACTGTATCAATATGCATTGAATGTTTGCACAGAATCTCCAAGAGCAAGTTGCTCTGAACAAAATGTTTTCAGCGGAAACTGGGAAAAGATGCATTTAAAAAAAAAAGTGTTAAAATAATGTGCGAAGTTCAGACATTTCAAACCGTGACTATGTGATGATGGGAGAGTACTGTTGAGTTTGTTTCTAATTGTCTTTTTCAAATAAATAATCTCGCCAAACGGTGGAGCTTTCCTGAGATTCCCATGTTGTCTTTTCTTATATTAATGGTTTTCATTGCTGAACTTAAAAGAATAAAAACAAATCTTGGGCTATCTTAGCCCTCCTGCTACAAAAGGTTTAATTCGGTAGGTATCGGAGGAAGAACCAAAGACAAGAGCTGGAGTAAAAAAAAAAAAAAAAAGTTGGATGCTTGTTTTCTTGTCAAATTGAAGAGGTGTTTCTGTCCCTTTAGCTCCTAACAGCTGAAATCAAAGATTATGCTTTCAATCCCCATTTATTTTAGCCTGCTTCTCTCCCCCTGCCTTAAGATCTCATTTCCTTTCCCTCCTATTTCTTTTTGGGAACACAGAGCTAACCAAGGCGCTTTAATCACGTCTGATGGAAGTTTTTGCATTTGTATAAAAAGAATAAAATGTACTGCTGTCTGTTCATGTTGAAAAAAATCTAACTGAATTAAAAAAAATGTTGGTAACATGGATTTTCTATGTATGGAAAAGAATAAATTATGATCCTTGTTTTCTTGTGAAATTTCCTTTTTCCCTCTAATCAACAAAAACAGCCATACCTTACAGTTTAATATGCTTAAAGCAGCCTGTAATGTTTTCACTTCCAAGGCACCAACGTTTAGATTAGAGTTGAGATTATTTCTTAAGGCACTGTGTTATTGCACTGTCCTAAATGTGAAACATGGTGGTGGCAAGATGATGCTTTATTTTAAAGATGAATAGAGGGCAATGCTTGCAGAAAACAAACAAAAAAAAGACTGAGAAAGAATTTAACAGTCGTAGATATACAGGCAGGGACTGTTTAGGTAAAGGTGTAAGGAAGTCCAAACCTCAACCCAACTGAGACTATTTGAAGACACCATCCTTAAGAGGGGAAATAATATGAGAAAAATTAATCGGTTTTCATTCATAAAAATGCTGAATTTTTTTTCTGTTATGCAGAACTTCCTGTTGGTCCATCATAAGACCCCTAGTTAAAATACACACAAACCTGTAGTCTCCATTTTATCAAATGACTTACCAAGATATGAATGTTTTTGCATGGCACTGATAACGTCCCGGATTTATTTTAGAGGAATTATTTAGTTATTAGGTTATCTAACAGTAATGTAAAAATGACTTCAGATCTCCTTTCTGTCCCTTTATATCCATTTTTTCCCAACCTGAGTTCACATTATCCAATCTGAAAACAAACCAAGTATATTTCTCTCTGTAGAAATTCTCTGTATCAATGCGTTTTATATGTGTTTAATAAAGCCTAAATCTCCCGTTTAAAGGTAACATTCTAAAGATCTATCTTTACAACCTGTTTTCAGTGACTACAGTTTTAATTTGCATTCAGGCCAATGGACCTGACGCTTGTTTAAGCAAGTATGGTCCTAAATTGGGCCCAAAACTTTGTTCTAAAAGAAAACAAAAATATTCTGTTTTATAATAAATTATAGACATTTGAAAAATATTTCATAAAGTATTTCTTTAATGAATTGAGGCTCCCACCAGGAGATCTGCAGATGCATGAAAAGCAAGCCAGGAACACCGAGGCAGCCTCTACTCATCTATGTGATATATCGTGACCGTATCGCATCTACAGACATAAAACATTCAATATGTGATTGTAGAGTAGTAGTTTATGTGTATTTTAAGTAAAACTTGTCATATGAGTATTTATTACGCATTTGCATTATAGGCAACAGTTCTGACTTTTCAAATATCTTTTAAATGAAATGTTAATATGTGTCACATATAAACCCACTTCAAGCCATTTTAGATTCAAAGATTGTTGACTGGTCAACACAAACCAAAGTTCCCTTTCTATAAACCCTTAAATTTCAGTCATACTGCAGCTTGATAAAATAGAAAATCGGAATTACCATGTATCATTGGCAAAGCGATGAACTCAAGGTTTCTGCACAAATCAGACTGCTTAAGCCAAAAAAAAAATAAAAAATACTCAAGACTTTATGCACCGTCACTATCATCCTAATACCATGGATTTATTACTTTCATCAATTGGGATTAAAAAAAAAAAAAAGATATATATTTTTTCAAAGCTAACAATTATTCTTACTTTTTATGCTTAGTCATTGTAATAATAATAATTGAACTTTACTGATCTCACATTGGAGATATTTACCTCTGCAATTAACCCATCTCCTTGGGGAGCAGTGGCTGCCATCTTGGGACGCCCGGGGAGCAGTGTGGGGTTAAGAGTCCTGCTCAGACACCCAGAGTGCCCTAACCACTGATAAAAATAGGCAATAAATTGACGGGGTGACCAGATTGAAATTTAAATGAATCTTAGGATTATTAATCAACATGTATTAGTAGCAGAGCTCCAACAAATGATTATTTTGCTAATCCATTAATCTGTCAATTATTTTCCAATTAATGGATTAATATTTAGATAGCCAAAGATTCCTTAAAGAAGTTTTTTTTACGAAACTAAACCAAATTAAAGCTTTTTGACTAGAGAATATTGACGGATGAAAAAATGTTCATCTTAAAAGCAATATGTTAATATATATATTCTTTTTTTTACAATTTTTATAAAAAATGACTGCTCTGTCAGCTAAAGGTATGTTTTACAGTCTCTACACTCCAGTTAACGATTAATCAATTACTGTATTAGTTGACTTAAGAATAAAAAAAAAAACCTGGATGCAACAAAAAGATGCCATAAACGTGATAGGGATATTTGTAGCTACTTTAGATGGGATATTTTTTAATACCCATGTAATGAATAAACAGACAAATCAGGCTCTATCATTTTAACTTTTTCTGGGTTCCTCGTCAATTAATCTTAAAAGATAAAAATATTTTTTTCTAGCAGCCATCTTAACTAGGGAAAAGGCCTAAATTGGTAAAATATAAAAGCATTCAGTACCATCCTATGCAAATCTAAAGAATTTTCCAGAGAGAAAATAATCTGTGTAGATTTACAGAATTTTATAGACCATTCAAACGTTTTAAGGTGGATCTGGTTATTTTCAACAAAACAGACAACCAAAATATATTTATATTCTTTATTCATAAATACCACTATTTTATGAATATAAAACATCTTAAATTACTGTTTGCTTGGACAAATACTCTGGCGTTATGGTTGAAAGCTCTTCAGGCAAAAAGACAAAAGAATGAAGAACAGTAATTGCATATAATCTGTGTAGCCGTTAACTCCTTATTGTTGCTGTGGTGGCAAAATCCATGTTTTAAATGATCTCCTTAGAAACCTCACACAAATAAAAAGATGTACAGGAGTGAAAAGAGGCAGGAGTGATCCACTCACTTCAATTTGAAGCACAACTTTGTCAGCAACGGTCATTCTGTACAAACAAGAATATTCAAACAAAAAAACAGAAATTAAAACCGTTATGTCCAGGAAAACTGCAACCTTTTTGTCTGCAATAAAAACTCTATTTTTACTTCTGAATTTACAAGTGTCTTAATGTAAAAAAAAAAAAATCTCTAAAAAATATACTATCTAGTAGGCACTCCTGTGTTCAGTGGGCGAGGTAGCTGGGTGGTCAGAATGTACACAGGCTCCAGGTTTATCAAAGCAAGAGTCTATCAAAATTTTGGGGTAAAAAAAATCTAGATACTGTGAAAGACATGATCCCATTTCAGTTCCTCCTTGTATAGTTTAGGAGGCTTTATTAAGGATGCATACAGGTGAACAACAGCACCATACACGATGAAATGCACACAATCTGTCACCTCACTCTCTCGCTCTCTGTCATCTGCCACAGCCCGAGGTTTAATACTTTAAGGCACGGGAGCTGCGTTATCCTCTCCAGACCCCTCTTGGTGATCTTAGTGCAACCATACAGATCAATCCCTGTCAGCTGAGTCAAATGGTCAGCTATTAACTCCAAACCTTTGTCTGTGATTCGCACACACTGCCCAATGTTCAGAGTTTTCAGTTCGTGCATTTGGCGCACCATTCGGTTAATCCCGTCATCGCTGATGTGACAGGAGCACAGAGAGAGAGACTTGAGCTGATACAGGCCCTGGGCGATGTAAGCCAGGCTCTGGTCTCCGATCTTATCACAGAAAGAGACATCGAGGCCGGACAGCCGGAGGGAGCCCATAGCCAGATGCATTATCCCTGTGTCACTGATGTTATCGCAGGAGCGCAGGTTCAGGCTACAGAGCTGGGTCATCTGTGACAGGTGGATCATCCCTGCATCCGATATCCCCCCACAGAAGCTGAGGTTCAGCACTTTGAGCTTGTTTAGACCCTTTGAAACATGTTTAAGTGAAAGATCTGTCAGCTTCTGGCAGTCCTGTAAGGTTAACTTCTCCAGAGTTAGGCAGCCCTCTGCAGCACTGCGGGTCATTCCAGAGAGGTGACCAATGCCCACGTCTGATACATGCCTGCAGCTGCGAAGGTTAAGGCTTTTGAGTCGGTGCAACCCCCAGGCGATGAGCAACAGGCCAGTGTTCGTGATATTGCTGCACCCACCCAGCTCCAGCACCTCCAGGTTCTTCAGGTACTGAGCGATCCTGCCCAGACTGGAGTCTGTGATCTGCTTACACAAGCTAAGGTTCAGGACCCGCAGGGATGGGATGTCCTGCACAAAGGCATGCCCCAGACCGTTGTCGGTGAGGTTGAAGCATCCACACAAGTTAAGGCTTTCGATCTGCGGCATCCCCTGAATCACGTAGCTCAGGCTTCGCCTCAGGCTGAGGATCTGAACTTTCTTGATCCCTCTGGTCTGCAGACTCGGGAACAGAGAAGGGTTGGCTCTCCGTAGATGGAGCTTAGCTTCCACCCCCCTCCACACAGACTTGTGGTAGGAAGCGTCTCTCCAGGCCGCGCATACTTGGGCTACCCTGCCTTTGTCCTTAACGTCCAAGTAACTGAAAATAATGGCCAAGATTTCCGGGAAAAGGCACGATATGTGTGTTTCCGTTTGAAACATGACTGCTGGATGACTTCTGGCGGCGGCACCGGTTGCCTAGGAGCGACAACAAAGCGGCGTTAGCTCCACCAAAGTTAGTCTTTAGCATTAGCTACTGTCAGCGAACCAGTTAGCATTATGTGCTGCGAAACAAAAATACACTCTAATCCTTTAAAAAAAAATTACTATTTTATTATATAGTTATAAAAACATTCTCACAGAAAAGTTAACATGTCGATGAAGTGGGTTCACTTTAAAAATGCAATATTTACCAAGTACGAGTCGGCTTAGCATAAGCTAGCTGTCTAAAGTTGGGAGCTTGAAAGCCGCCGAACCTCCTCGTCCGGAACGACGTACTTTTTACTCCAAATCATCTCAAGAACGCAAAAAAGGTTTCATGTTGGAGAATATTGTAGCTAAATGCCTGTTTTCTTTTAGATCGGGCATTAAAGTACAGGTTTTCCCTATGGCGCCTGAGCAGCAGCTGCTGGAAGCTAGCTCGCTCGCCCAGCGGCTACTAGTGGAGCGGTAGGGATTGTAGCAAAGATGGCGGTCTGGTCCGGACCGTTGTGTAATTATTGGTCCGTGCCGCCAGAGGGCGTCTGGCTCACAGTTCCGTGCGGTCAACTTTGTCACCGACACCAGAGCTAAGGGTCAATTTCTAAGCCATTATTTTTAAATTAAGTTTAATATTTCTGATAGCCTTTGTTTTGCTCTTTGTGGTTTGTTTTATTTTTATTTATTTATTTATTTATTTTATTTTCTTTTTTTTGGGGGGGGGGGGGGGGGGGGGGTTGTTATTAGGCTACCCTATTTTCAGTTAATAAATTGGCAATAAGTAATGTAATCGAACTCTTCACTAAACTGAATTAATATTCCCTTTAGGTTGTGCCTCACTGGAAAGTAACCTAACTGTCAATAGAAATTATCTGAAGGAGAAGTTCAGCATACTATTAAACTATTAGGCACATCCCAAAATCCCAAACTATAACATTACCACTATTCCTACTTGACATTTACCTTACCATGCTGTAATGATTTGTTCGTCCCGCTAGAGGGCGTCTGGCTCACTTGTCCGTGCGGTTATTCTTCCAAAGCTGAAAGCTTTACTCAATGTTTTTTAATTAATTTCAATATTTATGATACTCTTTGTTCTTAAATTTGATTATGATTTTTATTCTGAATTCATTTTTTGTTTAATCCACTGGAGTTTGGTTACCTGTTATTTATATAAATGAATAAATTAACATTTACTACTGTGTTATTAATGGGCCTAAATTGAACATATGCTCCCTGTGTCATGCTGACTGTTTATTACTCACCAGACAGTGAGAGTTAGTCTAAAAAATTACTAATAATCCTTTGATACACTGATTTTCTCTACAATGAGCATTTGCTCTACGAGTATTTTTAAAATACACACAAACACAGAAGAGCAGAGAGGATCATCTGGGCTCCTCTACCTTTCATTAAAGACAATTGATCGCAGGGCTGCATGTCCCGAGCTTGTAACATCATCAGTGACCCCTCACACCCCCACCATGGATTGTCCTCCTTGCTGCCCTCTGGGAAGAAGCTTCACAGCATCCGCTGCAGGCCCAGCAGATTCTGCAACAGCTTTTTCTCCAACTCTAAATGATGTCACAGACTCTGTATCACACTGATTGCACCAAACCAAAAATACTGCATATTTGTACCATATATATTTGGCTTGAAATGCTCTGAAGTCCCATATCAACATGTTTTTGCATCATGTTTTTTTTTTCTCCCACACTGTTTACATCTGATTACCACTGCACTTTATAAAATTGAAATGTTTATTTCACTGCTAAGCTGCTGCTCATTTACTGTCAGAAAGCTGTATAAAATGAAATTTAGTTTTCCATACACTCTTTGTATACAAAATGACAATAAAAGTTGTCTAAGTCTATATGCTTTTGTTCTGTTTTTTTGTGATCAAATTGAGTTATTTGTTTTACAAATGTTTTTGCCTTTATTCTTCTTTTATTTTATTATCTAATTCATGTAAAGCACTTTGAACTGTCCATGTACTGAATTTTGCTTTACAAATAAAATTCCATTGCCTTGCCTGGCGGCATGGACCAATAATTACACTTTGTTCTGGATCAGACCCACTGATCTATATTTATTCACTGGATTGCTGATTGCCCCTTGGTAGTTCGGGGTTTGAAGCCGCCGGCTGCCATATTGGTACCCCCTAGTTAGAGCATTCGCAATGTAAACAATATGTATCGAACAAAGATGATGATCTCATTTTCAGGGGGACTTAAGACTTTTAAAATAAAGATAAATTCCTCACTTTGACACACACTTGCTGTTTAACTAGATTACAACAAACAGTCATATCACATTGCATAGTCATTATGAGGACAATGAAGTCTATAAATCATACAATGTAACATATTATACAAATCCATCACAACTAAATAAATGAGCTAATTTAGCATAATACTACTGAAGGGCCAAAACTGCTTAATCGATGAGGTATATGTAATATACATGTATTGATATAATTGTTGCTATAACGTCCTACATATAATTTCAAAATTTTACATCAACACTGAACTACAAATGCGTGTCAGTTAATGCTATAGTATTTTCCTATTTGCAAATTGTGCATGAATGATGGCATATACTTTTTTGCTCTGTCTATGCATTTGCCTTTAAAAATGTTTGAGTGGCTTTTTTTCCGTCAATATACCATGCAATATATTTCAGCACATGACTTTTTCAAATCAGAAATACAACAAACAATACAAAAACGAGAGCATCATCCACTTAACAATAAATTACTACATTAAGATTCCACAGTGAATTACTTCCTATTTACTCTACTTTCTATTTTCTAACATTAGACACAATTTCAATGGTTAACTCAGTCAATGTCTTCGAGCCGGTCTGAGATAACCAGACTAATGTTATACTACATACTATACTATAGGATATATGGGAGTATTTATGGATTTTCTCGGTTAGTACATCCACTAACTCTAAATTGCCTGTGAAATGTCTTCCCAGAACTGACAAACTGCTTGTTTTTGCAGTCAAATGCTAAACAAGTAGGCATTTTTACTGTGCATCTCCATGGGAGTGGGGAGTACCAACACGTCGGCCGGTGGCTTCACTTTTTTCTGGCAATCGGCAATCCAGTGAATAAATAGAGATCAGTGACCAGGCCACCATTCTCGCTACAATACTTTAATGGGACAAGAAAAATGGAGTTAAGTCTTATGTATCAAAAAGAATTTACAACAATAAAGACATATAAAACCTAAATGTCTATTTAGTACTATTAGTTATTCTTTGTTTTTAAGTACCACCCTGATAAAGCATTCAAAAATGGAGACCTGTCTCAGTTTACATTTTTTCTTGAAAACAGATAAAAAATACTTGTATAAATCATATCATAAAATAGCAATATTGCTATTTTTACTTTTTAGCCAAATATGATTTAGCTCATGTTTCATCAAAATCTATCTATGTTCAAACCAAGGCTGGTTACTTTGAAACGTACAAAATCCTTGAACGGGACCTTAATTTCTTCCTTTAATCATTAGATCGTGGCGTATTTCAAAAAGATGCCCTGGTTGATTGTCTTTGTCCAAAGGCCAGTATGTCAATAAAAGAGACTGTAGCAACAATCGACCACCTTTCAATCTCTTCTGGGTGCGGGGAATCTTGGTTTTAACACCCTTGTAGAATGATGCCCAGACCGGGAGATAAGTTATGAGCTTTCCCATTTACTAAAGTCAGGTTGTACATGAACAAACTATCCGAGTGGCGGTTTTGTACAACGAGTGAGATGGACAGGTTATGGAGAGCGTGGATATCACAGAACTTTACCATAGGATGCAGGCTGTTGTGTGCCAAAGAAAGCGGTAAAAACCTTATGAACTCCCTTCACCCAAACCCTTTCTGCCCTCTCACCTCTTACCTGGCTTTCCCCTCCACACCGCCACCAGTGGCAGAGCGAACCACGGGTCAGTGTGTCAACCTAAACAAAACATCACCACTCAAACCAAATAAACCACAATCAAGCCATATCTAAACACCAACAACTATAAATGGCTCCTACAGAGTCCCTGCAGCCTCCTGCTGGGCTAAAGACATTAGAATTCACTCATAATCTACCAGTACATCAACAATAGCACGTTTTAGAGTTCTGTGTCAGATGATCCAACGGTTTTTCTATGTCTTCTAACACTTGTAGATATTTTCATGATTAAAAACCAAAATCTGTGAGGTGCTGTTAACCATGTTTGTTGTATGGTTTCCCTTTTTAACCCCTAGATCTTGTTGTTGCTCAGTACCCTAGTAGATTGCAACAATTATCATTATACAGTGTCATGAAATGTAGTCGTACCCTCACAGATTTATTTTTATTTATTCTAAAGGTTTCAGGTAAAAAGAAAAGCAATCATTAGCAAAGGAATATAGGTATCTAAAATAACCTGGCTCCTTATAAAAATGTAATTTCCACCTTTGTTAATTCACAAATTAAATAGGATAGCTGTGCATTTAGGATGAAATTCACTAGACCCTATTTCAGGTTAAAATGTTTTAATGGTTTATGTTTATCCAGCTGGAATTGGTTAGAATGTCTTTTCTTTTTATGGTTAGCAGGAATGCAGGGCCTCCTCACAGCAGCTCCTTTATGACCTGAAGCAACACATACCTAAAATCTTGGCATATTTCAGGGCTCCCATCCAGCTCTTCTTTGAGTAATATCCACAGCCGCCACAAACGGTCCTCCAAAGAAACAGCAATGTCTGATTGAAAGAGCTGACATTTTGGTTGAAAATAATAATGTGTTTGACACTAAACACCATTTACATTTTTATTGAAGGTAGCATGTTTTTGCCTTAGAATACCATTAAGCCACAAATGAGGAATTGATGACAAGCCAGAGGGAGTGCATTTGAGAGATTCATAAAAATTTAAATGGATTATAAACAGTTTTTTGTTTTGTTTTGTTTTTGACAGCTGATTGGTTCCATTGACAATATTTATTTGACTTTGGCAAAAAAAAAAAAAAAAAAATCACATTCATGACAAATAATGTGATTCAGTAAGAACAGTAAATATTTTAAAGCACATGTTTTCCTTACAATTTCTTACATATCATATAAACATTGATTAATGAACAATGTCAAGAAAAAGTAAAGGATGTTCTCTTATTGCTGTTTGGTCTGAAGTTATTTTTCTTTTTACAAAGCTGCTACATTTCCAATGAAGAGATTTTCACAAAGTTTCTTAAAACAGTGGTTAATAGTAAATCTAGCAGAAACTGTACCTATTTAAAAGGAAGTCTTACCATGTTTTCTTCACCAGGGAAGATTCAACACAATAATCACCTGATTTAACAAGAACCTTTGAGCCATCTAACATGTTCAGCTGCTTAAAGTCCTCAGTAAATGTCTCACAGGGTTAGAAACTTGGTTGGAGCATTTATCTGTGGAGCCTCAAGTTCTCCCCTCTTTCCCGGCTTACTCATGATGTTTAGGTTGGGATGACTTAAAACTTTTCCTTTTGGCGTGCATGCATTTGTGCACGCTGCTCTCATTGGAGTTGCCCTATAAATGACCTGCAGCCAGTTCAGGGTGTACTTTATCTTGCTGATGACATATAAACACAATATCATACCAGTGCATCACATTTGACAAGATTTGACAAGTGGCATTACTATTTTGTTACATTACAACTGTGAATATTTGTAAATTTAATTAGCTTTTGGTAGATAGACCAATTCTAATTGTGCATAACAATGAAGTGGAAGGAGAGAGGTTCAGTTTTCATTTCTATCAATTAAAGAGCTTAAAATTAGTCAACATGCCAACTTTTGCTGTTGGAATACTAAAATATTGTCTTTTTACAACAGCGGTAAGAATAAAGGTATTGCTGAAAGAAATCATGTGCACAACATGCTGCAATTGGTGTACTGGACAGAGTAAATGTTTGGAAAAAGCATCTTTGGTAATACAAAAAAAAAATAATCTACATGCACAATGTCATGTCATAAAATCACACATGGTGAAACATGGTGGTGACAGCATGATGCAGGGATGCTTTCTTTATCAGATACTGTAGAAAATAGAAGTAAATCGAACTCCACTTTACAATAAACTGTATTTATCAAAAACAATATCTGTAACAACTGAAGAAATACAATAAAAAAACTTATTGTACCCTTTTTTCTAATAGATATCTCAGTGTATTTTATGGGGATATACTGTTATAGATCCACAAAAAACAGTGAATTAGAAGTGAAAGTGCTCATGGTTTGCAAATAAAATGTTTGGTAAATAAAAATCGTTGGTTAGGTTACAATAAAAACAACACCACATGAACACCACCACCAATAAAAAAAACTCCATTAAATGATTTAATACATATTTTGCTAAATTGATTTGTTTCTGATATAATCTCAGCTCATTTAGTTTCCTAGTATTAATGGTTTTTGACATATTCTGCCTATGGTAGATTAAGCATGAGGTGATTTTTTAATTGAAGCCTCACTTCTGCTAGAGAGCCAGCAGAGGGCAGCCCTGCTCTGACAAAAAAAAAACCCCAAAATTAATTTTAAACACACAAATAATTAATTGAGCTCCAGTACAGATGATAACAATGTAATAATAGATCAGAAATAATTAAAAGGGATTTTTTTTTTGTATTTTGCAGATATTTAGACACATGGGAAATGAAGCAACATGAACTCAGTGTAAGGTGAGGCGTAAATGGAAGATTTCCATGATACAGAAAGGAAACAAAAACTAGAGACAGAAGGAAATATGAGTGATGGTGATTCCCCCTGTGGCCGAACTTGTCTCTGCTAATGACCCTGTCTGCTGGCTAACACAGACAGATGGTGAATTAACTTCAATTAGCCCAATCCTACCAGATCTCTGACAGCTCATCTCACTCACTCACTCACTCACTCACTCACTCACTCACTCACTCACTCACTCACTCACTCACTCACTCACTCACTCACTCACTCACTCTCTTTATAATTACTGTCAAATCTATCCATAGAACACTTTAAACCAATAGAAGTTGCATTAATTTGCCACTCAACAATGCTTACAACAATAAAAGATAAAACTACACCTTAAAATGAACAAATAAAACAGCAAATTCAGTAACAAAACTAAAATATTGAAAAGCCATCTTCTTTGATGTGCACAATGGCAATATTTACTTTGATCTTTTAAAAAATGTATTTGTCTAATAGTTAGAGATGTCAAGTAGCGTTATACAAATACTTCGTTACTGTACTTAAGTACACTCTTTAGGCATCTATACTTTACTCCATTACTTATTTTTCTTCCTACTTCTGACTTCTACTCATTACATTTTCACACAAGTATCTGTACTTTCTATTCCATACATTTTTAAAACAAACGTTACTCATTACTCTTGGCTTTGGTTTAATGTTTATAAATATTTATTTCACTTTATGTGTGCCATCCAATGCAGATCATTAGCGTCATCCACGTCTAGTGAAATCTAGTGTAATTGATGAGTCATAAAACGCAAACACTCATTGGTTAGCTAAAGTAAATCATCAGAAGCAAGCATGTGTTCTTCAAACTGTTACATGCTACAATGTGGGATTCAGAAAAAGATGTTGAAATGTCTGAAGGTCGGACACAGGCGAGAGCGTATCGGGAGATGGAGACCAACAAGACCTCCCTCATCCTTGGCCCTTTCTCAAAGAATTTTTCAAAATATTTGAAAAATTGAACTTTCAATTCATATAGTTGCACCTCTCTTTTTTTTAAAAGGTTATTTTATACTTTTATACTTTCAGTAGTTTTTGGAGCACATACTTTTTCACTTTTACTTGAGTAAAGAGGTCAAGTTGATACTTCAACTTTTACCGGGGTGTTTTTAAACTGCAGTATCTATACTTCTACTTAAGTAACAAATGTATGTACTTTTGATATCACTGCTGAAATTTGGCATAAGTTGATAAAAAGTTTAATTATTCAAAATAACGAGTCTTTCTGAGATTTTTCAGTAATTAAGAAATGTTTAGCTGAAGGGTTTAAAGGGGTCTTTATTTTGCTTACATAGTTAATGGATGCTGCACAGTGTAGCGGTCATAGTATGTTACAAAATATGGCAACATCTTTCTAGCAAAAATTAAGACAAAGTAATAAACTTAATAAAACGTTTTAAGTAATATTAAAGCACTCAGAAGGATTATAACATATAATTCTCCTTCCTAATGTTAATTAAAATGAGGGTTTTGACCCTGAGAGAATTTCTAAGCTGTATTGATGCTTTCGGGGAATATTTTCTCTTCTGTTGAATTAAAACTCTGGCCTTCTTAGAAAGCTCAACCAGCATCCTGTTTTTTCTCTGGGATTCATTCAAACATAGAAAACGCAAAATATATTAACTTCTGGGTCACAGAACGCTCCGTACTAACAGAATGATTGCATGGAGTTCCTACATCTTTTGAATTAAATGCATCTTTAAGTTTTCTATCTAAGGATGACTTAGACTTGTAGAGACCTAAAAATATCCTTGTAATACTTGTAATACTGCAAAAATATGCTTGTAATACACAGCTGTGCTTTAATGTTACCATTGGATTTGATTTAACCTATTAAAAAGTAAAAAGCCATGACATCATCATTTTGACTTTTTAAAATAGTTTTAAAGGCACCGCTACTACTGCATTTAACCAGCAACCTTTAAAGACACCAAAGCACAGTTTTTTTTTTAACTCACGCACATTTTTCTTGCATCTAGCAGATATGAATGATTTTAATTTTATCCAAAGTGAAAAAGTTTGGTGTGACTTAATGTAATGTAACGTGTCTTTTGTGTATACTATGTAAAAACCTGATTATTGCGGGGTATGAAAGATCTGATCTGGAAAACCTCCAATTTCATTTCAATGGTAAAATTAGTTGTCAAAATATTTTTTTTGTGTAGATATATATCCAAGCAAAAACCAAAGTCACATACTGTCACTGTTGGTTGACATGCGTGTTGGTTTCCACACGCTGATGCTCATGTAGAGACAGTTAGTGCTGCGTGAACTCCTGTCATTGTGTTCAGCATCAGGGAGCTGTGAGCGGCCATCCTTCAAAGGGTTTGCAGAACATTCTCTGAATGACTAAGTCATGTGACGCCTCAAACAGTGTGTGACGATTTTCTGACAGGATACTCTTGCTGATTGGTTAGTTCCTCTGAAGAGAAAAAGCAGGACAGAGATGTTACATGTGTGTAACAGGTATTGTCCAAGCCACAAAAAGGACTCCATCTGGGAGTGTGACCCCTGACATGTCCTTTAAACAGGGTCAGCAGGTGCTTAGTGCAGGGTCAAAGGTCAGGAGGTCAGTTTGTCTACATCTAAAAAAACAATGAAATAGCCAAGTAGCAGGATAAACTCCCTGCACATGCAGGCTATACGCTTCTCCATCTTTGGTCAGTGTGGAGGTACAAACCGTGCATGTTGGTGTGTTTGTTAGTAAAAACTGTGTGTGGGGGGGTGTGTGCATGTGAGGAGGAGGAGGAAGGTAATCCCTTTTAACCCAATCATCTGCTCAGACCAAATTACCTAAAAGGCAGGCAGGATGGACAGCAGCTGGCAGTGAGGAATGTTTGACCTCTGGAGCAGAGCAGCATCATAACCCCATCTGACCTCTGACCTCAGCTCGGATGATGTCACACAAACAGGTTGTTCTGAATCATGCAGCCTCCAGAAACACTTTTTACAAGAAGCACATCAGTGTGAAGAGGGAGATGCATGGAATAACATGGATGGCATCTCTGCACTCTGACACACATCAGTTCTAGAGCCGCTAATTGCCTTCAAAAGGCAAAATAGATTACTCATTGTAAATACAGTCCACCTGTGCATAATTTAAGTAGCGAAAAAGTTAAATGGTGGTCTATAGGTTGAAAAGGTATATATCATAGATCACCTCAGAGAACTAATATGAAGAGTAGAATGGCACACTGGGCCTGGCAATCCAAAGATCCAAAGCATGGCTGGGAAAATCTCTAAACAGAATAACTCCTTAATGAACATTCAATAAATCTGCCTTTTAGAGAAGGACCCTAAAAAGAAATGCACTGCTAAAGACATCCCATTTGCAGCCTTCCATAAGCCATGTACAGTAGGGGACATAGTAAACATGTGAAAGAAGGTGGTCGGGTCAGAAAAGGCCAAAATTGATATTTCTGGCCTAAATTTTAATGAAAACATTGTGTGAACCCACTGTGGGAATGCTTTTTTTTGGTAGGGGGAGAACAAAACTAATAGGAGTTGATGGGAAGATGGATGGAGCAAACTTTGAAAAAAAAATCCTGTAGGAGGCTATAGAAGATTTGAGATAGTGCAGAGGTTCAATATCTAAAAGGAAGGCTCTAAGCATGCAGTCAGAGCTATGCTAGAATTATTTAGCTCAAAGAATATAGATGTTGTGTAAAGGTCCAGTCATATCCAGACATAAATTCACCTGAAGTTCAGTAGAAAGACTAGAAAATTGCTTGAAAATAGCACATCTTTTCTTTCTGCTTCATGATAATGAACAGCTTTGTGCTCTATCACCTATCACATTTCCTTCAATGCAAGAACATGTAAAAAAAAAAGAGCGACTCTAGGCACATGAATGCTTCTCCAAGGCACTATACATCTGTTCTTCTTTAGAGGGAAAAAGGAGAATCAATGCATCTTTATGTGGAGAGAAGGAGGAAAAGGCGAAGGAGGTGATGTCTGGAAGAAAGAAAAAACACCGATAAATGAGGAAAAATGAGTGAGATGTGGGTTGAGGTGTTAATTTGTGTGTCTGTGAGTCATAAAGCGAAAAAATGTAAAAGAATATAATGGCACAATATGGATAGAGAAGGGGTGAGTTAAGGAGAGACACAGAACAACAGCAGGAGGAAGGAAGATCGGTTGAACTACTGTTATTTTATTTAGCTTGCTTTGGATATTAAAGAACGACTTTTGCAGCTAAAGTAATTATTGAACTATGCTTTCCAGGTTTAAAGGGAAATCTGTTCATAATTGTTTGGATAAACTTTCAGAAATTGTTTTGTGGTTTATTAAGGCCTTAGATACTATCTAGTTAGCTTATCCTGTGATGCTTTGAATAAATCATCCATCTTGATTTCTAGTTCATCTTCTTTTCCAAAGATCTTAGCCTTTTCTTTTACTTTCAATAAACAAATAAAGAGCGTATTTTATTTTGTTTTTAGTAAAGCCACTGAACTTTGACCTCTAAACACTCAGGAAATCGAAAGGCTCAAAACAATCCCTACAGATTATGTCCTTCTTCAGTGTTCCTTCTTCCTTTCTCATTATTTGGGGTGTTATTATCATGGATGAATGGTTCAGGCCACAGTGAAAAGATTCAAACAATAATTTGAAATCATATTAAAAAAAAAACCTATGTAGAGGTGGGTTTGCTGGTATGCTTTGGATCATTGCTTAGAATACCTCCATCTTATTTTTATAAAAAGGACAGTTTTTTTGGATAGGTTTCATTAATATCACCTCATTGTCTACAGTTTTTTGTATTTTCACAGATTATTTTAGTCTGGTATGAAATTAAAATCAGGACTAGAAACACTAAAGTGTGACAAAACAGAGAAAATTTGAGAAACCACCAGGGGGTCAGAAATGTTCTCTTATTCCTGCATGTAGCAGATCAATTTAGATGACATTCAATACTGAACAACTCTGATACAGTTACATAAATCATTGTTTTTATCAAAACTGTCAATAACTCCAAAGGTTGAGTTTTTGCTTCTAAAAAACAAAAATAAACCTCTGTACAAATGCCAGAATCTTAGTTTTAGCAGTTATATGGAACTTTTAATCTTTTTCTTAGATGTAATTTGGCAGGAAACTGGGGAGAAGCATTTTCGTTCGAAGAAAGAATTACAAATGCTGTGTACTTCCACATTGGTGGTGGGAAATCTTTACAGGCAATACAACAATGAAAAACATGGGCTTAGAGTAAGATAAAAAGAAAAAAAAATAGAAAAACTAAAAGGAACAAAAGAAAAGAATCATGCTGAGATAAGAGCTCTATGAGAAAAATTGTCCAAAAAACATCCAGTTTTTCTTTCATTCTTGCTGTCACCCTGTCCCCTTCCTATGCCCATCAGAGGTTTATATCATGCCTGTCACTGCAGTGCAGTTCAGGTTTAAAAACTGCTTTCAGCACTGCTGCCTATTGGCCCTGCCTGTTATAGGATACCCTCAGTTTAAACTGGGGTTTTTGTGAAGGGACAGCTAAATCACGGGGTTCAGGGGTTGTTACAGGGGTACATGTCTACTTATTTTATGAGAAATTAGTGCAATTGTTTAGTTCAGATTTAGGTTGTGCATTTTTTTGTTTCTGTTATGCAATGAAACATAAACCAGAGAGAAACTTGAAATGCTGGAAGCAGTGGATTTGTTTGGATCATGTTTTACGAGAGACCGTGGTGAAGTAAAAAAAAAAAGAAAACAGCAACAAGTGTTTAACTTTAGTGAGAAACCAATATTGGACTAAAATGCAAAGGTTTTTAATTGAAGTATGCAAGAAAAGCAGGAGGTAAACATGTTTACTTAATAAAAATTTAAAATTTCACATATTTAATAAAACTTTTATAAATTGCCTAATGTTAAGTCTAGTTATTTTAAATAAGGCCATGATCTATATAAAAAAAAACTTACCAAGAAAACAAGGTTCCAACATAAATGATGATGCCACAGTGAGAAGCAACAAGATTGGCAAACAAAGGAACGGACAAAGAACTAGATACTTATAATAGTAAGGTGATTTCTAGAACCATAAACAAGGGAGACCGATCCACTGAATGAAACACCTGAGGAGAAGTCCAAATTAAGGCCCTGAGGGAAAATGGCTTAGAAGAAGAAGACATAGGAAAATACAGAGACCAGTGACATAAAGCAAAATTCTAATAATTTAAAAAATAAACAGATGTTGAACACAAAGCAAACACAAAGATAAAGAAAGAATCTAGTAACATGGTGCCAAACTTAGAGCTCAAACTCTCTTCTGTCATTTTTTCACTGTCAGACTAGGAGTTACCCATTATGGGATAATAAAGGTATATCTATTCTATTCTATTCTATTCTATTCTATTCTATTCTATTCTATTCTATTCTATTCTATTCTATTATATTATATTATATTATATTANATATTATATTATATTATATTATATTATATTATATTATATTATATTATATTATATTATATTATATTATATTATATTATATTATATTATATAAGACAGTAGAAAACACACCTTTGGAAATTCCATTCTTATTTTGTTAGAGAGTCAAACAGGTCTCTAACTATTAAGTCTATTTTTGTTAATTTTATCTTTAATAATATATAGATCTATACTCTTCAAATTTTGTTATGTGAGAAAGAATAATACTAAGCCCTTTAAACTTAACATTTTGCAGTTCGGTCACTAAGAGCTTTGTTTTTATGAAGCACATGCGGAAGTATTAAAGGATAGAAACATGCTTTAAGCCACAGTTAAAAGAGGAGTTCTGGTGAGTTCTGTTCCATCGTTTTAGAGGGTCTGACTAAATAGTTTTGTTCCTAAGATGTTCAGTTCAAAGACAACAACTCAGGTCTTGCATAATTTCAAAAGCAAAACTGAAATAAACAAAGTCCAATTATGACTCTCTGTCAGAATCGGTTCTAAACTAATAAATTTGATTCACGGATAAATATAGATGAATGTAAGAAAAGCAACGAAGGAAACTGGAGAATTCTTACCTTCTGTGCCTTTAAGAGGAGATGCCAAGCTGGTGGCAGTGACAGCAAAAAAATGTATCTACAGAGAAAGACATATAGATGACAAAACTACAAAAATGAAAGATTCAAGCCACCACCCCTGCAGTGTGATCATTTTAAAATAAAGCATGCATTGACAGTGATGATGATGACAACAAAGTGTTTAGAGGATGGTTGTTCCTTTTAATCAAAAAAACTGAATAGGGTACTGACAAATTTAATTTGCGTTCAACTTTATGACAGATACTGAATAGCATTGCTAGTGAAGCTCTCTTGTGAAAATGTAAAAAGATGTATTAAAAACAAGGGAATAGAACTCACCAGTCTTTTCACCTGCACCATGATGGTGGTGGAAAGTTAATAAAATCTACTCTGATCTTAGCCCTGTCAGATTAGTTTGAGTGTTTGGGGGGAAAGAAAAACTGATTAATAAATAAAGTGTGGATTCAAAGTAAGATGGGAACTGCACATTCACCCTTTTCATTTATTTTAAGTGGTCACTGAGGTAAGCACCAGTTTAATCTCTTGGATACAAAAAATGTACCAAATAGATGTTAAATGATTTGTTATTGTGGAGTTACTGATAGGCAGGTATTAGATATCTGAGATTAGATTTGTGGGATTTCATGCTATACTAAGAGCTCTACAAAATCATTGGCAATCCTATTAAAAATTATAAAAAACCTTAGAATAAGTCATCGTTTATTACCATGGCATAATCTCAGGTTTAACTGTTTTTATTCAGCGAGATATAAATGTTTCTAACATATATTGGTATGAATGCCATTAACACTGTACTTTTATTATTTGGAATCAAGATTGTTGAAAATCTAAGCCCTTTCTCTTTTGTTCCAAAAAAGCTTGATCCTATTCCCCTCATGAGTCTTTTTAAATCATATTAGAATTGAACAAATCCTGCATGTTAATATTTGAGATAGCAAGACCAATTGGCATGTTTTTTTTTTCATTTCTCTAACAAGGAGGTATTGAGATGTTATCTTTATCATCATCCTCTTCACTTGTTCATTGAAACTTTTTTTTAACATTTTGTCAGGGCTGTGGGGGAACTCTAGATTGCTCAACTGTAGTTGTGTCTTTTTTGCCTGAAAACAACTGTAAATCATTAATATCTCATTAATGCTTGTTGCAAAGTGCATCGTTAAAAATGTTTGTGGGTAAAGTTTTTCTTTTTTTTTGCTTACTTGTATGATGCTGTAAGATAAACAAAAAAACAGGGCCTAAAGGAGAGATTATGTGTAAAAACCCCATCAGTGATTCTTATTTTCCCTTTTCTCTGTCCTCTCAGCTGGAAGCTTTGCGTTTCAGCTCTCAAATAAATCGTAGAATCTTGTTTTAAGCTGCAGAAATTGCTGTGTTCTTGTAATAATTTCCTGCAGCACTGTACTGTTTCTGCTGCTGTTGTGTGACTTGTAAGTGCTAAGCATTTCCTCCTCATCCCTCCTTTTATCTTTATTTGCTGGCCTCCCTCTGGGCTGATGTGATTTAAGACTGCGCTTAAAGACTGAAGACTCCGCTGTTATCTGTGTGTTACTGATGCAACCTATCACTGTGTGTTTCAGTGTCCACACTCTGCAAAAAGACAGACACTGACACACAGACAATGGATGGATGGAGGAAAAAGAAGCAAATATCTCCAGCAGACGGATGCCTTGTTTCTCTGTAACATTCATTTAAATAATCAAATTGTTGATGGTTTGTTGTTTTTCCTCCTTACTTCCCTTTCTTTCACTGTTTTCTGTTCCCATCAACCCTCCCCCGAACATTATGTAGGCGTCAATAATTTAGCAGAAGATTTAAGAATTCAGCACTTAACAACAGGTTACGATCTTTGCGATGAAAGCCGTAAAAGATGCGTTTGTGAATAAAATATGATTCTGTCTCCTTCAAAGCAGCTGAAACCTGTCAGCCCGCCGCTTGTTTTCTGACAGTATCGAAGCGAAGTGACAGTTCAAAAGCGGGGGTTTGTCTTTATCTTGGCAGGTTTTCAATCTTTGCTCTATTTCTGCACACTGCTGAGCATTATTTTGTTCCCATTGTTTTTGAGACTGCCTTTTATCTCCAGGGCTTTGTTGTTTTCTCGCTCCCCATCTCTCCCTCCTATGATGGGTACTTTTTCTCTTTCTTTTCCTCATCCTTTTTTCCTGTTTCCTCTTGTTTTTTTTTTACAGTAGCGTCCTAGCTCATCTTCAAGCCCTTTCTACCAGTTTCAAACAAAATCCACAGCCACTTGCTTTTCCTGCTTCCTGTTTCTTACCGCCTCCCTCTGCTCCTCCTCCCCTCTCCTCCCCCTTTTTTTATCCCACAGGGCTGGAGATGGAGATCGCTCCTTTGTTCCTGACATCTGTTTTGTTGGGTGATTAATTGAGATGAGCATGTGGGTTGAGGGCCTGGAGAGGGGGTGCTCAGACCCCCCAGGTAATGTGTGAGTGTGGAAATGAAGGTAAATGTATGTGAGAGTGTGTGTGGTAGTAGCAAACCTACAATTACCCTTGATATGTCATCGAAAGTATTCATACTGCTATTTTTGTCATATACCAACTTAGAAAGTATTTCTTTATTGTTATTTTTTTGCTTTAGATCAACTTAAAATGGCACAAAATAAAAAGAAATGGAGGAAAAATGGGTTTCTGTTGACCAAAATCTGAAATGTGTGGCATGCATTTCTATCCATCTCTCCTGAGTCAAATCTTCAGTATGTCTTCAGTAACTTATTACAATCAGAAGGAGATTTTTTTTCCCAATCTGTCTTTGCAAATTACATATTTTTTGGTCTGACTGGATGGAGAACATCTGAAAACATGAATGTTTTTTGCTATAGATTCCTCACTAGACCAGTGTGAGTCCTGCTTGAAGACGATATTGCTCCCATGTTTAAACTCTTTCACTAGAAGTGTTTCCATCGACTGTTTTTTTTTTTTTTTTGTGTGAGCATATTTTGAGGTATCTGATGAGAAGAGCTTGTTGAAAACAGTAAAATTCAAATAAACGTACTAAATTTTGCTTGCTTAAGGTGCTTTTAGAAAAAGCATCAACTTGCTAAAGAGGAGATGGAAACAGATTTTTTATATTAGTTCTGACTCAGGGAATATTAATCTCGCATGAGTGATTGGCTGTTTCTGCCGCCATTAACATCCTGAATGCACCATTAGAACCACACTTCTTAACTTCTTCTCGATGTGCCCGGATGACATAAACCATCGCTATTGCTAGCCGATAATAAAAAAATGAAGTAAAACCTGCACAATTGCAACTTGTTTAATAAAACCTGGAGCATTCACTGATCTGTGATCTGCACTAGAGTGCTCAGTCTACATCATATCTACTACAGCCAAGCACAAGGTCAATGTATGACGACATTACGCTTTGCGTCGCCTTGTTATTTTGCTCCAAAAGATTGAAACACGTGTAACTGCCTTTCTCTTTTTATTCCGAATTTTTACATTTTTGCTCAAAATGGGCATCACATTTGGATGGAAACATGGCTACGTAGTTCTTTTGTTTTTTTTACATATCAACCGCACAATATTTCAAGAGACAGCTGACTGACAAGTGACAACATTCCCCACTCTTTGGTGTACCATAAAAAAAAGTAGTTTATGTTTTTTTACTTTGCCTCCTTTCTGGCATTTCTGACCTCTTGTTAGGAATCCTGACTGGATGTAAGAAAAGAGAAATATCTGGTTACCAAAGATCAGAGGGAAATGTTTCAGAGTCAGTCGGTGTCTGTGGAAGAGATTTATTATCCTCAGAGGTCAGAGAGGATCAGAAAAAACAGACAGAAATGTTAAGTTCAGAGAGAAAGAGGGGAGAGGCCACCTCTTAGTGGAAAGGTCAGGGCCGGGAAATGTGCAGAGAGATGTTTAGTCTCTCCTTAGTAGCTAAGGCCTATTATCTGCTTGGAAAATGTATCACAGTGGATAGTGACACCCTGAAGGTAGGGCCATGTAGATTAGGCATCCCCAAAGTCGGTCCTCGAGGGCCGCTGTCCTGCAGGTTTTAGAGGTTTCCTTGCTCCAGCACAGCTGATTTTAATTGAAAGCTGATTAACATGCTTTTGCTCAACTGCAATCATCATAATCAGCTGTGTTAAAGCAGGAACACCTCTAAAACCTGCAGGACAGCGGCCCTCGAGGACCAACTTTACCTGATGTAGACCCATGAAGGGTAAAATAGATACTATACCTTGACTTATGAGCAGATAAACACATGCTGCTTATTATTAGTGCAAATGATCAGGAAAAAAAACATTACCATGCAGAATCCAATAAATGACTGAATGTCACAACAGCATGCTAATTCTCCATGTGCCAGTGCTCTCGACTCATAATTGCAAACGGACAGATGGACAAGGGGAGGAAGGGAGACGAGTACAGTGAAGTCCTACAGCTCGGGCCCATTAATGGTCTTGATTTATGCTGCTCCTCATGCTGTGTTGGGACACCGTCAGCCGAGCCAGTGAGAGAGCTGATTTAGGGCTGCAGCAGGCCACGCTCTGATGTCTGTGTAAACACATATCAATGGCATGTTTAGGAAAGGTTCGCAGCCAGAGCAGCACCACAGAGTCTGAGGCTCAGAGTTCATCTGGAGTGGTAAAAATCTGGTCGCCCAAAGAAACATGACAGAAATTACCTCTTATTTAATCCCATTAACTTACAGTACCATGTGCAGAGAGATACAGGCATGCAGCTTCTTGTCAAAAGTATTGACACCCCTTAAACATTTGGACATTTCATCACTTTTATGTGATACTGTGAGAAATGATAGTCAATAACTGAGAAGTAGAAGGAAACAGATGTATTACTCTGGTGTAAAAAAAAAAGAAGCTTTTTTTGCTCAAGCAGGGGCTGCAAAAATGCAAAATATTGTCTGGTGAAAAAACAAAAAAATGAGTATCATCTTAAAAACATTATTCCTATAATGAAATTTGGGGGTGGCTGCAACATGTTTCTTATGCAGGAATTAAGGACAGCGGCTTGAAGAGGCAGGATGATCTCAACCCACTCTGGAAACAAGTTTTATGACTATAACATGACAAAATGTGACCAGTTATCATTATTACTGCTTTCAAAAGAGCTGCGATTGATTTTTCAGGCTTGAATGTCTAGACTTCCACCGTCTGGGTTTAAGTGGAACACAACATCGCTCCCATCTAGACTGAGATGTATATGCATATTTTAGATGTTTTTTTCCTTTGAGCTTAATATGGAATATTTATGGCAGGGGAGAATAGAAAGATCTTTAATGATGATGATCCTTTACATACTAACAGTCACATAAGTCAGCTTCATATCCTGGTAGTTCTTGTTGCTGCATTTTAAACTTGTTTTTCACAGTCTGGAGGCCACAACGAGCCCATCAATGTCCAATTATATTCCTGATGGTACGGAAGACGGGGAAAAGCTGATTAAGGGGACAGAAGTGATGAGGAGGATTGTTTGAAAGAAGATGTGCAATATGTGCATAATGACTTCCACTGACAATTATCTTTGATCCAACGTGAAATACACCCTCTTCGCCCCCAGTCTCGCATTATCCACCACTCTACCCTCCACTCCTCCACTCCTCGAGCCCCTCTTTTAATCTTTCCACGTACGTCTTTAAATGCCTTCTCTAAAACAGCTCAAGTGACTTCAGGAATGACAAATATATTACAGTTCCTCCAGTCGGCTCCTCCCTTTGCTCGCTGTGTGAGCAGATACAGAGCGACTGTGTAATGAGGCTCACTCTCTCAGGGTCAGCGACCTCACTGGGGCTCGGATAAGGAGGGGCCAGGGTACAGAGAAAGCTAGAAACAGGAGAGGATGCTGGGATGAAAGAAGAGGGGCTTTTTCTAGTTTTTATACATTTTTTTTCATTTCTTCCCTTTATTTGTCATCTTCTCTGTGCTCCTTGTCAGCAGCTAGTGTGCTGCTTGGGCACAAGGGAGTAAAACGGGAGGTAGCAGAGAGAGAAAATGTTTAAGTGCCGATGGCAGCCCCTGGTTGCTGCTGGGACAGAGGTGTCAGCTCTGATTCTCCCACAGCTTTTGTGTGACAGGCACATGATAGGGAAAAAGATGTGTGTGTGTGTGGGAGGGGGGGTTTTCTGTCTAACTGTTTGTAAAGACAGAACAAGAGCCTCAATAAGTAGAGGAACTGGTGAGGCTAGTCTACATCTTTCAGCTGCCTCCTCCTTCCTCTTCACTTCCTTTTTACTCTCCCCTCCTCTCTCCTGTTTCCTCCTGCTTGGTGTGTTGATGGATTAAGTTATACAGCTCCCTTAGTGACAGGCATTCCCTCACGTTTCCACGGCAGAGAGGTCAAAGGGGGCACTCATTATTGGCTTTTGTCTGCAATCATCACAGGTTGCGCGGTGTTTTTATTGGCCCCCGTCCTCCTCCTTCTTTTTCTCTTGACCTCTCCAATCGTACTCTGTGCAGCAGAGCGTGACCCCCAGGGGCTGAAAGGTCGCAATTGTCTCGACCTGGAGGTCACAGGAGTTTACACGAGTGATGGTAGATTTGTATATGTTGGGAAGGATAATGTAATGGAAAGAAAAAGGAATATCTGATAGGAAGAGACTAAAAAGAGGCTCAATACTCAGACAGTTCAGCCTTGAACTTTTACTCTCTTCCTGCCCTCAACCCGCAGTCGTCTTTGCTGTTCCTTATGTGTTCTTCATCTCTTCGCTCCTGTCTGTGCTGGCTGTCAGTTTGTGGTCGGCAGATGTTTCACAACTGTTTTCTCTGTTGTTCATCAGTCTTAGTGAAAACCCTGCTTTGGCTGTCTGCTCAGCTTCTTTGGGCATATCTCCATGCAGCCTGCACTGTGCAAAAGTTTCACTCCCCATCTATTTCCTTTTTTGCTTCTTAGGAAATAGATTTCTGGGAAACAAACTAAAGTGGTTTTGATCAATAATAATAGTAAGGAAACATGTAATTTCTCTGTTTAATGCGTATTTATTTTTTTCTTTTGACAATGCCTTGTACCTACTGGGTCATGACAGAACTTTTTTGCAATGTAAAAAAAAGTGATGGAGTTTGAGAGCCTTTGTTCATTTATGTGAAAAAAATTTGTAAGACCCCATTACAAATTTTGTTCTCTTTAAATATGTTACATCTAAATGTATTTTTTGCTTCTGGATATTAAATCTGCAAGTAACCACCTTCAGCTTCTGCTCTCAAACCTCTACCCAACCTGACACTCGGAATTGCAGCTAGATCTGGCCAAATGGGTGTAGACCAATTTCTGTAGAAATACCTGATTTAAAATGTTTTGGGACCTCTTAGTCTATTTCCAAACTCATCATTTTAGCTCTATCTGAAGGTCCCACACAGGTCTTCAAATCTTAACTTAATCCTTACTGTCAGGAGCACACTGAACCAAATTCCTTGGGTTTGCTTCAAAATATTCATTTAATAGCGATGTTCTAATTATTTGCAGCGGATACGATACCCGAGGGCATGATTTCAGACATTTCAAGTAGCAATAAATGTAAGAGTGTCTTATTTTATTCATCACCAGTTATAAGAACGTTCTTTAACAGCTTAACTGACATTTTGTTTAAAAAAAAAAAACTTTACTTTATATTCTTATTCTGTAGACATTTTTCTTAAATATCCCAGTTTTTAAAAGGATGCAGTTTATATCCAAATATGTTAGAAAAACGTACCTTGTCATACCAAAATGAACAACAAGAATTTCTAAATGATCAGGTAGTGAGCTGAGTTTCTATTAAAAAAAAACTTAAAACCTAAAGAAAAGCTAAAAAAAATCTTTATGGCCCTAAGATCGTAAAAAACTATCTTAAAAAAGCTCAGAAAAGGAAATCAGGTGCTTTCAAAGCTGAATTTTCAGAAGTGTGGGATGACTTAATAGTTTTTCACAGGTTACAAGTGTGTTCCTTCTGTACATCGTCTTTATGAAGCTGTATTCTGTTATTGATCGGAGTAAACAGGGTTATTGGAAGCTCCTTTCAGAATCTTCAATCAATTTCATCTCAAGCACACACTTGTGCTCTACTCACAAGGAAAAGACTTGACTAAGTAGAGGGAAATAATGTGCACATCCATGCCTCTTGTAAATGTGTGCGCTGGAGCAGAGAGAGAGAAGACTGCATGCACCATATGTGCAAGAAGAGAAGTGACAGAGAGAAATGAAGAAGACTCCTCTGGAGATGGAGACAGCAATAGAGCGGGCCAGGTTCCTCCAGCCCACCAGACACACAGACATGAACCACAAGAGGTATGGAGAAATGAGGAAATTGTGTTTTTTTGCAGAAGCAAGTGTGACATCAAAATTTTAAGACCATTGATTTTCAGCACAAGAAGATGAGAAAAACAGGAGATCAGAAAGAAGCAGATGCTTAAGGGCAGGTTTCCTCTAACCCCCCTCCCGTGATGAATCAGCTGTCACTCAGGCACTAGTCCAATCTACTGATAATGAGAAGTGCATCAACACCCTCTTGCCTCTCTTCTTTCTCTCTCTCTCGTTTTACTCGCACCATCTCCATCATCCTTCCTCCTTTCTTCAGACTGCACACACACACACACACACACAGTGGTGCGTGCAGTTACACAAAGTCATTCATCTCTCCCTCACTCATGTGTCTTATGATTCTCCTCCCCTGCTCCCCATCCCTCCCTCCTCTTCCTCCTCCTCATCCTCCTCCTCCTAGTAGATCTGAGCAGTCAGTGGTGGGACCGAGGCGAAGGAGGGAGGATAAAGGAGTGCAGAACAGAAGAGCAAAAAAACAGATCATTAGACGGCAAATGAGCAAGAGGCCGCTGAGTGAATAAGGAGGAAGGGATTACTAAGCGCAGGACTTAAAAAAAAGGAGAGGACATTGATCGAGGACTCTTCCTAGCTGCTCTCTCTCCTTTTTTACCCTTCCTGTCACCCTCCCAACTGCTCTCAGAGGCTCTGCCCTTCCAGGCGGTCCCCTCAGAGAAAGATGGCACACTTTGACCCATCCTCGGCTCATTTTCTTTTCTCACTTCTCTCTCTCTAAATACGTTTTTTTTTTATTCTCTGCTCTCTGCACGGGTTCATTCCAGGAGGTGAGGAGTAGGAGGAGGGAAGACAGAGGCTGACCTCTCTCTTGGTTCCTCCTCAGCACGACCTCCACCTACCCCGCCCCCCTCCCCCACCCCACTCCGCTCGTGCACACACACAGAGGGTCTGAAAGGAGCAGGCAGGGGAGCAGGAAGCCGTCTGATGACTTTCACCCACTGCACGCTCTTTAACCCGGTCAACTGAAGCTCCATTCCTCTGCTTCCTTTGACTCCGACACCAACTCTCACAGTCACCATGTTTGGACTAAAGTCACCACACTTCTACCTTCCAGGTAAGAGCATTTTATCCAGAATTTTCACTGAGTTAATTTACTTTTTGACTAGATCCTCTTTGCAGGATGTGATTTGGATCTTGGGTGCTATAAATAAAAAGAAAAAAAAAGACATGTCCAATACCTACTTTTAATAATTTTATAAGGAAGTTTGAAGCAAACATTTAACCGTAAATATTACATTCTTATTCTGTCATGTTGGTTTATGGTTCATGGAGAACCAGTAAGTTTAATGTTTTATTTTTTTAAAAACAACAAGAATCTGGAAGCAGGAAGTCAGTCGAACTCTCTGGTTGGTTTGAGGGGAGAAAGCAAACTGATCAGGAAGGAGTTGGTTGATGACAACTGATGACTGATTTAATTGATTACTTTAGGGATGAAGGGATGGATCTGTAGGGGATTGATTCAGCTGGGTTTGCAGACTGTAGACCAGAGGTCCAGGAGAATGTCAGTGAGATCTGAGAGCAGTGGTGCTTGCAAGAGACATCGTGCTGTAGAGTGGGCAGGCAGGTGATTAAGACAGAGGACTGCTGCATGCAGGTGAGACCTTTTCCATGAAGTTCGGAGGTGGACTGAGGTTCACTGGTTCTCTGGAACGATAAGAGAGTCCACATTAAAAGAGATTCACAAGAAAAATCTTCTGATGAAGAGAGATGATCCTTCGCCCATCTTACATACATCCTAGTCATCTTGACTGCATAATGTTCTCAGGTGTGCAGCAACACAGGTCGGCCCAGCCACCAGCAAAGATCCTATCTATAACAGGAAGCTCACTCACACGAGAAAAACAACATAACCACAGAGACTGTAACACTTTCAGGATGCACGTTAATTTATTTTTTTGTCTTACTCAGAATTAATATTTAACTGCTTTTGACAAGAAAAAAAAACATATTTCTGCTCAACTAATTAGGAATTATTTTGCTATGCAGGATCTTTTCCCATTTCTTCCTAATAAGAGTCGCATGTACTGAATTTGTTATTTTATCAAATGAATATTTTGATCATGTAGAAAACAAAGAAGTAAAGCATTAAATACCATTTTAGAGTTTTGCAATTCGTTTATTCATTTGTTCATTTTAAGATCTATATTTTTTCTTATTTATTTATTATCTGCTAATTAGTTGTATGTTATGACCTTCTTTTGCCTATTTATTATGAATGTATTGAGTGACTGATTTATTTGGCATCTATGCTTTGACCTCTGAGTTAATTGACATTTTTTCGGACTCATTTTTCGGACCAACTAGAAAGGATTTTAATTGAGCCTAATGTTTAAATGAGAAATAGAAGAAAGATTTTAATTGTCGGTGCTGTAGTGAGGTAACAGGCAGTCATTTGTGGTTAATAATTGTCTGTGAAACAGCTTTTGTGTTCATTGACTGGAGTCGTGTGAACTGTGAACAACTGTGTGATATGCAGGTGCGAGGCAGAGGAGGCAGGTGTGAGGTTACCTGAAAAAGTTGCTTAAACATGACTGAGAGTTGTGTGTGGGAATGAAGCCACAGGAAGGAGCAGGAGGAGGTCAGTGCAGAGGCAATAGTAAGAGAGAGAAATAAATATGTCCAGATGGGGAAGGAAAAAAGGTATTTGAAGGAAAGGAAAAGGAGGGGAAAACTGGAATTGAATGTGTTTATAACCATGATGTTGTCAAAAAAAAATATATATATATATATTTCTAAACCCCCATCACTGACCTCTGACCACCTACTTTTCTGGGTCAGACTGTGGTCAATGATTAAAAACCAGTTAGTGGTGAAAGGATCCTAGATGAGAGCAGGTAGTGTGGCTGATAGGGGCCATAAAGGGTGTGGGTCAGATTAAACAATGCTCTTTGCGTTGTAAATTTTTCATGCTGCTATTTGAATTATACATCTGCTTTCATAACTGATTGAATCTGTGTGATTATGTGTTGCTTTGTCACTGTTCCTGTATTGCTAAGGGTCTCTGTGTGCATGTGAACAAGATAGGAAGATGAAGAAGAAGAGAATCTCACCAGGGAGCAACACTCCCCTCTTTTCCTCCCTCCACTCTCGCTTTCATCCCCTTTTCTTCAGCTTCCCAGGTCTTATGTTGTGTGTGTATGTGTGTGTGTGTGTGCGTGTGTAGGGAACTTGTGCATGTGTGTAAATGGGTTTCTTGTCAAAGCTGGCCCCTTTGTGTGTGGCCGTGTGCACCTGTTTATGCCAGTGTGTATGTGTGTGTGTGTGTGTGTGTGTGTGTGTGTGTGTGTGTGAGAGAGCTCTCGTCGCTCACACATTTGAAGATGCCCCAGCCCCCCTCCTGGTCCTAACTGCCGTTGCTGTGGAGACTGTGTCAGCCACACGCTCACTCCTCAATGATCATTTGACAATGTGGAGGGTGAGGGGGAAAGGGTGTGTGTGACTGAGTGTGTGTGCAGTGATTACGCCGTGATTAGTCAAGGTGTAAGAAGCGCAGCTGAGTGAGACTGGATGGGGAAATAAATATTGAAAGGAACAATAAAAAAAAGCTAGTTATATGAGCTACATTTAGCCATTGTTACCCTGAGCACATCCTGACCTTAACATGAAGATATCACAAGGAAAGAAAGAGGGTGGCATTTTGTTATCCTCCACCCCCAGGTACCCCTGCAGATATGAAACAAACACACAGACATTACAGCAGTTTCCTTTTTATTTTCAAAGGCTGGTCACAGGATCCCCCAAAATACTTTAAAATACGCCTTTTCAGAAAGAAAAGTATGTCTATCTCTAATACTAGACACTAATAGTTAAAAAAAGACAACAACTTTACAATTCTATTTATGGAAGAACTAATATTTGCTTTAATGGCACTTTGACTAAAAGCAACATTCTTTCATTAAAGAGATATTACAAGGTAATAATCAGCATAATTCATTCTAGTTTAAAGTTAAAAAATCTGGCTATAATTTCTCTGATTGGAAGGTCATTTATCAGTCTTTAGTTTTTTATAGTAGGGGTTTGATCAATTAATGTTTTATACAGCTGGTGGAAGTGACTCAAAGGGAAAGGGTCTCTAAAACATATTAATACCCCTCAACATATTCCATATGGTGTTTTACTAAATTATTAGAATCAGAATTCCTTTTATTGTCATTGTGCAAAAAAGCACTCTGAGGGAAATGCAAATAAATAATAATAATAACAACAACAAATGCAAACCAAGCATGCATGCGGTGACAGTGGAGAGGAACAATCCCTTTTAACAGGAAGAAACCTCGAAAAACTCCATCATTTGTGGGGTGTTAGAGGAAACCTGCCCAGCTTCAATGTATTCAGCACAATTTTATTTTACATTTATTTTTATTCTAAATATTATTTTCTAAATTAGTTTTACAGCTAAAACATAAGAGAAATGTGTCTTAATTTGGCGATGGTGTTTTTATTGGGGGAAGTTATTTAGTTCCCCTGCACAATTTTCATTTTGCACATAGGCCAAAAAGTTTAATATAGGTTCACATCTACACGCTTTTTCAGAATGTCGATATTTGTTGAGCACACAGCTGATTGTTTTCCTGTCATCAGACTCTCCTACCCGAGCCATACATCTCCTCCAGAGTTACCCTGGGCCTCTTGGCGGCCTCTCTGATTAATTCTTTCCCAACCCATCAGACAAGGCAGACAGCCATGATCCTTGTCAGAAGTTTGGTACATTTTTTTCAGAAATCATGTCTGTCTAGTTTATAAACAGTTTAATTCTTTAAATTAAACGTTCCTAGTTTTAGAAAACCCATTGATCTGATATGTTACAAAATGCTATTGTGGGCTAAATGAAGATAAAAACATCCTAATACTATTAAGAAGACCTAGAATCGATAAAGGTAGAGCCAATAGCAACTTCATAAATCCAAATTATAATAGAATAACAACTTCTTGAATAATCTTTTTAGGACATAATGGTGATATTTTTATGGGATGAGTTGACAGTTCATCTTGGTTTAATGATGAATCCACTCTATGACATTTGTCTTTTAACCAGTTAATGTGTTTACTGAGGCCTGCACACCTTATCTTTTTGAGTCGATTGGGTGACATATTGAGATTGTTGACCCGTGTTTTTTGCATTGACTACTGTGGCAGCATAGCAGTGTTGGACTTGACCCCAGCATTGATTTCCATTATATATGCTCATTAATGCACACGCAGTAAATCATACATGGTCTGGATTCATCTACAGTTTAGGATTATACCTGTTAAGCTTCCCTTCTAACATATATAACTATATTTTCTATTTTTGTGTTTTCCTCTGTAATGTATAGTAATTGAAGACATTACACTACATTGGCTGCCATGCAGGCTTTCAGCAGATATTCATTCGAAAACTTTTGAGCTTTTAATGAATGGTGAGATTTTATGTGCTGCTGTTTTCAGAGCTTGTGGAGTGATATGAATATTCTGATTTTTTTTGTTGATTAAAATATGTAATAAATATTAAATGTATTCATTAAATATATAGTTTAGGCTAAAGTAGTCTTAAAAGACTAATGTTTTAACAGGATCAAAAAATATCAATAAATATCACCTCTGTTATGTATTTCACTGACACTGACTGACTTTCTGTGCTAAGACTTTGGCTGTGATTAATTTTAAACCCAACAAAGTAAAAAAAAAACAAAAAAAACAACAACAATAAAAATAAAACAAATTGTGGAGTGGCGGACTAGTGCTCCCTGGGCGCTGCACAGTGGCAGCCTACTGCTCCCCAAGGGGATGTTTTAACTGTAGAGAGTTAATTACTCCATTGTGAGATCAATAAAGTTCAATTTATTTATTTATTTTTTTATACATGAATTTATCCTATTGCTAATCACTGCTCCATTTCAAGGACAACTGACAATAAAAAAATTTTTTAAAAAATTTATACAAACTACTTTGGTAAAGGAAAAATATCAGTCAGAAGTA
>NW_015150488.1:326606-351833 GCF_000732505.1 Cyprinodon variegatus | reverse complement strand
TATATATATATATATATATATATATATATATATATATATATATATATATATTCTTTAAAATAAGTTTAGATTTGAAAGGACCTCTAAGAGTTAAATATGACATAATTTACTGCATGTGCTCAGCGTTTTAACATCTGCACACTCAGACATAATTCCTCTCTGCATACGTGTGTTGACCCTCCCACCTGGGAAGCTGGGACAGGTGCTGCCCCAAAGGGAGCTACTATCAGGATCTCCCTGTGCTGGTGATTGTGTGTTCGTATGCATTTCCTTGTGCCATCGTGTGCGTGCTTGTGCTCACCAGCGATGAGAAAAGGGTCACAGTGCTCCACCTCAAGGGCGCTGTTATTAATGAGATGAATAAAGGACCATGACAACAGCTTCATAACATGGAGGAAATATAAAAAATAAAAACACATTCATATCATGTGGCAGCTGGGTGACTTTTCATTGTGAAAAGAACAGTACAAATCCTGAAATGAATAAAATAATCCATAATTCAGACAGTGTAAATCATACCATTAATGCTGTAGGAGTAAAAAACTAATGAATAAAACAGAATTCTTGTTTTTTCAAATGGAAAACAAACTACTGAAAGCAAGCTAGCCCTAATTGGTAAAAAAGCTGGTGTTACTAATGAGCTCTTAATTAACAGAGGGCTCCCTAACAAAATGAACAGGCAGTAAGAGCAGGAAATACACTCGTGCATCAGATTATGCTCACTGTGAAATGTTTACATTCATTTAGAGCATGCAAAAAAAAAAACTTAGATTTCATACACACACACCCCCTCACACATTTAAGCTGTGTGCGCACTGGGCTGTTGGAGATATGGATTAATGCCAGCAGGTTTTGACCTGAGGTCATAACAGCAACAACTGGTAGCTCGCTCTCTTTGAACCACACACTCACACTTGCACAGGCATGACATGCACCTACACCCATGGTAGAACTGTAATAAGTAATTTGACATACAATAATGAGCAGATGGCAGAATGAGAAGAAAAACAGAAAATGCCAGATTAATGTCTGAAGAAGGAAGGCCGCCTTTACAAACACAAAAGTGTTATGGTTGTCCCCTTTTGGACTTCTTTTTGAGTTTTCAGTTATTTGTGTCATTCTGTTTTGTTTGTCAAAGACTTTTCTTTTGCATTCTGTGTTATATTTAAAATGTGTTGCATGTCTTGAGTTACTCTCTGTTGCCCCCTTGTGCCAGTCTCTTTCCCATAGTCCCCTTCTAGTTACTTCTAACCACACCTGTTCCATATCAGCTCATTAGCGCATTATTTGTTCTGTCTATATATCCCTATATGCACCTCTTCTGCAGTTCATCATTGCTGATTTCTTGTTGCATACTTAGCTCCTTGTGTGTGTTTTCCCCTGACGTCTCCTGATTTATAGGTTTCCTGTATTTTGGATCTTGGATATTGTTTCTGTTGTCTTTTTGATTCCATTAAACCTGCAAGAACTCATCTCTGCCTCCCTCATCTCTGCATTTGAATCCTCAATCAACTTCCACCAAACCCTGACAAAAAGAAAATAATACATCAAGATAAACCTCTATGATAGTGTAACCTTTAAAGCAGATCTTTGCTTGCTTCTGACTTCCTCCATTTGCATGTTCAGGAAGCACATCAGAGTATTTCTCACATTGTTAAATTATGACTAGAACTTAAACTTTATTCATGAGATTAGAATCAGAATCAGAATCAGGTTTATTGCCATTGTTAGTGAAGGAGTTCACAAACTAGGATTTTTTTATGGTGTAATTGTGCAACATGAAACATATAATATGGAATAGGTAAATAAATTAACAAGATTCTCATTACAGAGTCATTTTTTTTAAATACATTTCCTATGTCTTTTCATTTCCTTCTTTTTTTCACATAGGTTGTATCATTTTCTTAACTTTATGTGGTTTATTTTACTCCTGCTTCAACCTATGTGCTAAATCAATAGAATAAAGAAGGTAAAACTCTTGTCAATTCCAGATACAAATGATAACACATGTCATCTCAGGGTACTTAACAGTTCACAAGATCATACAGTCAAATTGAGTGAAAGTTTTCTATCTAAGGAAAACAAGTTGATTGCATCTACTCATTGAAAAAGCAGAGAGCATGACTTTAAAGATGAACTAACAAAATCAGGTTTTTATCAAGTTTCAAAAACAATAAAATCAACATCAAGCATAGAAAATATAAACCAGATCCAACCATGTTAAATTTTGAGTATAACAAATGAAAGAAAACAAAATGCACCCTCTAATACCTTAGACACAAAAATAATCCATAAAAGTGTTATGGAATTATAACATTTTGCTAGTGGATCATTTTGGATTGTGTATTACCGTTGCTGAGGGTATTTAAGAGATGGCCCATTTTGTTGTATTTTCTATAGGTCTTTGTATTGTGTTCTGCTTTTTGTATTTTTAAATTGAATGGTTGCGTCACTCTTTAGCTTTTTTGTTTACATATACGCCCATGTTTCCTGTTTATTTGGCTGTGTGTTATTTTCCATGTAAATTAGTCACCCTACCTTGTTTTCCTTCCCAACCTTCTCTACATTCTTATTTCTAGCCTCATCTTTTTCTAATGCCACTCATCCACCCACCCAGTAGTTAAACGTCTGTTAGTTTCACCTCTTAGCCAGATTCTCGTTTTCTCCATTATCTGAGTCCTTCAGGCTGGTTTCTCTGTGCACCAGTTGTCTTATTATTTCCTGTTAGATATTTTCTAGTTCTCCTCATTCTGATTCCTGGCTTGTTGTGGGACATTTTATAATAAACTCTCTCCTTTAAGTCATCTGTTCCAAATTAGGGTCCATCTACTTCAGGAATCATGACATAAACCCTCTGCAAAACCTTACATCTACGGAAAACAAATTACACATATTACAAGAATAACCTCATTGCAAAAATGTTCTTTTAGCATAAAAACTTAGCATATTGTAGGTGATCAGAAGAGCCATGGAAGGAGGAACAACGTTTTTGGGATGTTAAACAACTGCAAAAACAGTTGTTAACAAATTCTGGCTTATTGGTTGCGTATAAAGGCAGTTAATTAATCAATTATGGCGGAGTAAAGTAAGTTTGACAAAAACACAAACTCCAGTCATCAAGTAAAATAAAACAAGAAAAAAACTCCTCTGCTCTCTCATGCTGTTGAACATATACAGTCAGTAACCTTCAGCACATAAGCGCCTTCACAGAGCACACGTTTACTCACATGCAAACTTGTCTCGCCCCTGCCTATATTTGCATAATCTGCATAATAACGAAGGCTTTAATTGCCCACGCCCAGGTAAGGGATCATGTGGTTAAGTGTGAGATCATAATTATGTAAATAATTGGCCCTGACCAAAGCAAGCTGCTGCTTCTCCCTGCCACCCATGTGAAGAGAGACGGGAAGGAGACTGAGGGTAAAAGAGGTGGACAAGGAAGGGATGAAGAGATGGGAGGGAGCAAAGAAGGAAGAAAGATGGGAAAAAGTTGATAAGAAGGACTGCAAGAAAAAGGAGACAATTGGATTAGCATCTCCACAGCAAATAAACTTTACGAGGAGATTTTTGTCTGTGCTATCATCTCCTTTACTTAAAGTGTGAGGGTAGTGATCCCCTGACCCCCTTACTCTTAAGCACAACAGATTTTTCAAGATGGGTTCATGGTCACAGATTACAGAAATGCATCAGCATAGAGGCACACACATACCCACATGGTGCGCACACATAGACACACACTCAACCTCACACATGCCCGCCGCTGTATCCGCTGCACAGATGGCGAAGGCAGCCGCCCCTTCACGCAGACAAAGGGAAGGTAATTCTCTCTGCAGGACGTGAGCAGAGCCAGAGCTGGAAGAGAGCAGCACACATCAACGCTCCCCTCCCCTGTTTCCTCGTCTCAGCCTCAGGCCAGCAAACATCACAGGGGTAAACTGGCAATGCACAAAATATGTGTGTGAGCGTGTGTGTGTGGCTAAAACAAGCTTGAAGAGGAAAGACAGAGAAAACAGAGGGAGATAAAATGAAAAAGAGAGCGAGAGTGAAGAGAGGGAGGAGGTAATAAACAGGATTAGGGCTTATCTTTACAGTGCTGTGTGTGTGTCGTCATATGCATGTGTGCGTGTTTCCAGTGTGTGTTCTGCCTGAGGAGAGAGTGACTGACTCCAGTATTACCTTTACCAGAGTGTCTCCCTCCCTTAGGTGTCTCTCCTCTCAGGACTCCCTCTGTGGGTTTAGTTACTGTATGCCTGTGTGGGTTAGAGGGACTTTTTACAAAACCACAGTTCCTGACTTTTAAGAAAGGAATGTTTGTAGATATAAGTGTAGATGTTAAGCTTTTACAAGCATAGTGACTCCATCCTATGTGTGTTTGTGCTTGTGGGGGGTCATAAGTGATGTTGAAGGTGCCATTATACATGTGTCTGTGTCCGTGCCTCAGGACAGGCAAAACGCAGTTTCTATTTAGGACCGAATTAGCATTAAAGGGATGGACTGGGAACTTTGAAGAAGAGAATAAGGAGTTTATATCTTAACTGAAATAACGCTCCTGTCGTCCTCATTAAGCATAAGTCCAGATAAGTTTATACCAGTGCATGAAGCTAATAGAGAGGGGTGAAAACTAAAAGAAAATTAACTTTTAGATCCATGGAATAGCTTTGGTTTAACCCATACCATCTCTTTAGGTCGTCTGTTAAAAAAGTAGTCCCTGTTTACCATATTTCTTTAATTTCTGCCTTTTTTGTGGCTGTTAAATGTCTCAGATTATCACATACTTTCTGGGTAAATACAAAATATAACGTAAGACAAATGCATTTATTAAATAAAAAAAACCTATCCAAACTAACCTGTCCCCAGTGTTGAAAAAAATACATGAGAAACAAAATCACTGAGATCTGTGATGGGTTATACACGGTCATTCCAGGGAACCCCAGTGAGAACCAATATCTACAAATAGAGACAACATGGGACAGTGGAGAATCTTTCAGGAAGTGGACATCCTATCACATTTTTCTCCAAGGCTGCTTAAAACCTCACAATATAGAGAAACATCTTAAACAAGACTGGGAAAAAACAGCCTCTGTGTGATAGTTCCATGGCAATAACCTCTGCTTACCAAACAGAACACTAAACCTCATCTCTAATTGAATGGTTCTTTTTTTTTTTTTGGTAGATTTGAGAGACTAAAGTGGAATCTATTGAAAGTGATACCTCAACTATAACTAATGATAAACAAGCATTGCATGTCATTCAGTCAGTGAAACATGGTGGTGTTAGTGTGAAGGTTGGGGACTGTTTTTGCAGAAGAACAATGTTAACCCATCAGTTTGTGGTTAAGGGCTTTTTCATTATGCAGATGGACAACGATCCCAAACACACTCGCAAGTCCACCTCTAAAGAGCTAAAAATATAAATAAGAGGAAAATACATGTTTTGGATTGAGTGATCAAAGTCTGGAGTTAAATGAAATGCTTTGGCAGGACCTAAATAGACCAATAAAAATCCTCTAGAGTCGCTTTCACATCGCTCTATCTTCTATAGGTAAACATTCAAGCGTTGAGAGGCGTGTATGTAGACATGTTTATGTGAGAGTAGGACTAAAAGCTCAGAGGATGGATTTGGTTTCGTTTATATTACTTGTCCAGCCACGCAGCAGCATCATATGTTGAAGTGTTTCTGTTTGTAATCTCCTACCTGACCACAGCTAACAGGAGGTTTCAGCGTCTCACTGAGGGGAAAAGGAGGAGGAATACATTTAAATAATCAAGGGTTCGGGTTCAAGGCTGATATTATGCTTCGCTGCTTTTGTAAATGAGCGTCAGTGTGTGTATCTGCGTGTGTGTTCACGTGAATCCCTTTTTCAAAGGCATCTGTGGATGTCTTGGTGGATTGTTCTTATATCTGCAGCATTATTCCCTCCTCTAGCAGGAATGAATAGGAAGTGGATGTGCTTGTGTTTTTGTGTGTGCGTGTGTGTGTATGGCTGCGTCTGCATACAAATGGGGGTGTGTATGTGTGTGTGGTTGCATGTGTGATGGATAGAGGGCTTTATGAGAGAGGACCAGGCTAATGACCAGGTCTCCAGAGGCGGTGAGATTCCTGCAGCTATTACTGGTTGAGTTCATAACGGCCTCTGTGCTTGGCCTCCTTAACATGCTGCTTAATGGGGGATCGTACAGTCACCTCGATAAGCATAACCTGCGCCTCTCTGAGTTTTAACCCCCCCTCCCACCCACACACAGACACACAGACACGCACCCCCCCCACACACACACACGCACACACTCTCTACACAAACATGGACACCTTTTCAGCTGAGAGGTTCATGCACCTGCACATGCATATAATACCCTTTATCTTCCTCTATTGTGCCTTCTGGCAAACACGCACACTCGGAGAGATATACAACCTGTACGGGTCACAAAGGATGGAGGTGAGACACCCACCTCAGAGAAAACCAAGAGTGTCTGCCTGCAGTGCACAGCCAAACCATAAATCATGTCAGGCTGCACGGGTCTCTGCAGACACAAACACACACGCTCACTCCCCCTCTTTTCTCCTGTGTGGGTCTGAGTATAAAACACAGAGAGGGAGATTTCAGGATTAAAGGGGAGCCTCACATTTTTCCTTTCCTTTGCCTGCTCTTCTTCTTTAACTCGGTGTTTCCAAAGCTAAGGAAATATAAAAGTAGGGGGCTTTTAATCTATGTCAATTATTTCCTAGAGTTATTCTTGTATGCATACTAACATGGTATTCCTTCATTGAGGCTGTTATTTTGAGAGAAAAAAAAGCAAGTGGGAAAAAAGGAGTGAAAGAGAGAGTGAAAGAAATCAGAGACCAGAAGGACGGACAAGGCAGAAATCTACACTCTGAAGCACAAACTGATGCAAAACAGCTGTTAAGTAGCAGCAAAGTGAAGCAGCAGCTGCTTGGGAGACATGAAGAGAGAGATGATGAGATGAAGGGATGAACAATCAGGAAAGAAACAGGCAGCAATGGCCCTGGGGAGATGTTGAAAAATTAGACTAAATCAAGCAGGCAGGCTGAGAGAACTTACTGCACACAATGACAGAAGGATGCCACTGAAGATGTCTGCCTATTTAAACACCTGACAGCAGGTTTTTAAGGTCTCCTGTTATCTAGGAATAGCCGTATATTATAAAGTCACATTAATTTAGCAGTGATCACTTTCCTTGAGCAAAATAAAATAATGTTTATAATGGAGTTGATGCAGTGTTGATGAGAACTTTATATAAACTCATAGTAAGGTACAAGGATCCTTAATCCCCGTACACAGACAGCTCTTTATTTTACACTTTAACACCATGTTAAGAAGACTGAAAACATTAACAGCTGCCCCATGCCACCTCCCTTCAGACCAGCTGCCCTTACCGGTCAACTTATAAAATTGAGGGCAAGAATTCTACCAAAACACCTTTGATCCCCAATAAACCTTTTAGTTTGTGCATCGTCCAGGGATAAGAATGGATGATGATGTTATCTGTATGAGCCTTTTCAGATCTGGATCCTCCCGGGAGCATTGTGACGTCATTTGTTATAACTTCCTTTTTTAAGGCACATCCTTCTTATCCACTACTTCCACTTGGACCCAAAACACTTTTAAGCATTATGCAGCCAACACCATGCCTGACAACTGACAGCCTGTTTAGATTTGAAGTATTAGCTTTACTCTGCTAAAACATTGGGTAATTTTGAAAGCTGGTTTATCCTCTTAAGGAAAAAGAAGTATGTTTGGAGAATTGCCCTGTTGGAACATCAAGTGTGTCTAAGTTACTGCTATCTAACCCAAACCGTCATGTTCTGGTCAAAGGGAGTTCGCTAAAGAACAACTAATGAACCAATAGTGTTCATGTCTATAATACACTACAATAATTTCAGCATAACTAAAATTATTGGATGCCTTAAAAAAAAAATAATCAGAATGAGATAACAAGATTTTCAGATGACAGAAAGACAGATGAGCCAATTGCTATGAAAAAGAAAAGATGTTTGGAATGGTCAGTCGTCTCATAAAATCATCATAAACCCACAGAGTAAAGCCCCACTCTAAGCTTATTCCTGTCCTTTTTTATTATAGCAGGGCAAAATACACAGTGATAAATAAAATCAGTGTCAGGAAGCTTTAAATTTCCTGATAGCAGTTGGTTACTTGCAATGCTTTGATGTGTATGCTTAATCTTCAAGTTAATCTGCTACTAAAGAAAACTATACTTGGATGAAGTGCAGGATCTTGTGTGTGACACTATTTGTCCAGTGTGTGTAAATTTCCAAATATAACATACTTCACCAGAAAGGTCTCTGGGTTATTATTTTTTTCAAGAATAACCCAGAGTGCAGGATTTTTTTCAAAATCCTGCACAAGTCCCTTTGATAATCTGTAATTGCTACATCATCTACTCAATGCTCAACATGACTGTACCCTTACAAACCTTAGCTCATATGGGGTAACTTAATAAGGACAAAAATGCAGTGAAGGCAGATTCACTTCAACCCACATTTTAGCCACCTTTTAAACACAAAGGTGGCTAAAATGTGACTTAATTCTACCTTAAAGGACTTCCTGAACAGATCTGCTTTCAAACCTGAAAACTCCTTATAAACACTCCCTGTGCTTTCAGGGCAAACACCATGCAAACACTCACTTCTAAGAATATGTTAGAGACCGGTAATTCTTCTGGACTGAGCAGGAAAGCTGGAGCATCTGGAGAGAACATGCAGAGTCCATGTCAGAAATCAAAACCAGGAGCCTGTTGCTAAAAAGCACCAGTGTAAGATCAGAAACCCACTAATTAGATGACAAAGGGTGATAAAGTGCCCAGCATGGCTGCATTAACTACATGTTAATTTACCTAAATATTAGTTTTTCTTTATGCAAATATATTAGGCTGCACTATCGTGAATTAGAGAATAATTATAATAAATGAAAAATGTACACCCAGTTCTTACTTTTAAATTTAATGGAAGCTGTTGGCTGTATAATTGCTCTACTCTGAAAAAGATCACCTCAAATAAAAAAATTTAATTAAAAATCTATGTGATGTCCATGGTTAGTGTGGGTAAAAATCTGATAATGTAAGAAGCACAACTGTAAACCCTAATTCACATGTTACAACTAAGATGACCTTTTTTTTGCCTTTTGATCTGATAAATTGGTTTGGATTACATAAATTCTCTTGAAAATTAAATAACAAATCAATTCTATAAAAACACTGAAATTGTCATCAACAGATTCCTTTGCCTCTTTTTCTTATCTGTTCTCTGCAGCAATAAGTTCTCTGTAAAAGTTCTGTGCATGTTTTACAGACAGCATTTCTGCTTTTATAAGTTGTTTTTTTCAGCTGAGACCCAGGAATAGTGTTTGCTTTGTTTTTGTTTTTTGTTTTTTTTTACTTTGTTTGACAGTTGGTGTTGATATAAATATATTTAACACACAAACGGCTGCAAATTTTGCTTATTTTGCATCATTTAACTATCCAGAAAACCCTGCGATCAGCTGGTTTGAGACCTTGAGCTTAGATATGTTAGCTGCATGACAGCTGCAGGGCACAGACAGGTTATTATACTTTATTTGAAACTTTTTTTTTTTTTTTTTTACATAAAAACAGTCTGAAGACAAATCATCTGGTTTGATTTCAGCTTGACAGTTAAAATAAATATGAATAATTTCCAATGTTCCTCAATCTGGAAACCTGCCGTTTAAAGCCGTATGCCCTTAAGGTGACTTTGTAATATTTTACCTGTGGGGGGAAAAAATCAGCTACATATTTACATGATAGCTCAGGTTGCTTTGAATATTTTACACAAGTCAGATGCTCAGACATACATCACGGTTAAAGTGGTAAATCTCCAATGTGTGCTTTATAAACAGGTAGCCCCTGAAATTGCTGGGTTATTCTTATTCTTATCCTCTCTACCAGGGCTACTTTTTTTAATAAAGAAAATGGCAAAAAGAGAAACAGATTTTCTGGTCATTGGGAACTGAACTGTTCCTGCTTTAACTGGTAGCTGCCCTCCTATTTATTGCTTATTAAAGAGGTAGTCAGACCAAAAGGTTGTGTAGTTGCGTGTTGAACCAGGAGAGACTTTGTTGGGACTAATAGCTTCTGCATATGTTGTGCTTGCTCTACCATAATGCCACTTTTTGCCCCTCAGTACTTATTTCGTTTGTTTACCAAGGCTGTAAATGTAGACGGATAGTTTTCATTATAAAATACCCTTGTTTTGGTTTAAATTTTAATAATGGATGGTTAGTGCTTATATAATATGTTTTAACAAAACTTTTTTAAGCTGCACAAAGTGCTTTACTCATCCAGATGTCTTTCCCGGGGGCTGTTATGTATATGGATATGCACACAATCTGCCAACCTTACGATTAATGGACAACCTGCTCCATTGCCTGAACCTTATTTCACATTACTCTTGGTTTTTTCTGCTTTGTTTTCCCTAAATGGTGTGATCATCCTTGATTTAGTGTTCTGCTTTTAAAGAGGAGTTAAATCACCTCTGCAGACCATTCCTGATCACCCTGCAGCTTTGGCTTACATATTGGGAGCATCCCTTTAGACCGACTACAAAGAAAATACAGAAAACATTGGGCTGAGATAATAAAGGATGAATGTTTTTTGTATTATTACCAAGTTCCCTAGAGAGCCTGGACCTTGGCACTCAGTGGAGAAAGCTATATAATACATCAAAAGCTGTTATATTCAGTTTAATTTCATACCTCATAACATTTCAGCAGAGCCTAAATCCTTATATTTCTGCCCTGGATAAGGGTAACTATTAGCAGCCTGTTCCTGGTATTATTGCTAATTAGTTAAATATGGCTGTTAGTAGCTCTCTGAAGCGGCGGAAACAGCAGGAGGAGCTGCCTGGAACAGACCTGATTGTCTCCAGCAGACAGTAAACATGTCCAGGCTGTGAGGGATCTGCAGTCTGGGCTCACATCTTCCATCCCCACATCCCTCCATCTCTCCAGGGAGCATCAGTGGAGCAGGTGCTCACTCTCCTCCTCCTCCTCCTTCCTCCCTCCCTCTTCTCTCTCTCTCCCTCCCTTCTCTCCCTCACTAAGGATAGTTAATGAGTTGCCCTTCTTTTTCCCACATCCCCACACCGTGTGTGCTGCACACGCAGTGGTCCCACGGATCAAACATTGCGTCGCAGCGCAGACTCGCCATTTATTTACGCAATGCACACAAATCGCGTGTTTTTCTTCCAATGAGGTGGTGAGTTTAGTTTTTTTGTTTTTCCTCTTCTTCCTTCAACCCAAATGTCATTGTTTGTTTGGTAATTAGTGGAGCGCCTGGGACATTGTTTGATTAATGACCTCATCATTTGCGTCATTTCTTCTGAAGCTCTGCTCTTTATTGAAGCAGATCAAACTTTCTGACCCTCTTTAACAGTCTGTTTTGTTCATATGTCTGATGATTCTGCAATATCAGCCTCAGTTTATTCTTCTTTTTCAGCCTGTGCTGTTTTAAGTGAATCATGAGCTATTTCAGGTTGAAAGATAGCGTTATTAAACCAGCCAGCAGTTTGTTATCAAACTGGTTCAGCTTGATGGACAGAGTAAAGTCAGGGGACATAAAACAACTTCTGGTTTCTGGTTTTCAAATAAGACTACACCGGTCTGTAAAGCATAGACGTTTTAAAATAGAAGCTGCAGGAGTACGCTGATGACGGCGCCGCCATATTTTGAGTGGCATTTTGTTGAAAGATAAAGCATTTCAATGACATGGCTGTCTTTTTCGTTTGAAATATCACCCTTTTGATACTTTCTGTTTTAATAATAATCAAATTAGTTACACATGATACGTTTATGTGCATTTTAATGTAATTCTGTTCCATATAGGTTATTATTTTGATAGGCTGTTCAGATACAGCTTCTATGTTTTTGTTAATTGCTTTTCTTATAATGAACATATGTCATTATGATAGACAAAAAAAACAGCTAAATAAAATAACATTACGATTATCTTCTATTAGGAAATCCCAGCGTTTAACAATGCAATTACGGGTCAGAACACCACTCACAATATGGCAGCCAAGCTCAGGTATTGTTTTTCCAAAACAAGTCATCCAACTCTGATCCTATTGGTCTATATAAAGCTCTTATTTTAAAGTATGAGTGATACACTTCCTGTCAGAGCCAGTTAACTCTGCTTGACTTGACACAGCAGAGAGATTCAGGCTTATAAACTGTTTGTGGTTCCCTTCTTGTTGTGTTTTCTTGTTCTTGTCAAACTCGTCAGTGATTAAACACCGCACCTGTTTGCTCATGGTAAACTGAGGAGTATATAAATAAACTTTGTGTGTGTTGGCCTGTAGATTCCCTCCTGATGGTTTTTCTCCCAGCATCCCTGGGAGACAGAAGAGTTGCTCTTTAATCCGGGACCTTTAACAGCAACTGTATTGTTTGGATGAGATAGATGCCGGCGGGTGCATCAGCAGCAGTCAAGCGGATCCCATAGCCTTTGTGTGTGTGTTGGGGGGTGTGTGTGTGTGTGTGTGTATACAGCCCGCAGGTGGAGCTCAGCACACACATACACACACACACACATACACACACATGCATACACAGACCAGGCACCATGTGCTGCTCCTGACCTGCCATAGACCAGCTGCTCAGCAGGGGTTACTGTGTAAACCTCCAATCTCTTTAATTACCTCCCTCTCATATAGTAGCTGTAAACCTAAGGCTTCAGATTCACCCCACTGTCTTTATTTCCTCACCTTACAAAATGATTTAGTGTTTAATGATATTTTTCTTTTAATTCATATCCTTTTGAGATAAATTATGAACATAATCTATCACTACTGCTTTTTGATTGTCATGCAACTTGTAAAGAGTTGAGTGTTAAGTGTGAAAGATAGAAACCATACATTTCTAGTCTTTCCAAAGGGTCATTCAAACACAGGATTATTCTATATTTTAAACCTTTTCATAATTCCTCTTGCCATTTGTTTTGGCATTGTTGTTCCTCTGGAAGAACAATTTCCACATTAATGTTGTGTTTTTAGATACCTTTTACATCTGTTCCTTAGTTTTTGACATTATTTGTTTTATCCATGCTCGCATAAGATTTAGCCAACTTTTCTATGAAGATGCTGCCAATAAACTGCCTTTTAGGAATGTGACACGTTCAGGATGAGGATGTTGCGTTCCGGTTGACATGAAGTGTTAGTTTTTTTTTCTGCAAATACTGTCATGTGTGCTAACAAGCTTATTTAAGATTTCCCCTGTCCAGTGCACCTTCCTACATGTTTGCTTCCATGTTTGTTGTGTCGCCATAATGGCGTCTGGCAGGACTAAGCAGGACTTTTTAACTAAGTTTTCTTTTAGCGACTCTTCCACAAATATCAGATTAGGGAGGTGTGTTACCAACGATTCACAGAAAAAGTTTCTCCTACCAAAAAAAATATGACTGTAGCTCCTCTTGGCTTATTTTCCGATTAAGGGTCTTTTTTTTCCTGCAGTCTGACAGTTTATGAGGTCATTATTGTGTTGGTGAGTTTGTTGTTACGCCATACATTTAAATTTCAAGATTATTTCATCATGTCATTTTCCTCCTATGCCCTAATTTTGGACTACCCTGTGTTGTTCTCTCCCAAAAATGTAAAGAATTATGTAAAAATGGTAATTTGAAAGCGTTGGCAATACTAGGATTTTAAAAAAAAAGTTTTAAAAAGAGGCAAAATCTTACTTACTTGTCCTTTAATTTTTTCTGATGATTAATCCAGAAAAGGATTACTAATCCTTAGCACTTGACCTGATTTCAAGGCCATCTGGTATTGTTCTGCAGCTCATAGGACAAGCAGTTAGAATGAGTTAAAAAAGAAAAGTGGTGGATGGAACAGCTGCTAAAACTGCACTTCTTCGCCTTAATCTGTCGATTAACAAAACAATGAAGATTATGTAATCCTTTAATCAGTCCAGTTATAACTCTCTTACGTTTTTTTGGTAATACCACACATCTCAGGTATACACTGTACTTTGCACCCACCCAGCACCTGCTACGGAGGTGAAGTTTGGGTGCATCTGCTATCTGTGTGTCAGCACACATCGTGCCTGTTTGTTCAGATGGTCGGGGCCTAGCCGCAGTGATGTCAACACCTGGAGAGCTGAGGCTGTTTAACTGTCTGACGCACCCACCCACCCCCAACAAACACACATATAGTTTGGAATACAGATAAGTACAACAAAGCTCTCCATAGGCTGGAGTCACAAAGGCAGAGTGAGAGTACTGTAGCTCACCTCAGACTGTCCCAACTTTTTGCATCACTTTCCTATCAGGGAGGCCTCAGATTGGAGAGGAGATCGACAACAGATAAACGGGGGGCAAATGCTGGTGGAGACGGAGTGGTTTCACAGAATGGAGGGAAGGAAATGATGAGGCAGAAGAAAAGATGGCACTGACAGATAAAGAAAAGTGTGAGCTGTTCTGAGCTACTGCTATCTATGTCTTGGCCCTACATCTGATTGCAAGTGACAAGATGCTCATAGACAAGTACACTGATTAGATGAACCGGGGAGTGGGTCACTGAAAGTGGAACGTTGCCCTGCAGCCAGGAAGAGTAGAAAGGGGGGGAGAATATAGAGAAGTGAAGGAATAATGACCTTTTTTTGTTTACTTCTAGCATACGTTTTATTGCCTACTTATAGATTGTTCAGTAGTAGTTTGATTCCTCTGCTGCTGCTTCTGCCTCTCTCCTTACTGGGCCTGTTGGTTATTACAGTATGTGGTTTTTCTGCTCCATTTATTCCAGAACTATAAATGCACGCTGGCTGTTTGGTCCCCAGGGGTCACACATGCATATGTTTTCAGACGCATACAAAAAAAAAAACAAGAAACGCCTAAATCCTGAGTCAGCTAATTGTTGGACAGCGTGCATGCATTACTTTATGTCTGTGTCTTCAGCTGCATGGTTGTTTGCTGAATTGTTAAGTGGACGTTATCCTTTTGAGTGTGCAGGAATCTCGGTATGTGTGTGCGATGGTTGTTTATGGGTTGTAAGGATGTGTTAAGTGTTTCTGTGCAAGCTGCAGAGTGACTGCAGCTACTAAAGCCATTTAGCAGCCCCTGGAGGAACCCCAGAGACTGCTGTGTTGACGCCACTCTGACTGCTATTACAGACAAGTTTAAGAGGCTGTAAAACATTTGGCTACTTTTCCTTACTCTCTCTCTCTGCCCTGTGTGTGTTGGGGAATTTGAAAAAGTCTGCCAGCTATTGTGGCAGCCACATGAGCCATTGTTGTGATTAGTATCAACTCCAGAAACACAAGTCTTAAAAGTTTAACTAGAGCATATTTTCATTGTGTGTGTGTGTCTGTTTGCAGGCTGATTACCGCTCTTTACATCAGGCAACTCTTCACAAACACAACTGAGGGTAATCAATTTAATGTCTAAGTGTTGACATAGTCAGGAACACACACACACATTCAGACATGGTGGTGTTACTACCTCTTTTTTCCACACTAATGTACCCTACCTGCCTCCACGCACGCATATTCACTTTTTTTAATGAGCTGACTGGGCAGAGCAGGTCCTCCCCCTGCTGTCCTCCCCATCCCCTGGAGTCCAGCCTGTTTTCTTTTTTCTTATTTATTTATTTTTTGCATGAGGGAACAGCAGTAGAAGATGAGAAAGTGAGCGATGCAGAAAGAGAGGCGCTAAAGACACAGGCCCTGACATGTCCCGCATCGCTTACATCATGCCGAGCTGAATTCGATGGCGTAGGCGGGTGTGTTTGTGGATGCATAGAGCCCCACCAGGATGCCATTTCCATTTTGGCAAAGGTGAGGAAAGATTTGCTCATTTGTGGAGCTTCTAGGGTAAAGTTTAGCAACACCAGAGGTTTCGTTTTCTCTTGGATTATGGGTAAACAGTCCAGAGAAAATAGAGGATACAGCCAGCAATTGGTACATTAGCAATAATTCACATTCCTTGAATTTCATTTCATCACATATAAACAAAAAACTTCATTCCATCTTGTTGAGATTCTGTATAACTCATCAGAGCAGTTAGTTGATATTTGTTGGAACCACATTTTGCTGCAGTTACAGTTACTATTCGTCTAAGGTGTGGTATGTCTTTACCAGCTTTGCACCACGAGGAGCTGAAATTTTGACTGATTGTAGAACATCTCAAAGAAGGGCTTCTGTGAACATTGGTTTTCAAGCTTCTGGTTTAATACTTTTGCAGCATCTAAAGTTTTTCTGTCATGATCTTTCTGCACTTTGCTTTAGCCATCTTCCCCTTAACTTTCATTGGCTTTACGGTTTCTCATAAAGAAAAGCATCGCTATAATTCTGCTGTGTATATCATGCATCACCATTTTTTTCCATTGAGCCTCTTTTTTCACATGTTTACTATATTCTCCATGTCCTCCACATGGCTTGTGGTAAACAGCACACATTAATTCTTCCTATTATTATTTTATTAGCTCACCCTGGTTTTTCAAATGACTTCAAAACTCTATCCCTGACCTGCCTGGCAGCTTCATTGCACCTTATGTTGCTGTTTGTGGGTTAATGTTCTTTAATAAACCTTGAGATAATTTAACGACTTCTGAAGGTTAAAAAGTTGTGCTGCTTAAAGTTTAAAGAGGGCTGAATAGAAATGCATGTTGCACACTTCAGATTTTTATTTGGAAACTTTTATTTTATTTTTGCACAGATTATATACTGTTTTGCAGTGGCCTGTCATATAAAATAATCCAAGCCAACTACTTTGTAGTTTTTGATTTAGTTTAAATGAGTTTCATGATTAGGTGCTAAAGTTTCATTTGAAAGGAGCAACCAAAACCAAACCCTTGATGCTTCCCTTCTGCTAAGCAGCTGTGCACCAGGAAACCAATGACACAGATACTGTAACTGTGAAAAAGACTTTTTCATTTTCAGATTTCATAGAAGCACCTGGATTCAGGACAAACTTCACAAGGTGCAAGTGCGTGTGTGAAAAGAATTTAGTCTAAACTTGCTAAAAATGTCATTTTTTTGTAAATAGATCAGTTTTACTTCCTTTACCTGCTAGTGGTTTAACGTTGTGGTTGACTGAAGAGCTTAAAGTTATGAGCTTTGGTCTCTTTACTGTTTAGATAACAAGACACATGGAGACTAATGGCCCATCTCTTATTTCCTGTGTTGATAACGTTTCAATTATTTTGACTTATAAGTTTTAACATGTATGACAGAGTCACATCATAGCCACCCTAACCAGAGGGAATTTCATCACTGCTAAGCTCATATAGTGGCTAGGTTAAATAATCATAGTAAGACAAGCGAGTATCAGTATGTATTTTTATCAGCTTTATAGAGTCTAGTCACTGATCAATCTTTCCCTTACTGAAGATGTGCATTTTTTTTTGTGTTTATGTTGTAACTGTAACTATGTATCGGGGAAAAAGGTTCCAAATCATATATTTTAATCTCTGAAATGCATAAAAAGTCTTTAAAGTCCTAGAAAAGGCGTTATCGACTTTATATTGCAGAAAAAACACATTTATGCCAAATGTTGAATTCTGTGAATAAATGGTCCTGGTGGAGCCCTTTTATCTCTAACATCAAACTTTAACTTTATCTTTAAGGCCTTGGTTTCTAAGTCTTGACTCCTTTGACCTTAAAATTGCAGTTTTTAAAAAAATAAATATGTAACCATGTCAAACAAAGTGTTTTCTTAGTATTTACTGCTCAATAGTGCATGCTTCTCCTACTTGGAGGTCGTATTTTTCCTTTGCCCCCAATTGTATCGTGTTGTTGTTGTTACCTTGTATTGCCACTGTTAGCAAAAACTATTAGAATAAACCTTAATTTTTCACATCAATATAATAACATTAAAGAAGACAAAAACAAAGTTAATGCTCTTTTTTTAGAAATAGCTTCTGTGTATAATTGTGAAGAAGGGAAAGTTACATGTCTGCAGGTACTTTAGGAGTCTTCTTTGTAATTAAAGAACCACAAAATGGATGTTTAATATAGTATAATATGCAGAACCATAGGAAGTCAGTTTAGGCAGTATAGATGTAAAGATATGTGTATAATCTTATAGCATGGGCTTTATGAGAATCTAGCCTGTCATTGGAAAATACAAATGTTTTACTCGTTTTTTATCCTTTTGGTACACCTTAATTAATGTAGATTGACCCTGAATTGGTTTATTTGCTGAATTGGTTTATTTTATCAGTTTTGAGCCACCCTTAAAAATGTTCTGGCTACGCAGCTATTGCGAGTTTAGAAATATTTTCATAAACAAACAAACAAAAAAAAGCTCCACCCTACATTTATCATCTTTTTATCCAACAAAAAACAAAATAATTGTTAATTAACATGAAACACTAAATTTGTTTCTTACTTATAAAACATACATTTGTCTTTATATCATAACTATTTCCTATTTAGATTCAAAAATCCTTTTGAGATAACAGTTAAATTCTACTGTTTTTCAGTTTTTCTGTTTTAATTACGTGATGATGGAACCACACCGGTTTATGAAAAAACAAACAAAAACAGTTATTTTAAAGTGATTTTAGGAAAAAAAAAAAAGTCATAGGACCCATCATTTCAAAGAAGATTCCAGTAAACATCTTAATTTGCACTTAAGCTTTCACCTCCCTCCTCTCCGTTTCTCTCCTCCTGAGGGGGTCAGTGGTCAGAGGTGAGGGGTGAAAGGTTTCTGTAAACCCCCTATATGCCCACCCCAGATTCCCACCTAAGTGCCCCCCCTCTGGAGTCCCAAGGCAGATAGCTGACTAAAGCATAGAGACAGAGTGATAGATGGAGGGTTAAAACTGCCACACACACACAGCTCAGATCACACACCCTCCGTCTCCGTCATCACCCCCAACCTCCACCTCTTCCTCCTACTCAGCCACCCCCCCTGCAAAAAAAACCACCATCAGTGCTGGCGCCACTCTTCCCCCTCTTGAAGTGAGAGTCAAAGGCTGAAAGAAGGAGGAAAGAAAGCATAAACATCACTTTGAGAGCAGAAAATGGAAAGATAGGTGAAGTGTCAGAAAAGCATGGAGTTTGAGGTTGGATGGAGTGGATGGGGTGAGAGATTGAGAGGGAGGGAGGGCAGGAGGAGGAGGAGGAGGAGGAGGAGGAGAGGTTAGATAGAAAAGAGGTCACGTGACCACGTAGCAGCTGCAAGGCTGAGAAGGGGGGGAGAGTAAAAGAGTCTCACACAGGAGCAGAAAGACGACAAGCAGGAGGAGATCAGTGAGCGGCAGGCAGTGGTGAGTGTTTGCATGTCTGAATTATGTGCATGTGCACACTTTTAGTGCAAGTGCTGGGGGGGAATGACTGGAACATCAGAGGGAGCAGTCTCTGAGGAAAAGGGTGTTTTAAATAGGAGCAGGATGGAGATCATGAGCGCTGGCTTTTGTTAAACAAGCTGAAGTATGCTGAGATAAACACGAAAGAAGAGGAGAGGAGACAAAGGAGGAAAAGAGTGAGAGTGTGGGGAGAAGAGAAGAGGAGGGAGGGAGAAGGAGTCGATAGAAAGTGTCTTATCATCTCTCCCTTGACTGCTGGGCTCAGCAGAGACAGAGATGCACACACACACACACTCAGCTTATCAGGATCTGAGCTTTCACTCTCTTTGCCTCTTCCTCTTTTCTTTTTAACATGTCATTACCCTTAGAGGAGACACATAGATTACAGAGTGAGATCATTTAAGTTAAGTGACATGAAAGCATACATCACCAACAAAGTATTTCCAGATTAATTAGCTAAAATCTCTGGTTTCGTCTCCGCTTTATGTCCTCGGTGCTCAGGCATTCAGCTCTTCCTCCATTTATTTGTTTTCTGTGGATCATTTGCTCTGCGTGTCAAAAGGTAGAGACCAGGATGCATCCAGGCGTCAGGAAATATGAAGGTCTCTGATACTCTGAGGCCCTGACACCTGCCTGTCCTCCAGGCTCACCAACATTGTCAGTGGAATGGAGCAGAGCACTCAATAATCATGTTCAGTGTGCTCATATGAATATTTCATGAGTGCGTTTGCTGCTTTTGCTCTTTGTTTGTTCATCTTGTGGTTTTTTTTTTTCATGTGTGTGTGTGTGTGTGTGTGTGTGTCCTTTAAAGGTGTTTGTGTGTTTGTAATGAGGTCATGGTGGAAGCCGGCAGAGGGGCGGTGTTGATGGTATTACTGGGGGGGTTCCAGCTGTAATTAACATGAGTGGGTCAGTGTGGGTATAGATGAAGAAGACAAGGTTTGCTCCAGCCATGTTGGCCCCTCACCGCCCCCCACTGTCCACTTGATTGATGTCATATTAGTTATGATTTTATGTCTGCGGAGGTGCGTCTGTGTGTCAGGGTGTAAAAACAGATCCCTTCATAATAAGGCGTGCGTGTGTAGGTTCCTAAGATGTGTCGGCTGGCTCCCTTGAGGAAATGGACATGTGTGCGCTCATGTGTGTGATTTGCTATTAGGGTCAGCGCTCTATTTGACACAGCTCTACTCTCTCCACTCTATCTATACTGGAGCTGCACTCATGACCAGACATTGAAACACAAACTCCTACATATTTGTCACCTTCACTTTAGTCATTTAGTTTGTTTTTCTGATTAAAAAAAGATTTTCTTTTTATAACAAAGATCCTAGGAATCTAGTCCCAAGCTGACAGAGGGATCCTGTGTCTTTGCTGACTACAGTTTTCTGTGGTTCACAATGTATTAAAGCTCCTTCTCTTTTTTTTCCCTCAGGTATGAACCATGAGTCCAATAAATCACCATCATTAGGAATGATCTCCACAGCAACTCGCACCACAGCCACAGTCAGTCCCCTCAGTCCTCTAACCAATGGGAACACTGCTGTCCAGTCTGCAAACTCCGGATTTGCTGCCGCTCTACGTAAACTGGCCAAGCAGGCCGAAGATCCTAGAGGTAAGAGGTTTTCTGGTTGCCTAAATAAATCTGAGATGGGCCAGAAGTGTAAGGACCACAGGTTGAGTTTGATTCTGGCAGTTAAGCTTGAATGAAGTTGCACTAATTTTATATGCGTGGTTTAACTTGGCTAATTTGCCTATTTAAGAACTATAGAAAAATAAACTAACGGGATTCAGAATGTGTTATTATATTAAGTCAGTTATTTGATCAGAAACTGTGTAAATATTTTTGCTATATGTGTTTTTAAAAATTTTCAATATATAAAGACAAAAAAATAATAATGATAATAATAAGTTTAGATTTCATAGCCTTTAGCATTCTATATTTCAGTTTAAGTATAAAGACCCAATTTGGTATAACACATCCAGCCTTCCTGTTATTCACTGAAAGTCTCGCTCTCTCTCCTGCTCTTTTAGAGTGGATTAACCACCAATATTCTCAAAATATCATAGTTAATACTTTATTTTAAATAACTTTTCAAACATTTAGTTCTTTCTATGACTTTGTTTTGAATTTCCTTAATGACATGATCAAGTTGTTGAGTTTGGTGATAATGTCTGATAATGTCAATTACTTTATCGCTTGTGTTTCTGTGCTCACTTAGTTCACTCATGTCCTAATGAAGGTGTTGAATAAGAACTGACCTACCCTGACCTCTCTCTTTCTGTCTTTTCCTTCATTGCTTTCCATTAATCTCCTAATTATGACAATCTAATTACAGTCAATTATAGGAAGTCATTGCTGTACTTCCTCTCCCTCCTCCATCTCCCTCCCCCTCTGTCCATGGTGTTACAGGAACAGAGTAATGCTAGTTACTGTTACACTCTCTCTTTATCATATTTAACACCTCCCTTCACAACATTACACCCCAGCCTTTTTCAAGAAATTCCTGTCATCTTTTACGGCTTTTCTTCCTTCCCACTTCTCCTTCATGTTGGACCCACGTGTCATCTCACTCATAAAGATTAATTCAGTTTTATTCTGAAATGATTTGATTTTCTCCTTGCCTCCCAGTCTCTGCCCTCAGCGGTGAATCGTCTCCGGTGCCTTCACCAGGCGCCAGCCACCCCTCGCCGGTTGCTACCCCTAAGCGGGGCTCATTAGGGCCCCTCTTGGGTCAAAGCAGGGGCCACAGTGTGCCGACCAACCCTCCCGTAGTCACCATTGCCCCCACAAAGACCAGCAACGGCCAGTGGAGGGCAGACGGCCGACAGGTAGGAAACGCCGTTGCTCGAATACGTGTTGTTATAGACGAGTCGGAGATGAAACATCTGTTTTTATCTGCAGTATGTTTTTTTTTTCTTCTCTGAGAACAGATGAATGGTCTGCCTCTATCTGTCATTTTACCCTCCATTAAAGAAACTGTCCGAGCGCCTGTCAACATGCAGCTGTCAAAAACAGCCATCCTGCCACTTCCTTCTTCATTCATCCCTTCTCATCTCACTTTTTCATTTTGATGCCTTCCTTCCTCACAACCAGCCCAGACCACCATCTCCTCTCGCTAATCAGTCAGTGTCTTCTTCAGGAACACACGAGGGCTTTGTAAGGAAACATAGAACGCTGCAGAGCCCAGGACCTATTGTCCTCTGCTTCCTGCAGGGTATGTGTGTGAATGATGTGTGTGTGTGTGTGTGTGTGTGTGTGAGGAGGGTGTGCTCCTATGTGTACTTGACCCTTCACCACAAAAGGCTCAGGGCATTAGGAGGGATCTGTCTGTGTGTGTGAGTGTATTTTAGCAGGGGCAGGGAACCAGGCCCCCTCGCACAATGCAGAGGTCAGCCCCCACAGTAGCCACTTCCCCCTTGGATCAGAGCGGCCTTTTTCCCCCTTTCACAAAGAGCACTCTGTGGCCCTGCCTGCCTGGGGCTCGCTTTCAGAATTTCAGAGAAAAGGAGGGAGGGAGGCAGCAAAAAAAAAAAAAAGAGCTTGAGGTTGAAAAAGAAGGGGAGGGCAAGGAGAACGAGTAATGTTGCTGCACACATGCAAAACAATGTAAAGAATCAGACTGCATTTGTGTTCTTGCTGCATTTACCAGCTGATCAGAGGTCAGGGAAAACTTGGGTTGCTGTCTAGATTAGCTCATCTCTGTTTGTCCTGTTGCATATATACAACCCTCTCAAGGTGTGACATTTAATCCACTTAGGTCTCCCAGGTTGTGCACAGAATGTCACCTTCTGAGAATGATTTTATGCATTTAAAGAGTTTTGGTGTGGTGTGCAAACAGACTTGTTTTTTGTAGATATCTTGATAGCTTAAATAGTTTCATTATTAGCAAAGCCTAGCCATGCCAACTTCATTTATAAAGCTCCTACAAAAATGACCCAAGTGCTTAAAACAAGAATGATTTATCAAAAATCGATAAGATGATTAAAGATAGAGTTTAAATTTAAGTAAAACAATGAAGATATTTGACATAGACAGGAGAAAATTTCAAAATAATCTATAAATTCATACCATAAGAGCACAGGTGGATCTTAGGAGCCGTAATTAATCATGTGAATCTGTTATTTAAATGACTTTTTATTTCTTGTGCATGGCTATTATTTGTTTGATTTCTCAGTGCATTTTTGTGGTTGAATAGCTTTGAATAATTTTCTTAGACGAGGTGTGAAAAATGTCTTCTCCTTTTAAAGAACAGTAGAAGTTTTCTTACTCAAAGATTAATGTGAAGATATTATGCGTCGCCTCCGGTCATGTTTCTCTCTGACTGACTAGCTGGGACGATGAACAGCTCTAATACTCCTAAGAGTGGCAGACACCTTTTCTGGCTGGGAATCTAATAACTCATCAGGGAGCACGAAGTTTCAACCCAAACAAGCCAACTGTATCACTTGGATTGATCATCTGGGCAAAAGTGAGACTGTTTTGGGAAAACTGGTGTGTCATTCTTGTCAATATCACCTGCCTGCCTGCCTGCAAATTTCCTTTTTTTATGCCTTTTTTGTCACTGAGAGTCCCTATCTGCCATGACTTTCCTTTCATGGCTGAGTACACTAACAACTGACCCAGAGTGATCTGGACACCCTTGGGTTTCTGGATGGCTGGAATGAAAGCAAGCGAGGCGTAATTGACATGTTAGGATGCTTGGAAGGAAAATCCCATTGTGTTGCCTGCTGTGCCAGCAGACTTGAATAAGTGTCGGAGCAGCGACCTTAAGGACTCTTAAACTCTCCTCCCCTTTATTTTAACTCATCAGAAGGTTTTTTTGAAAGTTTGAACAGGTCTTCAAAAGCTTAACTTAACTGGTTGAGTTGTGATGTCTGGAAATGTATTTCTTACATTGCTTGTCAGTAGAAATGCTTTCATAAATATCTGATTCTATTAATAACTCATAGTTTCACAATCTTTAGCTGACGCTCACATTCAATCTGATCTGAAAATAGATTGTAAGACTAAGAAACATAAAGAAAACTACTATTGAAAGCGATGTAGGAATTGCTTCAGAAATGACTCAATCTAGTCAGACTCAGATTGATAAATTACACCACGTACTTGTTTAACATCTCAGATTGACAGATTGAATAATCAAACAGTAGTATATTTTCGCTCTTCTTTCTATGCCACTTCTTAACATGATCCAGTGGAGATTGCAGGTGGATGTTTTGTGAGAGATGGTTTGAATCTGCTTTTCATGAATGATGTATCCAAAACTAGTCAAATATATTCAAAGCAGAGGTATTTCACTGCAAATCATGCGTCGTCGGAAACACAGGTAGCAGACGAGGCGCTGTGCAGAGAGGTCATTTGCTTGTGGTTTGGCCATGGACCGCCCTCTAAGCTATGGGGCTTGGCGCTGCCTTGGTAACAAGGTATGATACGTTAGAAGACACATTTGTCTCACACTCATTCACGTGCTTAAAGTTCCCAGACTATTTTACTTTTTTTGTGCCTGAAACATCAGTGTACTTAAAGACCTTTGTTGCTAAAAAAAAAAACAAAAACCAAATGATTGGGAATGTGTCATATCTGTTCATCTAGATAACATTCCCAGTATGCAATTATAGAACTGTAAAATTCCTGAACCTGGTACGCAGGGTCCAGTATTTTTCTGTTAGATATTTGAATGTTTTCAAACCACAGTTAGATACAAACGTATTCATACTCCTCGAGCCATGTGCTTGAACGCAACACTCTCAGGGGGTAAGCATGGCAGAGGCAGCTTCATGCTCTGGGGACACTTTTTGTCAGAATATAAAAACTGTTGGTCAGAGCTGATGCAAGGCGGGAAAAGAACAAACAGTCAGAGGCCGCTAAAACCCTAAGGCCCCTTCCACACGAAGACGAACCCTGGCCTAAACGCACAAATTTTTCACCAAACC
>NW_015150488.1:323689-326136 GCF_000732505.1 Cyprinodon variegatus | reverse complement strand
TTTACGGCAAACGTTTTGGAAAATATCAGCGTTTCGTGTTCGTTTTGACTTCGTGTGGACGGGGCCTAAGACTGGAGGGGAGGTGTTACCTTTGACAACAATGTAAACAAACAATGTGAGCTACAATGGCCTATTTGTAGATTTGAGGTCCTAGTCAAAGTTCTGATCTAAATCCAGCTGAGACTTTTAAATTGCTCATCACTTACGTTTTCCCCCCAATCTGAATGAGCTTTAGCTATCATATAAAAGGCAAGCTCCAGATCCCTGGTAGAAATATCCACCAAACCATAAACATCTAGGAATGCAAAGACAAAATGAGAAATGTGAAAAATTAAAAGGAGGAAGAATACTTGTGCAAAATATAGTCCCCCTTTACTGATTGTCTCAGGGTCTTTCTTCATAAGCATGATAGTAAGAAACATTTTAACCATTGTTGTGTGTGTTTTAAAACTTAAACAGAAAAAGGTAGTGAAGGGAATTAGATAACTTTAATAAAATAATGCATAAGATAAGCAATGGAAGTGAATCTCGAGCACACTGATCCCACAAAGCTAAGTGGATAATGGCAGGAAAACAAATTAAACTAAATGTTGGAATGAATGCACATAACAACGACAGACTGGTTATAGTAAAAGATACCGTAATAGCAGCAGTTATGCATAATCTGGAAACTGACCAAGAAAGGAATAAAAGTACATGGATATATTCAAAGAAAGTGATTAAAATAATAAAGAATCCTAAAACTGGTGTCTACATCATAAGAGTGAGGAACTTTGGGAGGCAGAGGAATGAAAGATGGAGAGGTTGAGCAGATATTAGGATTATCTTTCCACTTTGATTTTGACCCGTTGTGACATATCAGACCCACTTCTTGGCTCCGCTGAGCCCTCTGGGTGCAGCTGGGAGGTTTTTAACTCGGCAGCTCTAACTCATTTCTTGTCCCTCTTTTCTGCTCACTTTAGATCCCTCACAAACACACACACACACACACTTCTCATGAATATACACAATAATCCCATCTCTCACACTTCCTCTGTGTCCTTGTCAGGTTGAGTCAAGTGTTCAGGGACTAAGTCGGGAGCGGGTGGGAGCCGAGAGCGCCCAGTTGCAGCAGGATAAGAGGACACCGCCCGTACCCCCACCACATTCACTAGCTCAGTCCTTCGGTCGCACTCACAGCAGTATCATGCAGGACCCTCGCTTGCAAAGCATAAGGTAAGCGTATCCCATACACATAGCTCAAGGTATGTTAATTTTCCTAGTGCACACAATAAAAGCTTGCTCTGCAGTTTGCCAGGGCAGATGCATGCCGTGGTTCCCTCGGGTGGTGTTCCAGAGGAATACCTGAGAGCCCTCCGGCCCTTCGCTACCTCCGATGATCTCAGACTCACCTCTCTGCCCCTGAGTCTTGACCCTGCTGCGGCTGCCCATGCAGCCGCTGCTGCTGCTTACTATCACCCTGCCTACATGCACCACCCTTTATCTTTACAAAGGTAACTATAAACTTTGACAGTTGAAGATGAAGATACATCAAGCATAAAGTGACAACAGAGTGACACTCTGTCCCATTTACAGTTTACCAAGACAGGTGTTGCTTTGGTTAAGGTTGAAGCAAACGGAAACTTTTAGGATGACTTTTAAAATGTGAAGGGGGGGCAGCAAAATTGTTTACTAAAGAACGGGCACGGAGTCTAGAGATTTGTTTTCTTCTAAAAAACCCAAACCTTAGCTTCCAGATGTTCAACTCTCATGAACTGATTTATTTACATTAACAAAAACTAACATGATTCAGATTTAGTTTTTTAATGAGTGAAAATAATCAGAGGATGTTTCAAATTTTAATCTCTGATTATTAAAAACTACTGAAACAAAGAGATTTTTAAAGCTTCCTGCAGCACTGCGTTACAAACAGATCTGGTTTTATGTTGGGGAACCAGCACCCAGGCTCAGTTTTCTGTCTAAAATGGGTTGCTTGGAAACATAGTAAAAGTTTTAAAAGTATAAAGACTCTCATTATAAAGAAAGTAAAGGACTTGAGGAATCCAGCGATCTTCAGTGAACACAGTTCTGTTTCATGAACTGTTCTATTCCCTAGAGGAAGATCTAAATCTTAAACTGTGTTTAGCTAAATGAGAATGTATTCCCGCCATCAATGCAGGTAAAAACTAGTGTCTGAGACGCTATATGGTACAATAATGTTGTTTTGTTTATCTCAGCAGGATGGAGGAGTCCCTTTGTCTCTCTGCACTGCGATCGCAGTTCTACTCTGTGCCTGCAGGAGGCGCCTTCTCTCCCCTTCACCCCTCTGCCCTGCAGTTGCACCTACCTGGAGGCCGCTACCCAGGAGAAATTAACCACTCAGCTTTCTCTGAGAGGTGACACATTTTCTTTCTTTCTTTCTTTCTTTCTTTCTTTCTTTCTTTCTTTCTTTCTTTCTTTCTTTCTTT
>NW_015150488.1:295754-323375 GCF_000732505.1 Cyprinodon variegatus | reverse complement strand
TTTCACTGTGAGCTTTGAGCTCATTTTCCAGTAATATATTGTTTCCCTGCAGCATCATCTACAGGGGGAATGTTTGTGTTTGGAATGGATGGTATTTGTAGACTGGCTCTGTAATGACTAGCATATTTTGAAGGTTTCTTAGCCTGCTATTGATAGTTGCTGAATACATTCTCTTGGTGTGTTTTTTTTTTTTTTTTTTGTCATATTCCTGTGGATACCTATTAAGCGTTCATCTGCTGCTGCTCAGTCATGCTGGGCATGGATTATTTTCCTTGTGGTAAATGGAAAGCGTGCACATCCGTGTGAGTTTCAGCGGATGCTTTGCCACAAATGTTTGTACGAGGTTCAGCAGTGTGGGGTTTATATCAGCTTCATGTTGGGTGTTGCATCTCTCACCTTCTCATCTTGTGTGTGTGTGTGTGTCATTGTCAACCTCCCTCACAGGCTACAGATGGAGAACGAGCTTCGCCAGCGTGAAAGAGAGCATGAGCGAGAACGAGAAAAAGAGAGGGAGCGAGAGGCCGGCCTGGAGAGAGAGAGGGAAGAGGAGCGAGAGAGGGAGCTGGACAGACAGAAGGAGAGGCAGAGGGACAGACAGCAGCAGATGGTCCGGGCAGCCGAGAGTCACTACCTGGCTGAACTGCAGGCTCGGAGGGCAGCACCGCCGGAGGACAGAGCCAGACCTGGAGAGAAGCTGACTCCTAACAGACTGGGTACATAACACACCAGCACACACCAAATAACTTGGTGTTACATAAATAATTGTTTGGGATCTTACAGAATATAGTGGGTGGTATGAAAACAAAATATAATAGTTTTGGTCATGCAGACTAGGAAGAGATAAGAACAGGGACATTAAAGCCTACTCTTCATTCTGTGCATTCCCATAGTGGGAATTTTTTTGTTTTGTTGTTTTTTTCCATCATGGGTGGAAACCTTAAAACAAATGTTCTTTATTTTGAGAAACAATTGATGAATTACTTTTACTTTATAAGTTTTACTGCCCTCATTTTACCAACAGACCCGTTCTTTTCCAGATAAAACCAAAGACCTGGACCAGCTCAGTTTCCCAGCACCAAAGCCTGTGCCCCTGCAGCCTGGGCTTTCCTCATCCAGGGCGTCTGTCCCTCTCCCTGTGCCCAGCCTGCTGCCCGCTCACTTAGGGAAGCAGCGTGCTGCTACTTCTGGGGGGATCCATGAAGCTCTGGCAGCCGCCATGATGACTCAGAGGGCAAGTGAAGAAGTGTGGTTGGCACGACAACGAGCACAGGGGCAGGAGAGAGAGGGTCCCCTGGAGGTGGGCCTCAGGTCACCTGGGAAAGGTGTAGAGAAAGCAAGAGAGAGCCACAGGTGAAAATCTCTCAGAAAAAAGTCTCAGATTGGATTATTATCATGGCTGTTAGCTAAATGTCTTTTTCCTCTTGACATTGAACAGAATAAATTCAGTCTATCACAACCCAAGCAGTAAGGATACGCCCCTTGGAGCTCCACCTCCACTCATCTCCCCTAAAGGGCCCCATCATCCCTCTGCTCCTCCAACAACACTGTGGAACCCAGCTTCCCTCCTAGACACGCCCGCTGATTCCCGTAGAAAATTCAATCCCTCTTCAACTCCAAGTCGACCCCCGCCAGGCCTGACTCGGACCGACAGGCCTATGATGAGCTGGGCAGACGATGGAAGCAAGAGAACTTCCAAAAGCCCGGAGAGGTGTCCCCCACTGAGAGGGGCGGGTTTACAGGAAGCATGGAGCAGGACGGAGCCGGACCGAGCCCTGCACTCCCTCTACCCCCGGCATCAGGCCAATAATCACCACAAACTGCCGGTGCCTCCATCTGCGCCAACTGACCATGGGTTTCAGTACCAGACAGGCCCTCCGTCCCTGATCAAGGAGCAGCACACACAAATGTCGGACTCAATGTTGGTTTACGACGAGGTTCTCCAGCAGCACAGACGGTTACTCAGTAAGCTGGACCTGGAGGAGAAGAGAAGGAATGAGGCCAGAGAAGGAGGTGAGAGATGAATGATGACTGCAGGAAGTCTAGATTGTCTCTATAAAATGTCTTAAACCTGACGTTTCTCTCCTGTTCTGCTTTTACCAGGCTATTACTATGACCAGGATGAGTCGTATGATGAGAGCGATGAAGAGGAGGTAAAAGCTCATCTGAGGAGGGTGACAGAACAGCCCCCACTCAAATTGGACACATCCTCAGAGGTGTGTAAAGATCATAGATCTGTGTTTACTTTTAAACCCCTTCATCTTCTTCACATTTGATCACATTACAACTATATATTTTTTCACTGGTTATCGTTTTTTTTGTGATGGATAAGTGTAAAGAAAAAGGTACAGGGCTTCAAACCTTTTCACAAATCAAAATGTAAACAAAGAATGCTTTTATACCATTTGCTGCAATTATAGCAAAATATCTCAAGTGGTTGGAAACAAGTCTTTTCAACTCTTAGCAGAGATTCTTATTCATGTTTATGAAAACCATGTATCATTTTCCTTCCACTTTTTAGGAGAGATAGAATAAGAGAAAAAATGAAAAGAGCTGAAGGTGCATGAATTGCTTATCAAGGAAATGTACAAATATTCACCTATTGATTTTTCTCTCTCCAAAGAAAGTGGATTTCTTGCGTCTGTGCGGTCTCACCACACTGACCCATCGGGACGAAATTCTGGCTGAGAAGAGGAGGAAAAGGAGAAGGATGATGAGAGAGCGCAGCCTCTCCCCACCAGCAGTTCAGAGTAAAAGAAAGATCTGTTCCCTTTCAACACCCACAGCTTCCCTAAGCACCCAGTACTCTGCCGAGCAGATGGACAGCACCCCCGAGCTGGAGGAGAAAAAAGACTTCCTCCTTATGTTCAACCTCAGCCATGTCAGCCCTCAGCAGAGGAGAGGTAATAGTCTGTTTAGTAGCATCACACATCCTATGTGATACTGAGCCTTCCTCCTGAACATATACTGGTTCTCATTTTTTGTGTTTGCACTGAAGATGTTTGGTCAGTAGAAAATAGAGTTGGGAGCAATCAGAGCAGGATGTTGTTACAGGATTTTCTACTACTGTCAACAGAAGTCGACTTTAACCCTCATCTTGAAAATATACAGGGTAATAAAATGGTTATACTGGGAGCAGAGGGAGAACATGAATACAGTGCCCTCGGCTTCATTCTGTTGTCAATATTTTCCTTACTTGGCTTAAACCTATTTGAAGCAATATGTTCCTAATTGCTGAAAGAAAGTTTTATTCACAAAATATCATAAACAAAGATGTTTTTTTTTTCCCAACATTTCTCCCAATTTATTTGTATGAAGACCAGATAACTAGTCTTGTATATTAGATGTTCTGGGAGTATAATGATTAAAGCTGATAGTCTGACATTTGTGTTTACAGTTAATATTCCTCAAATGGGTTTTATACAACTCCATCAGTTGGCCACCATGCCATAGTCAAGCTGCAGTCTTAATCTAATTTTACCTTTTAGGAATCAGTGATTAAATTAAAACAGAGATTTCCAAAGTTACATAGAACTGGAGATTCAAGAACCAGAATCAGTCAGGTTTTCAGTTTGATAAGCCATGACCAATGACTCGCTGTTGAGAAACTTAGAAGCGAGGGTCCCCTTTAAGTCCCCAATTGTTCACATACAATACTTAAGGCCTAAAAGGTGACAGTGACAACAACTCTAGGATTAGGATATTGTTACTGAGTGAAGACTCACCGATGCCCTCAATGAGGTCCGAGGATGCCTGGAAATGCAGGAAGCTATATAACAGAAAGGTTTATTTTTTATATTGTAAGTTTAGGCTGTGAGAGGATGATAGAGAGCGTGACTTTGAGGTGATACCAGTAACGTTAGAGTACAGACTGTGGCTTCAGCATTGGTAGGTGTGCGTACTGGGCTACTCGCTGAGGTATGATGCCTAAGAGCAGATACATTTGATCCGTATGCCAACTAAATAATGTTTATTGTGCTCTTACAAACCACATCATACAACCTGTTTCTCTAATATTAATATCCATCCATTTTCTGACATGCTTCATCCCAAGTGGGGTGGCGAGGGTTGCTGGTGCCTGTCTCCAGCTGTCTGATGATTCATATCTGATGAATAATATTTGACTCCCCTTGTGTCTCTTTGCATTTTAGTTCTTTGGGGGTAATAATCAGACTTGGTTAAAACTGCTATCACCATGCCAGAGCTTTACAAGAATCCAAAATGGAAGTCGGCCACAAAATTCTGATTCGTGCTTCTCTAAACTTAAGATGTTAAAATCTGCAACTAAGATATGCTGGTGAAGATTCTCAGTCATCCTGGTCAAGCAATCCAGTGGATTGTTTTTTTTTTACTTTTACGGAATGCAACTAAGATAGTATTAAGGGGAAGGGGAAAAAAAGTTTGGGACATAATATCGTCATGCAGTCGCACTTATTAAGTTGTATGTCACGTTGTTTACTTAAAGTAAACAGAAGACCCATGGATGGATGACTCAAGTTCAAAAACTTTTCAGCTGGATACAAAAGGGAAAAAAAAGCTGTCTTTCTGTTGAATAGGATAGTCAAAAAAATATTATTTAAAAAATTTTTCAGGGAAAACTGCAGCAAATATTTCCAATTTTGACACTTTGAATCATTAAGACACAATGTCTGAAGAAACCGTCTTCCTCCTCCTCCACCATTTTTTCGCTTCATAACTCCTTTCAGTCTGAGCTTTTTTTTCACTGCCTGCTGAGATACTTACAGTATCGATCTCCCAGACAAATAACCTCATATTTCTCATACGTCTATTTTAGGAATCAAACTTAAAACATTTTAGGTATCTTCGATAGTGTTCTTTTTCCTAGAGCCTCACATTTTAGTTTTCTTCTATTTTCAAGCACTCTGTCATAATTTAGAGCATTATTTTTACCAGCACAAATTAACAAACAAACCCACAAACCCAAGGCATAATGGTTGAATGCTGCTCATCCATAAAAGGTATGCAAATAATGGTGAATAAAAAGAGGTTTGTGAAAATACTCTATATATCTGCCTCCATGTATGTAGGTTTGAGCTTCTTGTTTTCACTCATATTTTTTTGTTATTAACACACTGATAAGGTTATTGTTAATAAGACATGTTTTGTGGGTAAATACATATATGAAGTGAACAGCTGACCTAGAAACTATAATTTGAAGACAGCTGGTAAAAGATGAGAAATGATCAGCCTTGGCTAAATTTGACTTTTAATGGCCGCTCTGCAGCATTGATTCAGATAATCTATTCAGTGACATTTTTCCATCACTTTGGGCCAGTCTGTCTTTTTAAGTCCCTCATTTTTCTTGAGCGAATGAATGATGGGTGTTCTCATTCTGTCTTTTTTCTCTGTAGATAAGGAGAGGACAGAGGAGCTGCTAAGGGCTATTCAGAGGAAGACTGTGACATTAGACACACTCAAATATAATCCTCTGCCTCTGTGTAGAAGTCCTGCAGCTCTCCTAAATGGTGAGCCACAGAAGAATATCCCATAAAACATGATTCTAAGGCTGGAAAACAGTCTCTTGAACAAAAGCTGTTTTGTTGTTGTTTCAGGGGACTCCTCCACAGCTCCCCCTCCGCCTCAGTCAAATGGACACCAGTACCCAGAGTCCCCCAGTCCCTCCCCTCCCTACACACACAAACACAGGCAGAGCGACACTCTCAAGCCTCCCATGGACTCCCAGGTTCCCTACGCCCCCCCACCATTAGCCCCCCATCATGAAAAATTTGAAACAACAGAGACTCCGTCGAACAGGAAGCTCCACGTCCTTCAGAACGGCGCCTCCCTTCAGAGAAAGGAGCCCAGCCCCGTGCTGAATGGACGGGGCAGGCCCTGGGAGAGGTTCACACCTGAGGCCTTTGCTCAGCGCTTCCACCAGGCAGTGCTGCAGTCAACAAACAGTACACTGCAGAGCAAAGGTGAGACATCTGCCATCTAGTGGCCGCTATATGAACAACTTTGTAAGAACATGATAGTGCGTTAAGCCCTTAATGTCTGCCCTGATATCTATTCCCAGGTTGGTTCTCCAACAGAAAAAAACGGAATGGCTGCTTTAAAGCCTTATAATTGATGCTGATGATTTTGAGCAGCTGTTTTTTTTTTTCATTGATATTTTTACAATAGATATTTTGTTATTGGCTTCAGTGTCTTTTATTCTTGAAGGCCTCTTTGCAATCACCCTAATCTTTAGCTCCTGTAAAGGATTTTCTTATTAAATCAGATTCAAGTCTTTGGCAAGACCTTTGTAAAAGTGTGATTTTAAGCTTATCTGAACTGTGGACAATTAATATGATTTAGTTTTTTGTCTTTTGCTTTATCTGTTTCCCGGGGGGCAGCCTCTTGATGTGGAGGAGAAGCCCCTCACCCTATCTCATCATTATAGCAGCAGCCGCACCGATCTCTCTCCCGTTCTATTCTCCTTTTACTTTTGAAAATGATCCTATCTTACTTGTACTCTTGCATTTTAGACAGGAACTTTCCTCCATCTTGAAGGGAAAAAGCTCCTTTTTTCATTCGAGCACCTTTTAGGAGCTGATTCTGATTAATTTCAATGAATTATAAATTGGCAATATTAAGGCAAATCTAAGAACAACTAAAAGTGGAAAAATGTTCAATGATTATTTATGTTGTATACATTATTATTATTGTATAGCTTAATTTATTTGGTTCCCTTTATTTAAGATATTTGAGAAAATGAGAACTTAAATCACCACTAAAGAGCTGATAATATAGTACCATGCATAAAAAAGAAACACCAGTTTGAACTAGAACGACAAGTGGAAGGTAAGGCGTGTTTAAGAAGTGGAAACAGTTTTGAATTGAAATCAGATAGATTTAAGAATTGTTTTAATTATTAGCATTTAAATGCATTGTAGAGCGATAGAGCAAATAGCTCAGGTGTCACAGAGGTGCTCAAAATTTTGTGCACCTAGAAAAACCGGTGGATTCTTTTTAAAATTTTCTATTGTTGGTTAATAGATAAATAAAAGTTTTGTTTGTGCCACACTAACCACACTCACACTGAGCATCCAATATGGACGCTGGAGATCTAGAGTCTTTCGAATCGCTATGAATGGAATTTTTTATGTTTTTGATGTAGGATATACATTTCTCTCCCATATACATTATAATTCTGACATTGAAGACTAACTCACACCGTTTGCTTTCAGGAGTCTCAAACTGTGCCACAGAGGTTGGTGGAAAATCTGAACACTCGCTGCCTCAAAATAACCCTCATCTAAAAAATTCCCACGTCAAGCACTCCTCTCAGTATGCACACCTCAACGGCCACCATTTCCAAGCACCTGCAGCGAGCCAAGATGCTCCAGCTCTACGGGAGACCCTGTCTGATGAGGAAGAGACGGATGATGAGGAAGAGGAAGAGGCGCCAAAGAAGTGGCAGGGCATTGAAGCTATTTTTGAGGCCTACCAGGAGTACGTGGACGGTGAGTGGAGTGATGAAAACAGTTCTTTTTAATCTATTCAAATGTAAGCCAAAATAAAAATAAATCATGTTGTCATTTAGTTTCTGGGTATGATTTTTTTTCTCCATACTTTATATTTTATTCACTTCATCTGCAGGTGAAATAGACACTATAGGCAGTAGTGGATCTGAGTCAGTTCATCGCTTTGTACTCATGTACTTTATTTATATGTTTATTTTTCTTTATCTTTAACTTTTTTTTTTTTTTTTTTTACAATTTAAACTCTCTTGAAAGGTTAAATGTCACTTTAACCACCTCATATTTCCACTGATTGTTGTTCTGATCCCCCACAGGTTCCAGTTTGAACCAATTATGACCAATTAACGTCTTTTATTACACGTTACCTACAGTAACTCCCTAATAGTAAATATGAAATATTTTAGTACCATAACCAGATTCTCTTGACAGTAGATTATGAAAGGAAACATGCTTCAAATCTTTGAATGTCCATGTTCCATGGAAGGCAGCTTTATTTGGCCCCTGATGCCCTACCAAAGATGACTTGAAGTGTCCCCTGGTTTCTACAGCTATAGTTCTGTTTTCTCTTTACAGAGTGGAGCATAGAGCGGCAGGTTCTCCACAGCCAGTGTAAAAGACTTGAAGGCCAGAACTACAATCTGACCAGAACTGCTGAGCAGCTTTCTCTCACTATGGGGGTGAGAACTGGCAGCTGATTGCATGCATGCCTTGATGTCTTTTTATTTATTTATTATTTTTATTCAAATATTAAGAGTCTGTCTGTGTTAAGGATGTGGATCAGTTCAGATGTTTGCTTCACTGTAATGATAGTTTCTGTAATGAGTGGCCTTTGTTTAATAGGAGCTGGTGAGTCAGAGGCAGAAGGTGAGGGAAGAGCGGGACAGGCTGCAGGCCCAGCTCGAGCACTTCAGGAGGTGTTTGACTCTGCCGAATGTTCACTGGGGCAGGAGCCACGTCAACGGACAGGCGCCGAGGTGACTTTTAAAAGAGGCTCCATCCCAGTGAAGGAACCATAGGAGGATGCTGAACTGGACCCGGGCTGCTTGCCTCACGTGGAGGAGCTAGACGTCTTCTTATCTCTTCTCTGGCATGTCAGTTATGTAACATGGCCCATCCTGAGTTTCTCTTTATTTCAAAATTCATGGCATCCAGAGATTTTGATCGTGGATTGTGAAAAAAAAACGCTTGGTCCAAAGTATCACGTTCTATTAGAAAGCACAAACCAGGAGCCTCTTTGGACAGCAGCAAGGAGGGTCGTGTTCTTCAGTGAGGTTTAGGTCAAGGAATCAGCGCTCACCTCAGGCCTTAAAATTGACAGGATGCACTTGAAATGGATTTAGGTAAATACTTGACTGTCTTCTGTGTTGTAAAATGTAATGACTTCTGAATTCAGAGCAGTTTGCATGCTCACAAAATGACCAACAGGATAAATGAAGCTTCTAAAGTATATTTAATAGCAAAAGGGTTTTAGTTGATTTTTTTTTATTATTATTTGTAACAGTTGTTGTGATAGATGAAAAGTTTTGTAAATTTTACCGCTTTAACTTGTGAGAAAGCCATACGTTTTGGTGGAACTACTGCTGGTCAGAATAAAAATGTTGAGCAAATTAACAATAGGACAATTATATTTTCACAATGAAATAAAATTACTTGATGTCAAAAAAGGTTTGGGATATAAGAGAAAGCACTGCTGTCAGAACATTACAAATGTCACTGAGACGGCTCTTTGGTGCAAGGATCCGTTTCCGTGGTAACTATCACATGTCCATTAAAGTAATTTAATCTGATGGGCCTCTGTCATTTATGTGGCATTAAAGTACTTTTGGGAAGGTCAAAGTTGAATTATGTTAAGAAAGTATTTTCAACAGTGTCCCCTGAGAATTGATGGCCTATATATGTTACGAAGCTTAAAATTATAATTTTTTTTTTAGGACAAACTTGCCTCTTCTTTTTGTAGGATTTATTTTTGCTTAAGCCACATAAATTAAAATTACAAGTAAAAAAATTTATTTTCATTTTTTTTCCTTGTGAAAAAGAAAATCTGAGCACAAGACGCAGTAGTATTTCCTCCCAGTCCACCTAAGAGCTCTGCTCTGTCACCTCCTCAAACCTACTGAGAAATCTTGAATAGTTGCTTCAAATGTTTGTTTTTATGTGATGTATTATTTTGGCTGTATAATTGCAATTAACTATTTATTACCACATATTGGTGTACATTTCCGACGCAGATTTACATTAAAATATTTGTAAAATGTATTGACTGATTATTTAGTCTTGCTGAGGTTTCAAGATGTTTCAAGTTTATTATGATTGCTGCAAAATATATATATATATATATATATATATATATATATTTATATATATATATATAATGATTGCTGCAGACAGAAGGTAAATCTGACACAGTATCAAGGAGAAATACTGAAAAATTAAAACCAATTTAGAGTAGGGACATTTAAATATAGAAAAAAAAAACTCTATATTCATGGGCCTGTTTTTGTAATTAATAATCGTAACAGAAAACAAAAGAAGCAGTTTAAAGCAATTTTATACATCTATCTTACTTTGACATGATGCAGTTTGATTTTCTGTTGGAAATTCTATCTTTTAAAATGAAAGATTTGCATAAAATGAATAATGGAACTGTAGCAAAGTGTTTGGCTGCTCTAATAAAGATATTTAGAGTCAAAGGTAAATCTAAGGTCTAATATTTTCAGCATGTAGTGCTACAGCATCTGAAAGGATTACAGACCCCTCATTGGACCCTTTCATTTTGCAAACCTTGTAAACTAGTCAGCAGAGGATGCGGTCAGCCTGGGCCGTCACTTTATCCTGCATCACTTCTTCCACCCAGGGACATATGGGATCCCATTTGTGGACTTAAACCCAGCCTTCCTCGTCATAAACCCAGAGATCTTCCCTCACGAGTACACTTCACTTTTGGCACTAACCTCCACATCTCAAGGAATAAGTGTTCTATCTAAGGAAAACCACTTGATTGCATGAACTCACTGACTGATAGCAATCCCTCACACTAAGCATGTTTGCAGCGACAGTGGAGAGGAAAACCTCCCTTTTAACAGGAAAAAACCTCCAGCTCAGTGTGAGAGCCATCTGCCGAGGCTGACTTGGGTTCAAGGAGAGAAATACAAAAGGCAACTGTAAAAGGCGGCCCTGTCCAGGAAACACACAGCCAGGCAGATTAACTCTGAGCAAGCTCCCATGTCAGAGGAATAAGAGAGCACATCTAGACAGTCACAGTCAGGGAAACAGAACTACACTGAAAAGCAGGCCGATCTCAAACACCTGTAAACAAAGGTGTTGATGGCAGCAGCACAGCTGATATTTCTCTCCAAGATGGTGTCACAGCCAAACAGGAATAGATAAGGTGAAGCTACTATGAGAAAAAGCAGAGAAAGCAGAACGTTAGAGATTGAACAAACAGATCCTGCAGAGTGAGAGAATAAAGATAGAATGAAGCAGAATGATGAAAAAGGGGTCCCTATGTCCTCCAGAAGTCTAAGCCTATAGCAGCATAAATATAGAGATAACTCAGGATAACCTGAGCCACTCTAACTATAAGTTGTATCAAAAAAGAAAGTTTTAAGCCTTAAAAGTAGACAGGGTGTCTGCCTCATGGACTAAAACTGGTAGTTGGTTTCACAGGAGAGGAGGCTGATAACTAAAAGATCTGCCTCCCATTCTTCTTTCAGAAATTCTAGGAACCACTAGTAAACCTGCAGATTGAGAGCGAAGTGTTCTGTTAGGAACATAAGGAACAATCAGATCTCTGATATCAGATTAAGCTTGGCAATTTAAGGCTTTATATGTGAGAAGGAGGATTTTAAATTCTATTCTTGATTTAACTGGAAACCAATGAAGAGAAGCCAGGAGAGGAGAGATATGATCTCTCTTTTCTCTGCAGCATTTTGGATCAGTTGAAGGCTTTTAACTACAATTTGTGGACTTCCTGATATTAAAGAATTACAATAGTCCAGCCTTGAACTAATGCATGGACTAGTTTTCAGCATCACCCCTGGACAGGTTATTTCTAATTTTTGCAATATTTCGCAGATGAAAGAAGGAAATTCTGGAAACCTCTTTGATATGGGATTTAAATGTCCTGATCAAAAATAACATAAATAATGGGTTATCTTCATCTGGATTTATAGACAGATATAGCTGGGTATCATCAGCATAACAGTGGAAATCTATCCTATGCTGTCTAATAATTCCACCGATTGGAAGCATATAAAGTAAAGAGAATTGGTCCTAGCACTGATCCCTGTGGTACTCCACAGGTAACCCTTGAGCATGAGGAAGATTTTTCATTAATGTGAACAAAATGAAATCATTCCGATAGATAGGATTTAAACCAGTCTATTGCTGTTCCATTCATTCCTACAAAATATTCAAGTCTTTCTAAAAGAATATTATGATCAACTGTATCAAATGCAAGTTCATTATGGTGTAAGTGGTCGTACACTTGTTTGGCAACTACTTTCTCAAGAATTTAAGATAGGAAAGGAAGATTAGATGTAGTTCTATGATTGACCAAGTCATCTGGGTAGAGAGACACTTTCTTAAGTAAAGGTCTAACTATAGCAACCTTAAAAGCCTTGGGTACATATCCCTGTAACAGGAATAGATTAATCGCATCTAAAATGGAGGACAAGATCCAAGGAAATACTTCCTTAAATAACCTGGTTGGAACTGGATCTAACATATAAGTTGATATTACACATCATTGTCATGAGCTGTTTAGACTTTTAGCTTCAGCTCAGCACTAAACACCACTAATGGCAAGAAAAGAGCTGATACAAAAGCAGTTTAGTCAGCTACTCAGCTGAAAACAGATGTGCTTTTTACACCTGCCTCTTTATTTATTAAAGAACAGAAAATAAACAGTTAACCGCATTGTCCTCATTTTATCCTCTCGTTATTGTATCCGTATAGATGTTTTTCATACTATTGCAACTGTTTCAACAGCTAATTATTATGTGAGTAATGAAAACCAAAGTCAAATCGCCTGTGCTCAAAAACATGCCCAATAAAGCTGATTTGGATTTTAATTTCATTCATAAATAGCTGTATTTAAATGTTGTAAAACCTTTTGCCAATGGTTTAAAACTCAGTGGCTAAAGGAGACAGATCATCAAATGAAAAAAACTGAGAGAAAAGAAATGAGATACCCGTTTGTAGCCTGCATAGCCTTCAGAAACCCCATTTGATCCACAGCCATCTTGACTCATTTTGTGCCGCATCATTCAGTGATGTCTCTGATGGCTTTTCTGATCTGTAGTCTGTTCACTCCCAACAAAACACTATTTACAGCTGTCTGATTCCTAACTTGTTCTGTTCTGTAGCATCTAGTTAAAGATTCATATCCAAAATAACTGATAGGTATTTTCTAAAATTCTTTTTCACCCTCTTGTAGTCCTTTTAGAAAATCACAAATCACAAAAATACTTTTAAATAATTCTAAGCCCTGCTGTCAACCTCTGCAGATTATGCGCTGCAGGTTTTGTCAAGACTCAATGTATCCAAAAATACTCAGATAAGATGCTCAGAACACTGCTGTGTTCAAGGAGCTCGATCGTGCAGGAATGTTGGAACAATCAATCAAGCTTTAATTTCAATTCAATTTCATTTCAGTTTATTTCTATAGAGCCAATTCACAACACGTGCCATCTTAAGGCACTTTACAATTCGCCAGATTATACAGTCAAAGTGATTCAAAGTTTTCTATCTAAGGAAAACCAGTTGATTGCATCGACTCATTGATTCGAAGGCAAACTCCTCACACTAAACATGCTTGTAGCAACAGTGGAGTTGTCATTTTAAGCTATTTTCTTTTTAGGAAGCAATTATTTCATCCTTATAACCTTAAAAACATCAACATTAGCTAATGTGAGGAAGGCCATTTGTTGGCTTAGAAATTAAACAATGTTTTCTGCTGTCTAATGAGGTCATTGCATTTCCTGCTGTTGAGATGATATTTATTGTTATGTAATGTGAAATGTAAATCCCTTTATTGTCCCACAATGGGGGAATTTCGTTCTCTGTATTCAACCCATCCTCTTGGGGAGCAGTGCAGGGAGCAATCAGGAACCCAGAGTGCAGGCTGTGGGGATCGAACAGGTATTTGCAGCCTTATCAGATCACAAGCGCACTTCTCTAACCACCATGCCAACAGTCACCCAACTAACCACTAATGGAGAGGGATTCTTCAATTGTCCTATTTAAAACTGCTGTTCTCTGACTCAGTGTGGTCAAAACAAATACTATTTTTGAGCTTTTAAGTTTATCATGACAAGTTTGATGAGAATAAACTGTTTTTGCTTTAACACATTGTTACACTTACAAAGATTATAAATTTATTAGCTAATTATTGACATAGTTTTTTGAGCTATTGTAACTTAGCTGAGTAGGTCACTTAGTAATTACAAGGATTTAATATCGAGTCATAGGGTGACTGGTGGTTCACCTTTAGGTTTCTTTGTTTAATGACTAACAAAATTATTAACACCCCTTTGAAAATGATGTCAGGTTAAAACCAGTGAGTTCGATTCTTTGTTGCTAATGTCATTTATTATAATATGGAGCTTTGTTTCCTAACCAAGAGCCCTATGTACTAAAGAGTGCGGCGCTTTGAAACAAAAATGCTTATACAGGGAAAACCTCTAAAGTTTGTGGCGTGCAAAAATAATTCAGATGTACAGAACCGTGCGTACAAACACTTCCATTCCTCCCAATCTGAAATGAATTGATGGCAGCTGCAGAGTAATTTTTGCCTGTCCTATCTTCAACTTTTAATACATATATCTGTTTAAAACTCAGGATGTTCCTTTTTCCCCAGAAAATACATAGGAAATCCAGAGGTGTGTTTTTTAAGGTGCACAGCTATTCAGTCAAGATTTGCTTTTTTAAAAGGCAAACTGATTTACAGATGGTGCTTTTATAGCAATATAAGTACAGGTAACTTAATTCACAGTACTGCGGTAGCGAAGGGTGCAGTAGGGAGAAGCTGAACCAGCACTGAGGACACAAGGTTTATAGGCAGATTATTCCAGCAGTGCCAAGGCTGCCATCTTTTTACAATTACGCACTCATTTAAATGTGAATATCCACAGCTTTTCCACCTTATGATTCATCACACCTTACTTGTTTGGAATAAATGTGCTGATCCGCACCGTTTCTTGTTTCTTTTTTTCAGCTAGATATAAGTGTCCCTTTGAGAATGCATGTATGCTCCTTATAACACAGACAATGATGCACATATAGTTAACTAAGCCATGGGAACATTTACATCTGACTGTAATTTTTCTGTTATATTTTCAGGTGTCCTACATAACTGTTTGAGGCTAAGTCATTGAGCTTTTAATAAAAGCAAAAATAAGCAAACAAAAGTAAAGATTAAGTTTGCTGTACTACAAAACACAAAGGAGTCATATGTCAGTTTATTTAGAAGAGTTTAAGGGCTTTATAGTTTGCATAAGAATAATTTATACAAGAGGGTGCTCTTTCTTTTAAATATTTGGTTTGATCCCTTAATGTAATGTGGAAAACTGCAAACATGACTTCCTTTGGCTTTCCTCTTGTCAGGCTGCCATAAAGCTATATTTTAAGTATGCAATGCACATGATTAAAAGTCCTCCTTATCTACAATTTTTTCCATCTAGAACGAATCTCTGGAATTATCCTAGAGTTTTGCATGAGACTGCAGTTGTGCCTTACCCTAAATTACTGAACAAAGAAAATATATAATGGTTTAATCAATCGATATAATCAGATTTAGGGTACTGATTTATAATCTAAACTTACTTTAACTCACTCACTATTACGGGCTGTCTGCTGGATGTATGTAAGGCCTCCAAATTTGCAGACTCATAATGCCAGAAGGCTACATTCCACCATTACAATTATTATAATAATAGACCCTATATAATAATAGACCCTATAAGCCTATAGGTCTATTTATAATAATAGATCTTCCCAAATGTTAGAGACCAGCAGCTGATTTCTAGTTTTTTGGGCATTTCAAAATCGCTTTTATTTAGGCTTTATGCCTCAGACTGGTAAGGTAAACGCTCTTTGACATAAGTTATTTGCATTAGGTTTTACTTATGAATATCTGATCCACACAAAATAAACACCTTTACCCACTTTACATTTTTAATTTGTAAAACCAATTTATTTCTGCGTATTATTTCACTTCAGCGTCACAACCATTTGATGGTCCATCACGCAAAATAGATTGGTTTTTGGGTAAAACATATTAAATGAGGAAGCTTTGAAAGTTGCGTCTTTCTGATACTGTAAAAGCTGACAATTAGAAAATGTCAGTCTGAGAGAAAAAAAACTAATATTTTATCACACATCCATTTTTATGAACAGGAATAAATGAAAGAAATGTAAAACACAAGGCAAAACACACAGCATACCATTCTAAAACATACACAACAACAACAACGTTTTGTAACATAGAACATCCCCTTGAGTAGAAACAACTGTATGACAAGGTTTAAATGTCTGCAGCTATTCAGGTAGGTTTTTGAAGACGATCAACAGGCAGTTGTTCTCTGCAGAGACAAAGAAAAATTAGATAGCAATGTAGCAAGAACAGATCAACTGTCAATTAATAAAAATAAAAAGCTAATTTCAGATAAAATCTCACCAGCACCAATGATGATCTCTCTTTTGTTAAAGCGAATACACAAAAGCTGGAGGTCATTTTGAGGGTCAAGGTCTCTTACTGCACTTCTTGCCAATGCAGTGATTTCGGAAACTTCTCTTCCATACCGAGAACTTGTTCCACTATCAAAACTTGATCTGATAGGAACACCTTGAAGAACATTTAAATTCACTCAGATTATTAAATAGAAAAGGTGAATTGCGTAATAACGTTTTTTCTTGAGTTTATTTACCTTCTGAATTGAGAACTATTGTTCCTGCCACACTTGCATTGCTTTCAATCCTCTTCAGTGTCTCCTCAACACCATCCTTTAGGAAAGAAACGCAAAGAACAAAACTTGAATGTGCACTGTTATATTAATTTAATAACGTATATAACATGAATTAAATCTTTTTTTTAGGAATAATTGTGTTTGTTATGAATTACTACACGGGAATACAGTTAATCGTGCTTCTTTCTTACCATTTTCTCTGAAGATAATAAACGTCTCTTTTCGTTGTTCCAGTAAAATTTAATAAAGAAAAACAAACTCTAGAGTTTCTCTGTTGCCTATGGAAACGGGAGACACTTCTTCTTCGTTTGTTTAATGGCGGTTGGTAGACAATGAAACGGAAGACGCGTCACACTCAGCCGGAAGTGGAGCATAGTAAGCGTTCTGCTTGTTTAGCTAGTGTGCTGTTAGCCTTCGTTGCCGAAATGCCAGACTTAGCGGTGGAGAATGTGGTGGTTCACCCGCTTGTGTTACTCAGCGTGGTAGATCACTTTAACAGGTTAGTGAAATCCATATTTATGTTCGTCTTAATGTTAATAATTGATAGTAAATAGTTGGTTAACGGAACCCTGTAGCCATGCTAATGTAAAGTTAGCCGTGCTGAGTCAGAGCCCCGTTGCAAATGAATGGAGAGACATGACAAGGCTACATAGCTTAGCTAGTTCAAAGTGTTGGAGAAAGAATGCTACGTAAAATTGACCTGCAGTCTAATTATGTTTGATTTAGGACTCTTATTGTAATCGAAATGTATCCATACAACAGTGGCAATCGGTTTCGTTTAATCATGTTAACTTCAAAACTGGTTTTAATTTAACTCACGGTCGCGTTTCTTTAGGTCTGATTAGGTTTACATCGAAAACATTCACATACATCAATTAATTCAAAGAATAATGAGACCTAATACCTAAAATATAGACTTAAAAGACATCATACTTCATAAGCACCGTCCTGTTTTCGTATGCAAATACCTACACACTCTACATACATTTAAACACTATATTTGTCCAAGAATCGAAAAGATTCAATGTTTTACACTTAACTGTGTTTTTTTGACATACTATTTTACTGCTAACTACTACTTACAGTTTTGTTTTTCAGTAGTATTCAAATTTATTGAAAAGACCAGAATATAAAAGTACATCAATACCAATATATAATACAAAAATACTTCTTAGCACATTAGTAGTCCTACAGGTGAATTTATTATTCCCATTTGAGGTAACCCCTTTAGCCATATATATATATTCTTATGTTATGTATTGATTTCTGTTCCCCACACAAGTTTTAAACTATACTCCTTCCTAAATTACATTACTTCTCTCTCCACAAGTCTGTTTTGTAGATTAATAGTCTTTAGTGTCAGGAATTGCAAATTATTTTTCACAGTTTCGTATTTGACTAAATTACTCCTCAAATACCATTTCAAAAGTTTATGTTTAATGATGTTTGGATACATTTAATTAAACGGGTTGATTTGTATCTACAGGATAGGAAAAGTTGGAAATCAGAAGCGAGTGGTAGGTGTCCTCCTGGGATCATGGCACAAAAAAGTTCTTGATGTCTCCAATAGTTTTGCTGGTAAGTATTAAATCGAAAGGATAGAAATGAGAGAAAACAAAAGGGAAACTGATACAGATAGTTAAAGAGCTGTTCCAATTTAGTGAACAAGATCAGGTTCTATAAGATCCAAGAGTCAAAGGAGCATAATTGGTTTTCTTGTTAGTTTATTCATTTTAAGGTTCCAGTTTTCTCCCCAAGTGTGACCCCAGCTCTCATCAAATCTGAAATGTTTATATCTACGGTTAGATTTTTAAAACAACACTAAGTAACTTTTCAACCTTTGTAAAATATTTTTCATAACGTTTGTGAGTATACGTTGACTTACAACTATTGTGTATGAGCACTGAAATAGGAAGATAGTATTGTGTAGCATTAGCTTACCTTCGTTTGTGAGCTAACTTATCGTTCAGTTTGTTACCACATGGCCTCTGACAACAGCCATGAAGAAAGCAGCAGTCTAAACTGCAGCTGAGTTGGTGTTTCTACAAATCACATAACTTTAGACTGTAGGGCAATGAAAGCTCCTACTCCGATTGAAATGCTACTCCATTGTAATGCAAAATGGCTGAGCTGTCAAGACCCGAATAGATTTAAGTATGTATGGATAATAGGTATATGTTTTTACAGTTTTTGTAAACAAAATGATCCAAATTGTTTTAAGCTCATGTCTGTTTAGCTATATAAAATTAAAAGTGTAGATCTTTGTAAAAGTATTTAGATCACAACAACTAAAATAATTGATTAAAATGCATTAGTATGTGCAACCAGCTATCTGCTATGTGAACTCTTGTGATTTGCCTGAGAGAAAATTAAACCTTGGCACAGGACTTCTATGATCTATTTTTTTTTAATACGAACATAACCTATATTTTCAGTTTTGGTTTGCTTTCTTATAAAACACAATGCCAAGTTGTTTTTTTTGGTTTTGTTTTTCTTGTAGTGCCATTTGATGAAGATGACAAGGATGACTCTGTGTGGTTCCTGGATCATGATTACCTGGAGAACATGTATGGCATGTTTAAAAAAGTCAACGGTGAGGCAGCAAATGTCAGATTATTTAGATATTCTTTGGATTTTTTTGTTTTTTAACTGGCTTCTTTATTTTTTAGCCCGAGAAAGGATAGTTGGGTGGTATCACACAGGACCCAAGCTCCATAAAAATGACATTGCCATTAATGAGCTCATCAAGCGGTACTGCACCAACTCGGTATGCATTTCATTAACTGTCCTGTGTTTTGGATTTTTTTTTTTTTTTTCGTGTGATGGATTTTGCTTAGTTCATTTTAATTATGAGCATTATTCTCATTTTCTTGTCAGGTTTTAGTCATCATAGATGTGAAGCCTAAAGATCTTGGACTGCCCACAGAAGCATACATTTCAGTGGAGGAAATACATGATGTAAGTCATTCTTTAAGTTTGTTTTAGAAGCTATTTTTGTTTATCATTAGATGTAAAGAACATTTTTATTCAACATGCTTTTTCTAGGATGGCACCCCCACCTCTAAGACATTTGAGCATGTCACCAGTGAAATTGGAGCTGAAGAAGCAGAAGAAGTGGGAGTGGAGCATTTATTGAGGTAAAACCTGAATAAGCAATTATCTGCATGCTTAATTCCCCTGTGCAATTAGTGTTGGTAATCACTTTTTATTTTGAATACGCTTTAAATCACAATATTCTCCTCTGCTTTATTCTGACCATAGGGACATCAAAGACACCACAGTGGGCACTCTGTCTCAACGCATTACAAACCAGGTTCACGGTTTGAAGGGGCTCAACTCAAAGTTGCTGGACATCCGCTCTTACCTTGAACGAGTGGCTGCTGGCAAACTTCCAATCAACCATCAGATCATCTACCAGCTGCAGGACGTCTTCAATCTGCTGCCAGATGTAAACCTACTGGTAAGATCTTAGAGCTTACAAACATGTATTTACTGTAACAGTACAAAACATTTGGATGTTTGATGGAGGTGAAGCTATTTCTGTTCAGCTTAAATTATACACACAGATTTAATGTTTTTATATAATATATAAAAACATTAAATTAAACCTATATAATCTTTATTGTGGTCAGTTTTAAGAGTCAGAGGAAAATTACTCATACTGATGCCCTTACAGGTTTGAACAAAAGTTCTACTATTGATTCTCATCAACTTGAATGTTTTATTAATTTGACATTTTTATAATCAGCTATTTACCAGGTTGGAATGAAGATGCACAGTTAATATGCAATGGTTGTTTTGAAATGACAAAACTACACAAATTTGAATTTGTAGATTTCCTTTAATAATCTTATTAACATCATACAGTGATTCATAAATGTATATAAACCTCCACCAGTATTTGTCGAAATGCCATTTTATAAGCTATGGAGAAGTCCTAAATTTGTAAGAGAAATCAACAAAGCTCTGGCATAATACCTGCTGGATCTTTCACCTCTCCCCAGCTGTTCCCCTGATGCCAGAGAAGCCTTTTAGTATGATGCAACCAGCAGTGCTGCCCTCTTTGACAGCTGGCACTGTCCTTGGTTTTAAAAGCAGCACACTGACTCCTGTAAACCGATTTCTGGCTATCATGACTAAATAGACATGTCTTGATTCATGTGGGCTGCTACAACTTGAGTGGAGCATAAATAATGCCTAAAAATACAGGATGTTAATGAACTCTTTTTCTGTCTACCTCACTGTTGTGTCAGAGCATTAGCTGGAGGCAGGCTTTTAACTAGCAATACATGCAGCTGTATATTGTTCAACCTTTACTAAAAAAATGAAAAATTGTAATCCCTGTTTTTTTAACTAGAAACTTTGCTCAAATCTTTAAAGTTTCACAAACAGCAGCTGCTGTAGTTGGAAAAATTGAACTATTGGTGCTCAGTGCACCACATCAACCAATCGGAGAAGCTGATCTGGGAGTTGCCAGAGAGAAGTCCACTGAACTCCACTGAAACAGTTTAACGCCTAAATTAACTTAAAATGTCGAAACCTGGCAGTTCACTTTTATTGTTCTGGTGCCTGCATTTTGAGCCACATTGTGAAAAACGGCAACATCTACTTCCAGCAGCCACGAAGAGTAGGTAAAGCTGTCTGAGGCAGCTGCTGGGGATTCCCAGTGACAGCGCACCGCATAGCGAAATAATATTTTATGGCAGGATTGTAATGAAGTGACTTGTGATGAACTGACTGCACAGGTGTACTTTCTCGCATAAAGTCTATTAAAACAAATTTTTACCAGCTTATAAAAGCAAATATAGCAAAGCCATTGCCATTGAACACAGGAGCAGCAGAGGCATCAGATGCATCTGGACACACTTTACTAGATGCGCTTGAGTCACTTCTGACCTTAATTTGTACAGGCATCAAAAAAATGAAGCAGCAGGCGCTCTTTTACTGCTCAAAGCCCTTTAGGTGTGAACGTAGCATTACACTTTCTGATTCTTTGAATTAACCTATGAAACATTTTTGTACCTAAAAAATTATATTGCATCTTCTTTATCAAATTTCCACCTCTAGTCAAGCATACATACTTCCCATAATCAGGACAGAAGCAGTTTTATAACAAAGACAAAAAGTTAGCTGCATTCCACCTCAAAGTGCAGGAAATAGCATTTCAGAGAGTCTTAATTTCAAAATTTTCTGGGGATGATACCCCCCAGATCCACCTACGCCGTGCAAAGCCTAAAAATGTGATACGCCAAGGTTTACAACCTAAGAAATATTATTAGCTAAAAGCCTGACTGGAGGCCAGACAAACCGATAACTGGAGGTGGCCAATACAGACCAGCGCAGGGTCTGCTACAAAATCAGCCTAAGTTAACATATTGTTTTGTAGTTGGATGCCAGAACCGACAGAGTACAGACAATTAGAAGTTTTATCCCATACCTGCTACCACTTTCAGAAAAAAAGCAGATATCTAGACAGCTCTGTTTAAAAGCAATATGAGAAAAGTTAATAGAAATGATCATCAATCAAATTTTCTACTGCTGAAACTTTATTTAAAACAAAAAGAAAGCTAACAAAACTAGATCCCTTTATTAAAGTGCTCTTAGGGAATCTTTTTGCCTCCAGCTATGCTCCGCCCACAGAAATATGTCACATTGTTTAACAATTGTAAAGGGGTCGTTAAGAATCTCCCCTGTGGACAGTAACATTTGGGTTTTATAATTTTAAAATTTATTATTGGTCTCTGTGGTATCTGGGTTGTGCCTCAAAATTTTCGCCAATGTCAGGTCCACTAATGGTTGCAATAATTCAAACCTCACCAAGCCTCGAGTATTTTCGATTTTGCTCTTAAAAAGATAAACAATCTGCTGCTACAAAAGAAATTGGAAATTTAGAGAGCCTTATGTATCCATTAAGATTATGAAAAATATAGAGTTAAATGATCATTTAAAAAAGAAAAATGTATTTCCAAAGTTTAGTTTTACAGTTATCTGAGAAAACCTACAGCTTATCTAAAAAAAATAAAAAGTGCCATATTTAATTGTCTGTTTTAGGATGAGACAAAGCACTGAAATGATTTTTTACTTTGCCAGATAAAATTTGCCACCAAAAATTCAAATATAGTAGTAGCCTTTAAGGTGCAGAATAAACTTTGACCTTTAGATTTTATTTTGATTTATCAAGCATACAGATAACATAACCAAACAAGGCAAAACATAAATACCTTGAAATTTAAGTCTAGACAAATGTGGGAATTGAAAGGGGAAGAAACTTAGAAACCCATCCTAGTGTCTGATCTTATGTTTAAAATATACATGTTCTGTGAAATGTGTTTTAATTAATGGAATATGTTGTAATAAAGTAATGTTTCTGTCATGTTTTAGGAATTCACTAAAGCCTTTTACCTGAAGACCAATGACCAGATGCTGGTAGTCTACCTGGCCTCACTCATTCGCTCCGTGGTGGCACTTCACAACCTGATCAACAACAAGATTTCCAACAGAGACGCAGAAAAGAAGGAAGGGCAGGAAAAGGAAGAAGGGAAGAAAGAGAAGAAAGATGACAAAGAGAAAAAAGAGGAAAAAGATAAAGACAAGGAGAAAGACAAAGCAGATGGTGCCAAAAAAGATGAGAAGAAGAAAAAATGAGCGCTCGTCCCCTGTGGTCTTCTCTCAGATCACACCATCGTCAGCAGGATGGCGTTCTACTTTTTCCCCTCTGTATGTGGGTCTGAGACTAAAAGTAGGACTCTAAATGGGGAATTGTGTCATTTGAGATTTGGCCTCCTGATAACAACTTGACACTCAAAGACTGCTATTATCGTGTAAGGATTACGTTTGCTCTCCAGTGTTCTGAGCTGTGAGAACATGTGTATGCTGTTTTCATAGTTACCAAGCTCCTGGTGTTTTCCAACCTGAGTTTGGCTGTTTGTAAAATGGAGTAATGATGATATTGTTTCTGTATCACTCATTAAAACGGGAACCCAGTAAAAGGTTTTTTGTAGTTTTGTTTGCCTTTTTCAATTAAAGATTATATCATTGAATATGTTATTTGTATTTTAAAATGGACTTTGTGATAAATATATATATATAGAGAGACCCTGCTATTTTGCAAATTATCCCACTTAGAAATCATTGTATATGCATGTCCACTGTGAAAGACAAAAACTTAAAAAAAAATTCCTCAAATCTTAATGTATATTTAACTATTTTTAACTGCAAATAACTATTTGAACACCAATCAGCTACAATTCTGACCCTCAAAGACCTGTTAGTCTGCCTTCAAAATGTGCACCTCCACTCCCTTTATTATCCTAAAGTAGATGCACCTGTTTGAGGTCGCTAGCTGAACCAAGTGCACCTGTCCATCCCATACAATCGGTAATAATCCAACCACTAAAAAGGCAAAGACCAAAGAGCTGTTCAAAGACACTAAATAAAAATTGTACACCTCCACAAGGCTGGAAAGGGCTACTGGGAAATTGCCAAGCAACTTGGTGAAAAAGGTCCACTGTTGGAGCAATCATTAGCAAATGCAAGAAGCTAAATATGACTCAATCTATGCAATACCTCATGTTGTGGGGTCTCAATGTTTTGAGGAAGAAGAATGATGAATACCATCCCAAGAACACCAGTCCTACTGTGAAGCATGGGGGTGGTAGCATCATGCTTTGGGGGGTGTTTTTCAACACATGGACAGGACGACTGCACTGTATTAAGGAGAGGATGACTGGGCCGTGTATTTCGAGATTTTGGGGAACAACCTCCTTCTCTCACGTAAAGAATTGAAGATGGCTCAAGGCTTCCAACATGACAATGCTCAAGCACACAGCCAGGATAACCGGGAGGTGGCTCTGTAAAAAGCATATCTAGATTCTGGCATGGCCTACCCAGTCTCCAGACCTAAACCCAATAGAGAATCTTTGTAGGGAGCTCAAACTCTCCCAGCGACAGCCAAGAAACCTGACTGATCTAAAGAAAATCTGAGTGGAGGAGTGGGCCAAAATCCCTCCTGTAGTGAGTGCAAACCTGGTGAAAAACTACAAGGACAGTTTGACCTCTGTAAACAAAGGCTACAGTACCAAACTGTACCCTCCATAATTTCCAAGTGGGAGAACTTGCAAAATAGCAGGGTGTTTGAATACTGGTTAAATAAGAAGTGCTAAATATTCAGGATTGCCTAATGAAACAAAAGATGCAACTAAACAATTTATAGGTTTAACCATCAACAATCCCGCATGAATGGCACCCGTAATTCTGTAGACCAGGGGTCGCCAACGCGGCCCCCGCGGGCACCAAGGGGCCCTCAAGGACCATGAGGTGCCCTCAACGCCTTCTGAAAACAGCAACTCAGCAGTGGGCTAAGTTTGAAATTTTATTTTATTCTGTGACTCTTCTTCATTTCATCATAGTAATCATATAGGGCATTTTAGCATTTATAGAGATTTTAAAATTATGTTTAAAGGAAAATTAGAAATTAAAAGTTAACAATAAAAATGTGTTTATTATGGATGAAGTTTAGGTGAACGCTGACCCCTCTTGTTCATAGGTCAGTATTGGTAGCCCTTCCTATGATTCAATAGCCATGAAGTAGCCCTCAGCCTTGAAATGGTTGGTGACCCCTGCTGTAGACACTTTAGCCAATTAAAAACCAGGAAATATCTTACAAGTATATACGAAGTACTACCTATGAAATAACACTCTCCTTTTTATCAATAGGGGCAGAAATTCTCTGTAAGGTAAACTAAAGAAGCAAAAGAAAACTTCCAATATCCTAGGTTTGTTGACGCCCCTATCTGATACCTCTGAGCAGGTGCCCATTTACCTATTATTTTAGGCTCTTTATTTTAGAATTTAATATTTTTCAGGCTTTTGGGAGAAAAAAAAAACAGACGTAAAAAAAGTACTTTCAAATCAGTCTTGGAAACATAAAATTATTACAAAGATTAATTTTTACGTTTTTTAGGCAGCTTCAGGGGCACTGTATGGGGGGGAGTTAGGAAGATGCCAAGGGCCCTTGCTGAGGGGTTCAGATACATATTTTTCAAATCTAAAAAGAAAATCCTACAGTAAAATGAATTATCTTTGTGTTCTCCCTGATCTTTCAGGATTAAACAGTGAAATGAAGCATGAATATATTGACCATTATGGTCATTATATGTATACATGAATAAAAAATTCTTAGGAACAGCATAAAAATAATCTGTCCTTTGTTTAAATTTATAGCAAAACAAAATAGATTATATTTTCAAAATCCAAAACCTATTTTCTTTCTAAATAACCTGTTAGTTTGGGAGCAAGATTTTTTTTTTTTTTTATGTGAAGTTTTAAGTGAAAGTATATATAACTTTTTCATCTACGGATAATTTGAATATGTTAAAATCGTACAGTAAATAATCATGCTCTTCGATCCATCTTTATAACAGTTTTAAAGCTTAACTCTTTTTTTTTTTTCTTTTTTTCATTGAGGTGGGGGGGCAATATCAATGTCTTTCATGGGGCCCCAAATTCCTGGCGGCGCCCCTGGGCAGCTTTGAACACATTTCTAAATCGCAGAGGTGGATTTTTTTTATGCAAGTTAGCTATGAGACATTTCCGGGATTTACTTTCGGTTGAACAGCCTGAGAACATAAAGCCACTTCATTTTCTCGGTTTTATTTTTACTGCGTCATCCCTTCCTCTCCGCTTCATAACGCGCAGCTCCTCCGCTACAGCCCCCCTAAATTGCCCGCAGGCCCACGAGCGCCAACGTAGCGCATTTAATCCGTGGTCGTGTCGCAGAAATCAGATTATTGGGCAGGTAAACTGGATTCTGACGTAGAGGGCTTAAGCCCAGACTGGGAGGCAGAGGAGCGACGCGACCAGAAGCGGAGGTGAAGGAAGGATGCAGCTCAGGGAGGCTCCTCCTTTCCTCCTCTTTTAAGGAGCGCCGCATGACTCCCAGGATAAATCTCTGCCTCTGAGCGGAACGGAGGAGCGCCCTGAACATGGCTTCATACCTGGAGGTGAGGCTGCAGCTCTGAGCGGAGCTCTGGGAACTTGTTCTGGGTGTGGTTTATGAGCTGCTACCGAATGAAGGCCCTACAGGTGCCTGCGTTAATCTGCTCTGCTGCGGATTCGCACATTTATTACATTTTCTCTGACTAATCGAGCTTCTTATCGTCTCAGATCCCGGATGATGAGGAAGGACATGATCTAGACCTCTTCTGTGTGCCCAGACATTACGAGAGCGACCTGGACAAGGTGATCATCCCCCATGGACTCATCATGGACAGGTGAAGCAATCAACAGCTCAATGGGAAACACCTTTAGTTTGTCGTGCTGTCAGTTTATACTGTAGACATCTGGATTTATCACAGCCAGAAGAGTCTGATTGTTAATTATCTCTTCTACTGGTTGTCCTGATGTTGCCAATGCTTGTTTGCATGCAGAAAAGGAAAAAAAAAAGTAATTTTATCCCAGTTAAAATTCTGAGTGTGCAACTCACAAATTAATCACAAACAGAGTAGAATAGAATAGAATAGAAAATCAATTTATTGTCCCACAATGGGGAAATTCTGGTGCTTAGAGAAGCAAAAAGATGATAGAAAAAATGATCACATAAAAGCGGACCTTAGAAAAATGTATAAGAAATGTATAAGAATAACATAGTAGGTTCCGCAGCATGTTCTGCAGAACTACCAGACTACTGAACAGTTTCTTCTGCCTTGCCATCAGACTGCTTAACGCTACATAACACTCCTCCCCCCATGGGCATGGACAATACACCCACCTTAGTTTAGTTTTGTCTTCAATTTAATGTTTCATTTTCAATAACTCTTCTGTGCAATATTCAATAACTCAGTGCAATATTTATTTATTGATGTTACTTCTTCAATAACTCAGTGCAATATATATGTATATATATACTCTTTCCCTGTGTATAGCTAGCTCTTACTCATAGAAAACATATTTATTGTGCAGGAATAAGGTCTTAGCTCTGTTACACTGGTAGCAGAGTAATCGACATTTCGTTCTCAAGATTCACCTTGTGTTTTTTGTGCAATGACAATAAAGGAAGTCTAAGTGTTAAAAAAGAAACAAATTAAATGCTCTATTTTAAAGTGTTTTAACAATATAAATACTGTGCACCTGGAGAATAAATATGGACATTTTTATTCTCCAGGTGCACAGTATTT
>NW_015150488.1:251797-295744 GCF_000732505.1 Cyprinodon variegatus | reverse complement strand
GATTTAACTAAGATAGACAGTTTTATATTTAAGTGAAATTTTCCTTGATTATTAACACGCAGTTTATGAAAACCTGTGTTGGTTTCTAAGAAATGTTCAGGATTTCTTTAGAGCAATAAAAATGATTTTTAAAATGAGAACCTTCTAAAAGTTATGTCTTTGTTCAGAATCTGCTCTCAGTACTTGCTTGAAATGAATTATTTGCAGCAGTGCTGCTGCAATGATTTTTTTTTTAGCTTGTCTGGATTCAGGGGTTTGATGCCTGTGACAATCCCTCATATAGTCTCAGTTTTCTGGTCAATCCAGCCAAGTGAAACCATGAAAAATAATGAAATTTGCATCTTTTTATAATCTGCAGACGACATTAACTCCAAAAATAATCACTGATTGTGGAAACTTTGCGTTGGACCTCCAGTAGCTTGAATTCTGAGTCTTTCAGTTTTGGGATCTTTATTTCGAAATGACTCAGTCTGGTCCTTTTTTTTTTCCAGCTAGATAAGATGCTTTTGACTCATAATTAATAATCCAATTGTAACCCTTTACCCTGATAATAATAATTGAACTTAATTGATCTCATATTAGAGAAATGTATCTCTGCATCTTACCCATCCCCTTGGGGAGCAGTGGGCTGCTATTGTGTTGGGCCTGGGGAGCAGTGTGGGGTTAAGGGTCTTGCTCAGGGACCCAGAGTGCAGGCTTATCCTGAAAACATGGCTGTGGTGGCTCCTGAAGCACAGACTCCAGCTGTTATTTATTACATTTTTATTAGTTGTAAGCTATGATAATCAAAATGAATAAAAATAGTTAATTATAAATTGGCATTAAATAAGTAACTTTTTTGTGTTGCCTTATTAAGATTCCTTTTAATGTGTTAATGTGCACCTGTTGTAGTGATACTACTGTGATACTAGTGATGTAGACTGTGTGAAACAGACTGCTGAGCTTGTATGATCAATGTATGCTCTTCTGTGTATCATTCATCTAATAATAAAGGTCATATGCTGCAAAACTATATAAAAATAAATATTTAAATGCATTTCCAGTGTAGAGGCCTTTTAAGGCAGCTAAGATTTTTTTTTTTGCTGGCTCTGGTTCATCCTCGCGGTTTACTGAGAATTATGGTCTAAAAACACATTTCCTGATTCCTTAAGTCAGTTTTTGTCCACATTCTACTGCAGCGTCCCAACCTCTTTCCTGCAGGACAGAGCGTCTGGCTCGGGACATCATCCGGGACATGGGGGGACACCACATCGTGGCTCTGTGCGTGCTGAAAGGAGGATACAAGTTCTTTGCGGACCTCCTGGACTACATTAAAGTGCTCAACCACAACAGCGATAAATCAGTCCCGCTGACGGTGGATTTCATTAGAGTGAAGAGCTACTGTGTAAGCTGCCTTACTCATTATATTTCCAGGAGCCACTTATGCACTGCGGTTGGCAAAATACCAATTAAAGCAATCTATAAATGAGAAACCTCCCCTCTGCATTGCGCATAATGTGAAGATTTAGCGTTTTAGAGGGAGTTTGGAAAATTAAATCCCAAACTTGTAGTGATTCATTGTGTCTTGTATATGTTTGTCACCTAGAATGATAAATCAACCAACAGCGTTAAAGTGATTGGAGGAGACGAGCTTTCCAACCTTTCAGGAAAGGTGAGTCTTCTTCAACCTTCAAACTCTTTTCTATTGATAGATGCAGATTTTAACAAATTATTTTTTTTCCGCTTTTTTCCCTACAGAATGTGTTAATTGTTGAGGTAAGATAATGTATGGTTGTGATTTTTATATTACAAGGTCTAAATTTTGTTTACATTTGCATTAGTTCTATTGGATTCAAATGACCTGCTAATTGATTTGCATGTATTGTTTTCGTTAGAGTTTTATCAGACTATAGCGAGTGGCTGAATCAGTGTCCACTCAGCTTGCTTGCTTTTATTAAGCTTTATCAGAAAAATCCTTCTTCAGTTCATTAATTGGTCAAATGCCAGTTTTAACAAATGTATGTCTCTGTTTATTGTATCCATTTCCTGTCGCTGTAAAAGGATATCGTAGAGACGGGAAGGACGATGCAGACGTTACTTTCTCTCCTGAGTGAATGCAGTCCCAAGATGGTTAAAGTTGTGAGGTAGGTAGGAAGCACCCCAATGTATTAAACAGGGCAGAGCAGGCAGTTGGATAATAAACCATAACTTTAACTGACTGCTGTGTCCTCCTACAGAGTGCATCTACATCTGATAGTGCTCTTAGCTAATGGATACCTGAATTAGAGATGTAATGTGACAGAGGGAGGGAGCAGCTTAAGAGTTAATCTGCTAGACTATAAACTGCACTCCAGAAGCACAGGATCTTTTTTTTTTTTTCCCTTATGTTTTCCTGCTAGCTTTGTAAAATGGGGCATGCTCTGAGCAAGGATGTTTGAAAACAGGCGTATTAATGTTGTTTCTGATGCTGTTTTATACTAAATGCTTCAGGTTTTTTAAAATTTAAAAGCTCTCTTCTTATTTGGTTGAGCTTGATCTGCCTTTTTTTTCCTCCAATGACTCAGTCTCTGTTATAACCTATACAATGCTTCAAAGAAGTATTTGTCTGCTTTCTTTTTAGCATAGGCGTGGCCGAGATGTAGGACAGGGGATTAGTGTCCTGGAAAGGCTGAAAGATCGCAGGTTTAAACCTCAAACTTTCACTCTGGGTCTCGGAGTTGGAAATAACTTCACATTGTTCCCTGGGTGCTGCAAGCTGCTCACTCCAACACTAGGAGATGGGTGAAATGCAGGGGATTCATTTTGTGTTTTTTTTAAAGATATAGATCATTGCTAATAATATTAGGGCTGCAACTTCTGATTATTTTGCAAATCGAATAATCTGTTGATTACTTTTTCGATTAATCGGATAGCCAAAGGTTCCTTAAAGAAGATTTTTTATAAAAATTAAACCAGGTGAAATTACTTAAAAGTTCTGGATTGAGCATATTGACAGATGAAAAATATTCTTTATATCTTAAATGCAAAATATTTATATATATATTTTTTTCCAGCTTTGGTATAATTACTGCTCTAAGTGGGTCAGCTAAAAGCATGTTTTAGAGTCGCTATGCTCCAGTTTATGATTTAACGATTACTAAATTAGTTGACTATTATTTAAATAATCGATTAATCACGATTAATTGTTTCAGCCCTAAATAATAGTATTCCTCTTTAAAATTAACAACAGTTATATATTATTTTATTTATGAAGGAAAAACGGCTGTCCAAACGGTCCTGGTTCTATGGGATAATGTAATCACTCACTAGACCTAGTAACTGTAGACCCTGTACTAAAAGCAAACACTACAAAAAGAGAAATAGTCTAATTTTCTTCATTTAACTGTCCTTTTCCTTGATTTGAGCAGATAGGAAAGAAAATTTACCAGTAGAATAAGGTGATTTACATTTAAATTAGTTGTTGCACATGATTAAAAATGTTATTATAGTTAATAACAAGGTCTGTAATTAATGAAAATTATTAACATTTTAATTGAAAACCATATATCAACAAACTGAACCTACCTTGGAATTCAAAAATTCCTTGTTGCTCCTCAGTTATTGAATAAATAATCATATAAGCACAGCAACGCATATTTCTTGGAAGTTAAAATAATTTACTTTTATTTAGAAACCTCTGATATTGTGTTATTATAAGTGTAAACAGTCCATGAAAATTCATTATAGATCAGTTACTTCTACTGAATATGGTAAAGAAAATATTCATAGCTACAAGGATTAAAAAAGCCACCTCACCTGGTGTGAGTTAAAACGTTGCATATTGACCTCACTGCGTCCTTAGACTGGTAACTGCACAATCATGTCAGTGGCACAAAAATGACACCATAACCGGATAGCAATAGATTTCTTATGGCGACTGCAGAAGCACGTCCACCATAACTTAGGTATCCGTACCAATCTAAAGGTAATTTGGATGGAGCTCTGGTTTTTAAGCCTGCGTTCCATCAGTGGACCAACACCTGTGATCCTGAGACACAGACAGTACAGAGTTCCCGGCTGGAACTTTAGTATTTTTATAAGAACATGCAATTAATTGCGTTTTTTTTAATGCATAAAAAAAGGTTCAGATTAACTAATCGAAATTAACGTGTTAAAGTCCCTGCCCTAGATTAAAGTAGAAAACAAAAACTCCCACTCATTTTTTTTCTAGTGGGTAATTTCTGATCATCTTATTTTAAGAGCAAAAATACTGATTCCTTTAACAGATAATCTTATTTACCTGCTTATTTTAAGGGAAAATACATGTATTTTAAGAATTGGCAGATGTTTAGATCAGTTTTTGCAGTGTAATAATTAATCTATATTATTTTAATGATTACATGCACTGGCAGAAGAGACTGGAAATCATCTTTTGGACCATTTCAATATTTCTCCTTTACAATTTACCTTAACAGTTATTTAGAAGGGACAGTCAGTTTTGAACCCCAGCCGTATTGAGATACGATCACAGTCGTCATCTGTTAGATCAGGAGTCTGCAGCCGTGGCTTTGTGGCTCACTTAACGTCCTAAACGATGTGCCCTAGCGTTGACCTTGGGAAACCATGTTTTTTCTGCCTTCTTGGTTAAGAATGAACGTTTAACTAAACTAATGTGTTTAGAGCTGCAGTGCTGCCAAGGCAGGTCAGTATTATTTTTATGAGTTTTGTGACCTCTAGGAGTAAGTACAACAGACTGGCCACTTATTGAAATCTTGGTCTGTTTTCTCCATTTGTAGATATTGTTCTCATGGTTGTTCTGTTTTTTTTTTTTTTTACATTCTGAGTGCCACATGTTTACACTCTTAGACACTTCCTTCTTTGGCTGCTTAGATGTTCTCTAACCATCCTCAGTGCCAACATATGATATCAATTTTTAGTAACTATGATGCTAAGGCCCCTAGAAGTGGTAATAATCTAAAAAAGGAGAAAGGAGTCAGATGTGGGTTAAATGTCAGTGGTATCGTCATTTCAACGTTTGGAATTAATATGTTAGATTGTGTGCTTCAGGTCTTTTTCAGCTAGATATACAGCCTGCTATTGTTTTTATTTGAGTAATATGGCAGTCTGGCCACATCACTGCTAGTCTGCAGCTCCAGCAGCAACATGGCCTCAGCGTGGCTCAGGAAATTAAAATCAGCTGCACCAAAACTGGGTAATGGCCTGATTAAATGATTATTGCTACATAGAGGAAGCCTGGATTAAATAGCATTTTTTTCCTTAATAAAGTTAGTCCTGTTCAGCATTCCAGTTTCTTTATGTTAAAATAATATTGGTGGATCAAAGAGCAACAGAAATCTATTAGGGTTGGGCCACATTATGCTAAGTCTGTTTAGCACACAGAGGTTGATTTAAACCTGATACAGGGTAATTTTTAGATTTGGATGCATGGAATGCAGCTGCTGACATTGATGTCTCTCAAAGTTTTTTTTTTTTTTTTTAACATCCCCAATACTTTTTTGAATTATCTTTCCAGCCTTCTGGTGAAGAGGACGCCGAGGAGTTCGGGCTACAGACCAGACTGTGAGCATCTCTTTAGTTGCTTACATGCAGCAGTGCAGAATGATGCCATTCATTTCATGCCTATCGCTCATTCCTACATTTTGTTCTTTAGTAAAAGCAAGATAGTTGCTTGTTTAAGAAAAAAAAATATGTTTGGATAATAAGTCATGGCTGCTTACACCCAGTTTGCAGAGTCTGTGATTATGTAAGGCTTTTAGGTTTGAGTGCGATAATCGCTTTAAGATTGCCCCTCAATAAAAGCTGTTACTGTAAGTGTTTTTTTTTTTTATAACTCCGCTAATGCCTTACTGACAGCTTAATCATAGCCTTGCAGAGGCAGTAGGAGACTGATTGTTTCTACACTACAGAGTCAATTAGACTAAATGTCTGATCATTTTACCCCCCTACACCAGACAGCCATGGTTCTTTAAATAACCGTCAGTAAGGGTTTCTATATTTATTTCAGACATTGGTTTTGAAGTACCAGATGCCTTCCTGGTGGGCTACGCTTTGGACTACAATGAGTACTTCAGAGATCTCAGTGTAAGTGATGTTAAAACTGATATCCAGATTTAACTGTGCTCCATTTCTGTGCATTTTAACTGCATGAATACATGAAATACTAGATTTTTTTTCATATTTAAAGAGATAGTGACCCATGTTGGAGTTTTAAGTCTGTAGTCAAAACAAAAAAATACAAAGATTTCATACTTTATTTAGATTTGTGCTCCTAATATTTAAGACTTAGATTTATTGTATGGGACTTAAAGGTATAGTGGAGGATTTTCACAACTTTTTGAAAAGACCCGCCCTCTCCAATTAAAAAAAAAAAAGCACATGCACAACCCTGTACCACTCCCAAGAGTGAATGCCTATTAAAGGCGTGCTAGAGTATGGAGAAGCCCATTTCTACTCCTGCACGCTCTGTTTAAAAGTTGCTGTTTTCATCGCTCATACAAGCTTACTTTCCAAAAGAGCATTTGCAATTTTTCCACCATCTCACCACTGCAAAGGAAAATGGGGACGAGCATGTAGCTCATGCATTGAAGAAGTCAGCATCACAAAGAACATTACCACCCGGGCCAAGCAACGACTCTGGATGAATGGGAAGGTTTGGAAATCACTAAAAGCATGGAACTTGACTTTCAAGTCTGGTGACAGAGAGGCACTGAGGACAGAGTGTACCAACTAGAACCGTGCCATCAGATCAAAGCAAAACCACAGCTGGAAGATCCAGGATCTCTTCCATGATGCCAGCAACACCAGGAGGATGTGGAAAGGCATACGGGCAAACACAACCTACAACACACCCTCACCCCCGGTAGATGCAGCAAATGCTGACTTCCTAAATGAACTAAATTCTTTGGTTTTAGGCACTAAACGGCACCCCATCAGTGAAAGCCGTTCCACACCGGGGGAGGAGGCACTCAACCTTGACATAGCTGAAGTGAGGAAAACTCTGTGGAGAGTCAACCCAAGAAAGGCTCCAGGCCCCGATAACATACCTGGATGGGTGTACAAGGAAGGTGCAGGACAGCTGGTGGGTGTCCTCACAGACATTTTTAACACCTCACTGGAGCAATCCATAGTGCCAGCATGCTTTAAGTCTGCCACCATCATTCTGGTTCCAAAGAAGCCTCAGGTCACCTCACTAAATGATTACCAGCCTGTCGCACTCCAATGATGAGGAAGTGCTTTGAAAGGCTGTTTAAAGCATCATCTCCAGTCTGCCGCCAACATTCGACCCGTTCCAGTTTGCCTACCGACGAAACCGCTCCACTGAGGACGCCATCTCTGCTGCTCTCCACCTGAGCCTAGCACAACCGCATGAGAAGAACACCCACGTGCGGATGCTATTCCTGGACTTCAGTTCAGCTTTCAACACCATCATTGCACAACATCTGATGGGCAACCTGGAACAGCTGGGCTTCAATGCACCCCTCTGCAATTGGCTTCTTGACTTCCTCACCAACAGACCTCAGTCAGTCGGGGTCGGATAGAACACCTCTGATGTCATCACCCTAAGCACAGGCCCCACTCAGGGCTGTGTCCTGAGCCCCCTGCTGTTCACTCTAATGACACACGACTGTGTCTCCAAGTTCACCACAAATCACATTGTGCATTTTGCGCAAGACACCATGCTGCTCCACCTCCTACAGAGAGGAGGTGGAGCAGGTAATGGGCTGATGCAGAGATAACAGCCTGATCCTGAATGTAGAGAAAATAAAGTAGATCCTGTTGGACTTCAGGAAGAGCCGGCCTAACCACGCTCCACTGCTCATCAACAGCTCAGCTGTAAAGATGGTCAGCAGCACCAAATTGCTGGGGGTGCACATCACAGACACCCTCACCTGGACTGTAAACACCACCTCACTGATCAGAACGGCACAAATGCGCTTGTACGTCCTGCGGAGGATGAGGAGAGCCCACCTGCCCCCACCCATCCTCACCACCTTCCACAGAAGCACCATAGAGAGCGTTCTGACCAGCTGTCTCACTGTGTGGTGTGGAGGCTGTAGCGCCTCAGATAGGAAGTAGGTTAGGAGAGTAGTATGAACAGCAGAGAGGATCATCGGGGCTCCTCCTCCCCCCATAAAAGACATTTCATCGTGTCCCAAGCCTGTAACATCATCAATGACCCCTCACAGCCCCACCATGGACTGTTCTCCCTGCTGCCCTCTGGGAAGAAGCTTCACAGTATTTAATGCAGGTCCAACAGATTCTGTAACCGCTTCTTCCCCGTTGCCATCAGACTATTGAACTGTTGAGAAAACTCTTAATCATGTCACTTAATCTGCATCACACTGATAACACAAACCCAAAACTTTGCATATTCACACCATACATATATAATGCTCTGAACTTCCATATCAATGTGATTTTTTTTGTTTTTGCACCATGTTTTTTCTCCCACACTCTTTACATTTGATCACTGCTCCACTCCTCCACTGTATTTACTATAAGTCTGAGTAATCCGGATCTTAAGTAACAGCCTACAGCTCTAAGAGATAAGGCACATATTATGTGAGCAGTCATTAGTTCACTATGTATATTGGCTGTAGTAGCAATCCTTTCATATCGGCTGTAGTTCATCAAAAACTGAAATTTAAAGACATTTTAAGTCATTTCAGTACAAAATAAAATTAACTTTGCTCTTATTAACATAAAAATGTTGCCGCTAAATAACCACCGCGCATCAAAGAAGCTTTAATAACCCTTCGTTTAGTTTTGAGTTGCTTTTATAGTTAATGTCTCACGTAGTCACATTCTCTCTGATAGGATTGCACAACAGTCCCTGTGCTGCTTAGGAAGTCTGCCTCTAGATCAAGGCTCTTGCTGCCTCCCTTTTCAATGAGGCTGCAGTCTAAAACAGCGAAGTGGTGTAATATTAGCAAATGGAGAAATTCATAGGTCGGACAGCTGAATGACATCGAGAGCGCTGCGATGGATGCAGTCAAGGACGCCTGTTGGAGGGGAATCACAAGCTGATGAAGTGAAATACTTTCATATGTTCACTGTTTTCATCACTGTAGTTTAAATACATGCTGTTAATTCATGGTACACACATGATACCTGATAGGACTACAGGCTAAAGGTGTGAGAACATTTTTAATGGAAACTGATTGAAAATATGTAAATATAACAATCATTTGGAACTTGAACCCTCAGTCATTTTTTGAAATGATTGAAAATAAGCAGGAACTCTCTCCAGACTATTTCCATTTGTTGTGATGTTTTTTTTGTTTTTATTTTGCAGCATATCTGTATACTGAACGATCAAGCCAAGGAGAAGTACAAAGTATGAGTTCAAAGCGTGGCTGATGTGACGCCCTGAAGACTTGGACCACTGTGATGGGCCCTGCTTAGCTTTATTGTGTTTTTGGATCTTATTTATTTTTCTACATGACAATCCACATGTTATCTGTGGTTGGTTACGGACCTGAAGAAGAAAGTTTCTCCCTGACTTTATTAAAAACTGGGAGTAAATATGTATATATTTTTCTTAAATTTTAATTATTTCTCTTATTTAAGAATTTAAGTTGTGTTTTAGTAAGGAAGAGGAAATATTGTCTTAAATCTCTCAGGCTCTATGCTCAGTGAGCTGTTTGTACCCTTTAACCAGAGAGTTTTTTGTTGTTTCAATTAATACTAAAAAAATCTTCCATACATTTATTTGCAATATTATATTTGTTATTTAGTGGTTGATGTATCCATTGAGGACCAGTTTACAGCAATACAACTCTAATTAAACCATGAATCCTTGCTTCTGTCATTTATTTTTTTAGTCCCCAGGTTCCCATTTTCTGAGCTAAATGTGTGACTCTGTGTTCACTTTATTTATATTTTGTCTATTATAAAGTTAACGGTAGATACACTGTATAAAAGACTAAGACTACCAATTAATAGGATTTTTTCTAGCTTTATGATGCTCACGATTAGCTACATTATTTCAGCTTTCAAATAGAGGCTAACATACATTTTCTTACTATTTTGCCAAATGACCTCTTGGACTATGATTTAGGTCAGATGTTTTGCATGACCTTCCTCCATCTTGTCATAACAGTTTGATTTAATTTGATCCAATTCCCAGAACTGTGTTGCCTGCGTTTCTTACACAGATCATTTAAGCTCTGCCAACAAATTTTCTGAGACAGATTGGAGATGAGATCATCAGACCAGAATCCTTATTCCATTTTTAAACTAATTTGGCTGAGTGCGTAGGGTCGGTGGCTGTTCACAAGATCAATTAGTAATAAAGCTTTAACTCCCTGTTTGAGTATACTTCCAGCAGCAAAACATGAACTATGCAGAGAGCAGCAAGGGAGATGAGTGGATAGACGGATTTATTATGAACTACTTTAAAACTGAGCAGAATAACAAAAACTTGGATTAAAATATATTCTTTCAGTGTAAATTAATGAAATTTGAAGTACATTTAAAGCTCCTTCTGTCTGTTCTGTTTCCCTAGACTCAGCAATTACATTCAGTGGCCAACTACTAAGCTGATACAAAACAAATGTAAATGACCTTTTATTGTTATTAAAAAAGTATTGAGCTAAATTTTATGGAGTTGTGTTTATATTTAAAAAAGTGACCGAAAATAACTTTTAAAGTAAGATAAATATATAATTACACTAATAGCATAAGCTGATGTTAACTAAAGAAAAAGTTTTGACCAAAAGTTTTCATTTAATAAATAAAAGGTTATATATATATATATATATATATATATATATATATATATATATATATATATATAATAATTATTTTTTTTTTGCAATCAGACTGAAAAAATGTTCTCCATGGGCCTGTGAGTTCCTTCCGTACCTATTGGCTCAGCAGAATTGACAACTGAGTGATGATGCTTGGTGCGTTCGAGATGAGCAGCGCCTCGTGGACGAGAGTTTATGCGTGTTTTGATGAGCTGTCTGCAACTGAACGGGTTGACTGGAATCACGTTTTTATTTTTGAACTTACTGGTGGAAAATACACACTAAAACACTTAGAAAACAATAAAGCCGTAGGCTCTCATCCACAGTCTAGGCTAGACGCAGTTAAACTCGGACACACCTGCTGGTGGAGCGAGGCAGTTCTCTAATATATTTATTTTTCCTTTAAAATAAGCGTTCCATTTTTATAGTTTAAATAAATCATTGGTTGGCAAGTATTTCTCTGCTTCAAATCTATCTAATTCCCTTGTTATATGTATTTGTTTCTTTTAGTTTCATATAAAAGCGCCTCATGGTTTGTTCGTGAGCATTTGCCACCCACAATATGGTGGCCGCTCATGCGTTTTCCTTTTTTTTTTTCCAAGAAGCGGCGTCGACCTAGTACCAGTGTGCTCTAATTCCATTGGTTTCTATCAATTGGTGACGTCAGCACCGTACCTTTCCTTGGTTGGTTGCTTGTATAAGAATAAGGCTGGTCTTTCGGAAAAAGAACCAATTACCGTTAACTACGCACACATAGCTTCTGGATCACCTTCCGGGATTACTTTTCGTTGCTATCTTCTACCATGAACAAAAGTTGCCTGTGAGGTAAATCACTACCTTCTCTCCTTTGATTTTTTTAATGAAAAATAAACATAGAAGGGCATGTTTTCTGTGTTACAGAAATTGAAAAAAATCGTGACAATTCGTAAAGTTTTAATGTATGGCACAACTATGCTTCTAAAAGAGGAGGCAGTAGCCACATTAAAGCAGTTTGACATTGGAGAGAAATTCTCGTATCTCCCCGTCCTGCCTAAAGCCTCAGTGCTGATCCCCCTGTTTGTGAGGGGTGGTCAGCTTCACACCTTACTCACTCTACGCTCACAGGAGGTAACATACATAAATGACCTATCTGTGCTGGATAAATGCTGGCTTTCACTCTGAGCTTTAATTGAGACTCTCTTTCCCATCTGTAGTTGAGGACTGGTGCTGGTGAGGTGTGTTTTCCCGGTGGAAAGAGAGACCCTAGTGACCAGGATGATGTCCACACAGCCCTGAGAGAGGCACACGAGGAGATAGGTCTACCTCCTGATCAGGTTGAGGTGGTCTGCACATTGTTTCCAGTCTTTAGCAAGGTAAGGTACTTGATGCACTTTTTCTCAGAGTTTAAGCTCCATCATTTCTTCACAGACCTTCATGTTTTTCAACAGAAAGGCCTATTGGTGAGCCCTGTGGTCGGTTTCATAGAGGAAACATTTATTCCAGCCCTAAACCCATCAGAGGTCAGTGCTGTGTTTGCGGTTCCCCTGGACTTTTTCACCAGAGAGAAGGATCACTATGCTACCCACGGTGTTGCCGGGGTGACTGGACCATTGCACTCATTTTACTTCAGAGATCCTGCTTCAGGGAACCAGTATCACATATGGGGGCTGACAGCAATGTTGGCAACGTTGGTGGGTGCTCTTGCTCTAAAGAAAAAACCTGAGTTTAATGTTGGTTTTGATATTTTGGATCCTTTCACCTTTTTCAAGAAGATTCTGCATAAAAGACTGAGTAAACTTTGAGCAGCTGTGATTGTCCTGAACTCTTGTATCCAGGGTGAAATGTGAAAGACAACTTTTAAGCAATATGTTTAAAATGAAGGTAAAACTGATTTGTGCTTCTACTGTCACTAGTAAATATCTCAATACTGTCAGATTTTAAGATTGGAGTCCACTTTTTTTTGTTTCAGTGACAAACACTAAAATGAGTTGGATGCAGAAGCATGGATTTTTAATGCTTCACTTCACAAAAAAAGTTCTTAAAACACACACTGATGTAGTTAAGCTCATGTGGGTTGATGACTTAACTAGGATGAGTGAACACTGGAACATGCAAGCAGCTTTAGATGGACAACAGACAACATATTTTAAAGCTCATCAGATTGTTTTCTTTACCTCTATCATATATATATGCATACACCAATAAGGGCTGAAACTATTAAGATTAATTATTGAAATAAAAGCCAACTAATTTCATAATCGATTAATAGTTAAATGAAGTATAGGTTTTATAGCATACCTTTGGCTGACAGAGTGACCTACTTTCACGAGTACCTTTACCAGAATTGTAAAAAATACGTCCATTAATATGCTCCATCCAGAACTTGATTGGAAAGATTTCAGTTTCACCTGGTTTAAATTCAATAACTAAATTTCCTTTCGCAATCCGATTAAAGGAAAAATATTTATTTTTGTCATAAACTCATACATTTCAAAAACTGCACAATATTCAAAAGCAAACCCAATAGTTGATCGAAGCAATATATAGCCATATTAAGCTGTTGGAATCATTTATAGTATAAATCTATAAATACTTAATATTTAGTATTTTGGTTCCGACCAGATCTGTATGTAACGGACCGCTCCAGGACAATGACACCATAGTCCTGATGTTCTTGGCTTTGTTTTAGAACCAGCAGGCCATCAATCAGTTTCTGGTTGAGTAAATCCAAGGATAGAGCTGTGAAGCTGCTGCTGTTCACCTACTAGTATACTTTGGGTATTTATCTGGCTGAAACATTTAATTCAGGGGGATTTCTTCTTTGGCATATGACCTCTTCAAGTAATTTATTTAAGAAAACCAAGATATAAGTTGTCCTTGGATTTAGGGTCATTATTGAACTCAGGTTTCAAACTCCAGCTTTTAAGGCTACAGTTTCAACTTTTAGCTCTGCCTCTGCTTAATCTTTGGGAAACCTGACCGATCTTTGAAGATAAATGCTTTCACAAACTGATCCATCTCTTTGTTTTAAGAACAATTGCCCTCAAAAGGATCTGATTTCTGGGACAGTAATTTATTTTCACAATAAATTATTTCCAACAAAGCTAATGGAGAGTTGTTAATAACAGTAAAATGCATCTGGGATAGATCATATAGGGTGAACAAAAGAAAATAAGACATTTAGATTTTTATTAATTCATTTAATGTAGCAGCAGGATTACAGATATAAACAGAAGAGTATACAAATGTCCAGACAAAGGCAAAGAACATGTTTAATAATAGTTCAAATGTATAACACGCTGGGTTGACCTTTATCCTTACTGCAGGGTCTTAAGGCTAAGATACTAAAGCTCAAGCTACACGAAACCGATACAACAGAACCGTCGAAGGATGTGAAGTAGAAAGCAAACTAGGAGAAGTGAGCAAATCGGTTATGCACAAGATACAGCTCACACTATTGGCAAACGGTTACCTTATCATGGCTGCCCCTTTTGATCGAGCGTTTCACATCAACGAATGTTGACAAGCACACCAACACCAGGACGTTTTCTACAAAAACAATCGCCACTGTCTTGTCCCTTTTACCTCACATGTACAAATCTCATGAGGCGTGAAAAACCTCAAATGAAAACCAAAAGCGCATGAAAGATGCGCTATATTCTGGAAATAAACAAACATACAAAATCACTAAAATTAGAAAATAAAATACAACGGTATGAGCTTTGTTGATGGGTGCTGAAATTATTTATGTCACAAGGGTCCGAGAGGATAAAAAGGACAAGGAGTTAGGACACAAAAGGGACGCCAGTAAACACAGCAGAGCAATGGTTAATTTGTCAAGGCACACAAAGTTCTGTTGAAAAGCATCACAATTGAAATTCAAGATACCCCTGCAGTGTATTTCACATTTAAATATACATGGATATTCACCTACATGTGACTGAAGGGACGAAAAAAAAAAAAGAAAAAACAAAACAGACAAAATGTAAAGATGTATGTGCTGTCTCTTCGCCACCTTCTGATTCAATGTTTACCAGGGTTCTTCATTTTCAGGTGGAAGTAAACCAGGTTACTGGAAAATGTTAAGGACTGGACATGAAACCAAACCATAATCCAATGACAGCTGATGCCACGCCCACTTCTATTCTCTGTGCCTCAAATAATAAAACAAACAAAACAAATCTGTGAAACGTTAATTGGTCCGATGTTAGATGTAGACCAAGCCAGGTGTCCACACCATGAGGTAAAATTTACATTCATGAAAGCGAAGTCACAGGTTGGCTTTCTGTGTTGGTATGGCTTTAAGAGGCATTAACCTTTCCAGGGTTCTTCCACTACGCTGTGTGCTCTTTTTTTTTTTTTCATCTCCTCTGACCGAGAGGAAGGGAATGCTTGGAGACGCGTGACTGAGCTCTAACCTGATCTACAGTAAAACGGATGAGTCAAAGTGCCATTTGAGATGCATGACATGAAAACAGTTTAAAAACTAAAGATGTAAAAAAAAAAAAAAAAGATTTGCCCATACATCCTCATGTTTGTACAGTTTGGGTAAAATCAATAACGATGTCCACTTGATTATATTTCTCAACTTTAAACAGTTCACAGTAAACCTGCGCTTCATCTCAAGAAAAGCACACTCTCTATGATATCTCCTGTGCTATGAGCATAAACAAAACAAAAAAAAAACAAACAAAAAAAGCTTTGTTTTTACAAAAATACTCTACCCTTTGATACATGGATACAAAATTTAAAAAAAGATAAGTTACTTTAAAATGGATCCCTAACAGCTGCAGGACAAGAGCATGACTATGAAAATGTAAACAAATGAGTTTATGACCAATGCTATGCTAACATCTGAATATTTAGAAATTGGCTTTTTGATTATGCCAAATTGGCTGCTTTTAAATATGGAAAGAACAGCAGTGACAATATACATGGAAAAAAAAAAAATCAGGGTTCCCAAACAATAGCTGTGTAAAAATTCCAGACTGATCTTTTTAAAATATGAATGTTTTGTGTTTATGGTGGGTAGGATTTAAAACCAGAGGGAAGAGGAGATCAGAAGAAAAAAAATGCACTAGGCAGTTAGGATTGGAGATAGGATTAATGAAAGGGAGACTGAGGACGGATACAGAGAAGAACCTAAAGACAGAAACTATATGCAAGTAAGAAGGAACACAAATAAAGTCTGGAAATATCCACATTTTCTAAACAGATCTGGAAAATTCAGAAATCAAATTTCCTTCTTATCCAGACTGTGTAGGAACCCTGAGTCATGAACTGTATCAAACTGGTGAAGAGTACCTTTTTTTTTTCCTTCCATTTGTAAATCTGCTGAATTGCTTTCCACAGGAGAGCTGCATTCATCTGTAAAAACGAGTAAACACGAGGGCATCCACGAGGACGAGCATGAGACGGGATGGCGACGAATCACAACAGGAGCTTTGGTACGCCTTGCTTCGCTCCAGTCAGAACCCACAACAAACAGCCAGCTCTGTGGACTCAACTTTGCTGCAAAGATTAAAAGTAAAGCCAGCGCTATTAGAAACGGTTAACGTCACAGCTGAGGTGCCTGTAACTCCGGTACATAGCACCATAGATAAAATCTAAACTCTGGCTTCTGAGTAACAGCGAGCCCTCGCTCAATATGAAAGAGACGAGTCATAAAACTTCATCTGGTGCCACTCTACACGCAAACAAGACATAGTATAACCATCTACAGTGAATCGGTAAAAAAAAAAAAAAGTAAACGGTATCCTTCATTTCAAAGTAAAATAATATTTTAGATGAATAGGTTTGGTGTAAAACAAAAATAAGAAGAAAGGCCCACTGAACCACTCAGTGACAAATCACAACGCTCTAATGGAAATGGCTGCTTCTGGACCACTGAGACTGAACACAAGCATTTGACAGCAAGTTGGCTTTCTATACAACGCTATCAACGAAAACAGACCAGAAGATATGATAAAATGTGAAAAAACACGACTGATTTAAATGTATTCATAACTACAAAGACGTTTTTTTTTTTCTTCTCATGTACAAATTCAGCTTGTTCCTTACAGAGCTGCGGATGGGCGGATAATCAGGAGCAGGTTACACAAAAAGGTTATAAAGTGCTTGAGATAAAATGTCTATAAAACCACACAACACTCTTTTTTTTTATTCTCTTTTTTTCTCCACTAGTGGAAAGCTGCTTTCTGTCGACAATTAAATGGTAAAAGGTTACCTGCACATTTAAATGGGAAACAAAAAACAAAAAAAAATCACAAAAACTAACAAACTGAAAAATGACACAAAAATGAATGCTGTTGAAATTCACCAAAGAAGCTTTGCTAGACCCAACGATGAGCCTAAACGGGAAAACACTGCGTGGTGACGGCAAAACCAGCCGCTCGGTCACATCGTTTAACAGGCTGAATCTCATTTGTAGTTGTAAAATATTATATACAAACTTTTATGTTTAGAATAACCATGAGTTGGTTAGAGGTAATGGGGTATAATATATTGAAAATAAATAAATAAATGAAAGCAACAGAGTGGGACTAATTACCTTTATTAAGTAACGCTAAATTATAATTCAAGCTGGCAGCTTCATGTCTGGTAAGCAGCTGCAGGCTAGCTAATGGGTTGGTTGAATTTTTCACTGGAAAATGAAATAATTTAAAGATAAATAGATCAAATGAACCAGTATTATTAATGGTCAATTTATGTTTTCGATTTTAACAAGAAGCCATCATTCAGTGGCGTTATTCATCTATTCATTACAGGCCCTCGCCTGTTTTTAAGGAGTACAGCTGATAGCATTGTTCTTCTATCCTCCCTCAGAGATTAAATTCATGCCAGCAAATGTTTAGAGGCATCGTTATTCTACAAAGAATGCACTTTATTTCACCTGAATTTGTAGGGGAGGGACTGCCGTCATGTGAATCCAAGGTTTAAGAGAAACAGAAGTCTGTATAGCCAGAAAATATCAAAGATAAAATGTTCTTTTTTACCTTTTTTTTTTTTTTTTAAACCCTGGTTATATGAAGGATTTACAGTCACAAAATGAGATTCAGCTGTTAACCTGCGCATCAATGGAATCTGATATTCTGTTCCTGCTCTGTTCCCAAGTGACCACAATCTCCCGTCAAGCCTTTCTGGTTCCTTCTCCCGCACAAAGCAGGTTTGTAGCATAATCTCTGAGGCTCACAATATCTGAGTACGGCAAAAAAACACTGCATTTTTTCTTCTTTTTTTTTTTTAGGATTAATTCATCAAGCAGTTACGCCGGGCCTCATTAATTTGCAAGATGGATAATTACAAAAGGCGGAATCAACAATTTGAGAGCAATGAATGCACACTAAAATGAAAAATTAATAATGATGACCTTTTAAAAATGATGTCAAAGCTCATATTTTGGGTTTTTAGTAAAAGAGCAAATTGTTATTAAATATTTAGATTTTCTTGTTGTTGTTTTCATGGCATCGGCACAAAAACCAAGACGCCACTTTTGCCGATTTAACTTTTAGCTACACGTCTGTCCAAACGAGTCTCAATGCTTCTGCAGACTTTCCAATATGTCCTCGATTTTATCCATGCCCGACGTTGCAGAAATCGTTGCCTGCATCTGATTCTGTATCTGGGACTGCAGACTGGTCTGCATTGGAGTTTGGCTGTTGGACTGCAGTGCATTTTCTAGACTGGTTTGCATTTGTGCCTGAATGGTGTTTTGCAGATTGCTGTGCATGCCGGAGGCAGCCTGGGCCATGGGCTGATCCAACAGAGGCTGCATGTGACCAGAGCTCTGGGCTTGTGTCTGAGCAGACAGGTTCGGTCCAGAAGAAGTGAGTATCTGGGATGAGTCTAAAGGGTAGAGAAAATAGTTACATTTACAATCAATAGCAGATAAATTAAACCATATTACGCGTCAGAGCAAATATATTTACCACCTAAAACTTCAGAGTTCAGCTCCAGTCCTAATGTAAATTAATAAAATGTCAGGTGTTGGCTGTTATGTATGTGATATACGTGTCTGGAGGTTTCGGTCATACAGATAGAGCTGCTATTCAGTCCTTTAGACAAAAATCTTTAGTTTGATGCAAGACATCAGGGGAAATTAGTAAACGGTTTATTCCAAATATTTGTTCTAAAAATTTTATTTTAGACATATTCTAAATGTATTATTTATTACACAATCAAGTGTTGAAATCAGGAAGAGTAACTATAATAAAGATACAGTGACTGGTTTGAAGTTAACCAATCAGATGTTATGGTCTGTTTAACAGGATAAATTGACCATTTAAACTATGATGTTCAATAGTAAAACATATTTCATTCAATATTTTTAAATATAGAAAGGTCTTTTTTTAATTTTAAATTCATGGATAGGAAGACCAAAAGAAACCACACAACTGTGCATGTTGCATTTATTATTTTATATTATTTAATATTTAGTAAAAAAATGCCAGATTTCCAGTGTTGCCAACTTACCGCTTTTCTTACTAAATCTAGCACCTTTTCAGACCCCCCAGTGCCTTTTTTTCATAAAGGTGCCCAGCACCAAACCTAACGACTTTTTCTCTGTATTAATGCTTAATCTTAGTAGATATAAAAGCACTGAACTCTTTGTTTCTGCATGAGACGTCATAAGCCTCCCTCCCTCTCTAGCTTTCTCTCATTGTCCGCCGTCATGCAGAACAGGCTGCCTGCGCTGCAGCAGAGTGTAAACCTTTCCAATTTAAATCCAGATTGCAAATGAAATGTGCATATGCTGCTAATCCCTCACTAGAATGCAAAATTAAGACATGAAAAGAATTTTTAACTGACACAATTGTCTCACATAAAATAATTGCACTTTCAAACCACAGCCTCATTCTCTCCCCTTCTGCTCCTCCAGTCTCCATGTGTCTTTGCACTGCTGCTCCTTTCCTCTTCATGTTTGATTTATTTTTTTTGCTAGATGATTGCTGAATTATCTGTATTTTTCTTTGCTTGTTTTTGTAAAGGTATTTGTAAAACTGTTAAAATCCCCTAGTTTCTTCCTGTCATCACCTGATGGTGATGACGTCATATAGCGCCTTTTAGGACAGCCAATAGCGACTTTTCCTGCTGAGAAGTTGGAAACACTGCAGATTTCTGCATTTTTTATCATAGATTTGGTGTGAAAAAAACCTCAAAGAGGTCAGGAAGCTTCTGATAGCCACTAGTTTACAGACCTGAACCCTTTAGATAACCTGTGAGGTGAACTAAAGACTGGGCTCCTTTATGCTCCCTCCATTTATTTCACCACAGGTAAATTGGACAAAAATATTTCTAATAACTTTTTTCTAAAATGGCTCAATTATCCACTCAAATTTAATTTAAATCATTGAATATTGTTTTCAACTATTCTAAAATGAACAGAGCATCTTGTTAAAGGAAATACAATGACTTTTAAACCTCAAATTAAAAGAAGCTCCATTTGTTTCTAAAATGAAAATCAATCAAAATTAAAATCATCTTACCGTTCTGAAGGCCAAACACAAACAGGTTGGGCTGTCCTTGTTGGGCTACATTACCGCCCACTGTGGTCTGGAAAAGCTGCTCTGGCGGCTGCTGACCCGGGCTGGCGACCATGCCGACGCCACCCTGGACTACAAAGATGGTCGCAGCGGGAGCTGCAGCTTCGTTGTTCAGCTCCTGAGAGCCGATAGTTCCCTGCAAGCCTGACAGCGACGTCTGTGGTATGAACAGCTTGACCGGCTGACTGCTGGGGACCTGGCTGGGGCTTGGAGTCACCTGCATTGGCTGCTGCTCCTGGAACAGGTTCTGCTGTTGGTTTGCAGTGGGAGTGGAGTTGTTCCCTGAGGAGCTCTGGACTTGGAAAGACATGGGCTCTGCCGTGTCTTGTTGGGGGATTCCAACACTAATGCTTCCGATGGCGGGAGCCGCTTGGGTTGGGGTGCTGAACAGGATAGTCTGCGAGTTGAGATCTGTTGTACAGAGAAGCAGGCCTGTCTGTTGGGGCTGGGAGATCTGGTTTTGGGGAACAGGGTTTGCCGGTGAGTGGTTTGGGATGTTCTGGAACAAGGAGCCCTGCTGGCCCATTGGAAGCTGCTGTGGCTGCTGTTGGTTCTGCTGTGGAGATTGCTGCTGCTCCATTGGGGTGTTCTGTGACTGCAGCTGGGAAAGCTGGGTTGGTGGTTGATTCTGGAACATCGACACAGACTGGGGCTGGCTAGATGAGGTCTCCATGGAGGAGATGAAGGCCAGCTGGGGCTGCTGCTGCTGAGGCTGAGGGTTGGTGGATAAAAATAGGGTGGAGCCGGTGGACTGCTGCTCTGAGCTCAGACCCCCACCAGAGAGGACCGTCAACGTGTTCTGAAGCAGCGCAGCCTGAACCTGCTGCTGCGAGCTCTGGGTCTCAGCCAGCGGCTGGGGTGACTGGAAGAGCTGCTGGGGTGGAGATGTGTGGGACGGAGGCTGTGTGGGGAAGCTGGTCTGGATGGTGAGCAGCTCCCCCGCCTGCTGCAGAAGGGAGACGGGCTGTTGTGGTTGGGCAGGGGAGTGAATCTGGGGCTGGAGCAGCTCAGCTTGCAGGTGCTGCTGCAGCTTCTCCAAGACCTGCTGCTGCTCCTGCTGCTGTTGCTGCTGCAGCTGATGTTGCTGCAAATTGCTCAGAATCTGGTTCTGCTGTTGCTGATCCTGGAGCTGAATGTTGTTCAGGACTTGCTGTTGCTGATTCTGTTGCTGCTGAATATTCTCCATGATCTGCTGCTGCTGCTGCTGCAGCTGCTGTTGGTCTCGAGGCTGTAACAGGAGCTGTTGTTGGATCTGCATGTTGCTGAGGACCTGCTGCTGTTGCTGCTGCAGTTGCTGCTGCTGCTGTTGCTGCAGGTTCTCGAGGATTTGTTGCTGTTGCTGAAACTGCTGTTGTATTTGTTGTTGCTGCTGCTGGATTTGTATCTGTTGCTGCTGCTGCTGTTGTTGCATTTGTATCTGTTGCTGTGCAGAAAGTGAATTATCAGACCCCCCCAACCGCAGGCTGTTCATGTTCTCCTGGACGTGCTGCTGTAGGGACTCTGCAGAGGGTGTGGGGCTGTAAAGCACAGAGTTAAGCTGCTGCTGGGCCACAGCCACCTCCAGTACATGTTCGAGGGTGGCGTTACCTCCGGCCTGCAACTCCCTAACGGCCCGCTCCAACTGGGCCACGCCTTCCTGGGGAAAGAGGGTGACCTGTGACTGCTGCGGCTGTGGCTGAGCAGCAGCTGCTATTTGAGGCATGGCGACGACCACAATCGTTCCACTATTCTCAGAGCTCTCAGGAGACAGGCTTTCTTGAGGGTCTCTGAGGAACTGCTGAGGAACCTCTGCTGTAACTGGGGGTATTGTTGTGTCTCCTGATACAGGGAAGGATGTGGTGGAAGAGATCTCTTGCTTTTGGATGGTGCTGAGAGACTCCAGGCTAGGGAAGACAGGGGGCGCCTGGGCAAGCTCAACATCTTCAGGCTGTAGGGGCATCGGGCTCTCGAAAGCCTCTCCTCCTGGATGTGGACTAGAATTGAGCTCCAGAGTCTGCTGCACTGAAATCAAAGCATCGCTGGACGGCTGAGGAAGTGAGGAGGGGAAAACTTATTACTAAGTGTGTTCATAACTGGATAAAATGAATGTTTAAAACCAAAAATCTCTTACTTTGAAAACATCTGTGGATTGGGGGTTGCTAGACACCTCCATAGGTGTGTCCTCCTGCCGTTTGGAAGGCTGGTCAGAGCATTCACTTTGCTCAGACGGCACAGATTTGATTTGGCCGTCAAATATGCAGGAGGTGACCAGGGTGGATCCTTCTGTTTTCACAGCCTGGCCATTTGAGTTATCTACTGAGGAGTGAAAACATTAGACAGTCTGCTAAAGAAACACAGAAGCAGTCCGTGTCTTCATGGCTGACATGCGTAACACCTCGTAAAGCTTTAACGCTTCTGATTGAACCACACATTTAAATTCCAGAAAAGTAAAATAAATAAATAAATAAACAACAACAAGAAAAAACAAAACAGGATTAGGTTTTCAAGTTGGAATACGTTTCGCTTTTCATCCAGGAAGCTTTTTTTCCACTTCTAAATGTCATTGACATTTTGAATTGAAAAAGCTTCGTGGATTTCCTTTTTTGTAATGACTATGACCTTGATGACTGAGAATCTTCACCGGTACCCACAATTGAACGCATTTTACTGGGGTTTTATGTGATTCAGCCGTTTGAGCAGACGACAACAACAACTACAACAAAAAAAGAGTCAACAAATTCACATCACACTTCTAAATGTGTACACGTTCAGTGGTAAGAAGACACTTCTTCCTGTTCTTATTTATAACTGCACTGCATTTTTTTCCTCTAAGAGGAAACTCTTCTGCTGTTTACAGTTTTGTTTCTTTCTCATGATTTAATCAAGGAAGTTTTTTTTTCTATCTTCTATCTGATTGTTTTTGCCAGTGTCACATCAGATCTCCCTCCATGGGACAATAAAGGCATTTCTTCTTCTTTCACTTCCCCTAATAACCATACATTGGATATGTGTGGGACTTAAGAAAAGAGCATCTACAGGATAGATAACAACCATGGAAGGCATTGCTCCAGCTGTCCAATAACCAGCTGTTTAATCACTTGTATCTTTCATAGCTAACTGTAAACTATTTTTTATATTTTTAGGTATTCCCCCCCAAATCTCTGGGAAAAAATTTGAGAGTGTTTTTTTGTCCTTTTTTTCTATTCTTGTTGGAGGTCTAAATAAATTCTGTTGCACAGTGACAACAAAGCAGCTTTTCCTGTATAGGTTAGAACAATCCACCAACATCTCCTACCACATTGTCACCTTCTCCTTCTAACCTTCACATTAGCCTCTCTTTGTCATTGCCATTTATTTCCCCTGCAGCTGTTCCATGGCCTTGAGCCACAAGCTGTATTATCTTTAATCCCGGAAGGAGGATTTAGATTAAGGGTAAGAGTGTGAGCCTTCCTGATCTATAAAATATAAATGAGCTAATTTCATTTTGAGTAAATGTATCAGATCCTCCTATGTTTTTTTTTTTATTCTACTGAGTATTCTAAATTGAAACAGCTCTCATTTCTTCAAACTTTAGTTCCAGTTAATCAAACTGGTCTTTTTAGTTAAGTTCTTGAAGGCAATTCTCCCGCCCACAGCAATCTCCCTCTGTTTTCAGGGCACAACTTCCTTTGCTTGACTCATGATCATTGAACAACATCACAGAATCTTCAAAGTATCAAACTGCTACAGTTTGCAGAAGTTGCCAATGCAGAAACTTTAAATGGCATCTTTAGGCACTTTGCTCCCATAACCTGACTGCAAGAACATTTGTTCCCATTTCCTTAACTCCATCAGAGATAAAACAATCAATATTAATATGTCTGAAAGCACTACTACTGTACCTTAAGCTCAACAGACCTATTATAACTTCTAATTAAATAATTAGCCTGATGCTTTGTCATGCTTCACTTATGCTGTTTTTTTTTTGTTTTTTTTAAGTACAAAACACATAGGTTTGGCTTGTATCTTATGTTGAATGCTCTTGTTTATAATAAACTATTTATTCTGATTATATTTTAATATTTGGCATTTGTCACAGATGCATTTAAAAAGAAATGAAAGAAACTGTGTCTGTTAGAGTTCTTTAGTAATAAAGTACCTGAAAACTGTATTATTCAGACCTAAAACTGACACACATCCTGGGTCTTGGTGCCCTTTTTATAGTTGAAGACCTTAACTTCCTCTTCTGGCTATTATTAGATACACATGTCTAAGAACTGGATAGAAACTGAACTAAAAAGGAAAACAAAAACAAAAAACACACAAAAAAAGGTCAAACCTGTACAACTTCTTTGGTTTGCTCCTGACTTTAGAGCAGCTATAGCTTATATATACACTTCTATATTAAACTTTAAAAAAGGGTACATTTCTAATGATGTTTGTTGAAAAACTATAAAAAAGTATTTAATCATTAAATCCTATCAGTTTCTTTATCCTTTCAACCGACACTTTGAACCTATCTCAAATCTTGTTAAATTAGTCCTAATAGATAAGGAGGAACTTTATAAGCATATGTCAGCTGGACGCTCTGATCAGTGGTTTCTGTACCTGATTCTGGAGTGTAAGTGAAAGACTGGGCCTCATGTGATCTACCGGCATTGGTCATCACAAAGATCCCCACAGACACAGGAGAAGTGATGGACTGGTTTTGGAATGGAGGGACCGTCACCACCAAATGATTCTGGATTAAACAGAACAGACTTCATTAGTGACAGGCAGACATGTCTGATACAAACATTTAGATTTACGGTGTCCTGCAGGGTTTTCATACCCCATGGATTTGTAAGATTTTACTACTTTTAACCAAAAACATTAATGTATTTTACAGGCATTTTGAGTCATGGACAAAAAGTAATAAAAGTAGGGCTGCAACTATAGATTATTTTGCTTATTGATTAATCTGTCGAAAATTTTTTCAATTAATAGATTAATAATCAGATAGCCAAAGGTTCCTTAAAAAAGATGTATTACAATTTAAACTAGGCGAAACTAAAACAATTCAAATTGAGGAGTTCTGGATAAAGCATAATGACGGATGAAACATTTTTTTTTTATCTTAAATGCAAAATATTTCTTATACTTTTATTTTACAATTTTGATATAATTACTGCTCTAAGAGGGTTGCTCTATCACCTAAAGGCATGTTTTAGTCTCTATACTCAGTTAACGATTAATTGATTACTAAATTTGTTAAAGATTATTTCAATAATCGATTAATTGTTTTAGCCCTAAATAGACGACGGCAGCAATTAAGTGGAGTATGAAACTGTATTTATCTCCCTGCTGAGTCTTTACTTTGCAAAACCACCATATGCTGTGATTCTCCTTCTGTAACATAACAGTCAAGATCATAGTGATGTTTTAATTATGCCTTTTATTATGTGTGAAGGAGCTGCATATATATATATATTTAAAATTTAAACAGCTGGCTGCTCTAACAGCTTTTTTTCCATCACCTCTGTAGTTATTTGATTGGTTTTAAACAGTTTCTGCTCACTCTTTAAGGCAGCCTTTGAAATCAGGTTCTATCTGCTCTTTTCCAGACTGATATGACTGATGGTTAACGCCGTAGGTCACTCTGGCTTGCCAAGCTAGTTAAATGTAAAGCTGCCTAAACAGAGAGTCTCTGCGATTTAACAAAAAAGCATTTTGTAAAATTGTGAATATTACATATAAATGTTGCTGTTTTAGCGGTAAAGTAACCATTTTCTTTTTCAAATGATGGATTAACCAGCGCTTATTTGCAAGTTTATTTATTTGGATTTAATTTTTTAAGCTAATACATTCTCTAAACACTAGAAAATGTTCCGTGACTGGTCCTTAGTCTTTATGATGCTATCTTTTCCTTCGTCTTCTAAGCAAACCTCTGGGGCTTTTCAAACAGAGGTTTATGCCCATCATATAAATTAAATCAGATTTGCTACTCATATTTTTTGGACAAATCCAAACCAAATATTATGCTTGTGCTTGCAGTGCAAAAATACAACTGAAAAATGAGGTGTGAATACGTTTTTAAGGCACTTTATAAAGAATATAGTTTCAATTCAATTTAGTTTATTTATGAATAGTAGATGTTTGCAAGTACCTGATGAAAAAGGTCCATGTCGATCTTTGCCTCAGCTTGCCAGGAGTTATCATCTACAGAGTTGAGAGCAAATAAATTTTTTTAATTTTAATTTTTCCAGCATCTATTTAAAATACAAACACAAAAGCTTACAAGAGGCAACAAGATCTAAAGGAGTCTCAAAACTGACAGCAATACCTGAAATGTTCTCCTGAAATATGACTTTGGTTCCTTTGAGGAAGTTCTTTCCAATTATAAACACCTCATCGCCTCCTTTCACGGAGCCGCTGTGGAGACTCTTCTTCAGGATCTCAGGCAGTCCGGCTGGCTGGGCTGGATATAGAAGAAGTTAAAGAACAATTATTATTTTTTTTTTTTATTATTCAAATTTAAAACCATTTTAACAAACAACAAAACAGAGCCAGTACATCTGCCAGTACAGTTTTCCCATTCAGTTTGAAATACTCACTGCAGAGAATAGGTGATGAAGGGACCTGCAAAGTCAGCACTGATCCATCAGGTTGGGGGATGTTGACTCTGAAGGCCAGCCTGGCTCGTGTACTTTTCTTCTTGGACCCAGCTACGCCGATACGTGCCTCAACATCTGCGTTACGCAGCTTCAAAATTCCTACACAGTCCACACTGCAGACACCAACATGGGAAGGTAAAATAAGCCTTACACACTTAAAAAAGACACAACAAGCAAAGGATCTGTTCTTACGCTAGCATCATGTCATTGCTGGGCTCCAGCGGGATCTCTATAACCGTGGTGCCGTCTATGTCCACCTCCTTACAGGCCGTGGTGTTGCGTCCTGTTACCCGACATGCCTGATAAAAACCATGAGGCTTCACTCTGCCTGCATCATTGGCAACAAACACTTGAAGGATCACTGGTTCGCTAATGCCTTCCAACTGTGGACAGAGCAATAAAGATAAAAAAAAGAATAAACAAGAAAATAAGTGAATGGAAACAGTGACTTAATCCCCTGCAGGAGAAACTTTACCTTTAAACTATGAGGTTTGGTCTAAATTCAATTCTGTATAAAAATATGAAAAAAAAAAAAATAAAAACAACTGACAATCAGATTGAGAACATATCTAATGCTTTAGACTCTTTCCAAGATGACATTCTAAATTCTGAAAATGCAATTTTTTTAATAAACCTTTCTAACTTAATATTCAAGCATCTGAGTCACTTTTAAATTAAATAGATACATTTGTATGAATCGTCAAAAAAAATTGTGAAGGGAAAATGTCATTGTCTATTTAGTCCCTGGAGCCCACTAGGTGGCAAAGCTTTAAATTGCTGCTGTTTCTAAGCCTGGTTCCTCCTTTGATACCAAACAAACTATTGACTCTGCTATCTTCTATTTTGTTTTTACAAACAAAATATCAGCAAAAGGACAAATTAAAAAAAAATGCGATTAAAAATATATAAATAAATAATGTCAAGATTTGACGTTTTGTTTTTTATAGATTTTAAAATTTAGTTAATTATTTTTTTTCCCCATATGCTCCAAAAGGAATAAAAAGGTCCTTTTATACATAAGCTGAAGCTAACTTCAACATTGGGCTGTATTATGGTTAGAGAAAAAAATATTTCTTAACCCAACTGGATAACTGATATCTAGAGTGCTATGGAACCTACTGAAAAAAAGGCTAGGAATGTAAGCCTGGACAAGCTCAATGAAGTCTTGCAGATAAAGCCCTATAAACAGACATTTTTAAGCTATTTGAATTTAAAGTTATTTGGTTAAAAGATCAATCTACAATTTATGGATACAAATTTAACTTGTGTTTTTTTAATATAGGTGCTTCAACAATTATATCATTGAGATGTTTATTTCAGTATTTTATTACTGCTATGGAGCTCACATTTGACAGATCCAATAAATACAGAGATTTATTTAAATTCTTATTATCTTGATGATTATGGACTTAAAAGTTTGGTTTCTCTGTAAATAACAATGCAGACAAAACAATATCTTGATAAGGCATTGCTTCACAGGTCTATTAAACTGCTGTAGCTTTTTCCTTCCACTCGACTTTCCATTATAGCAGTGGATACTCGGAGGATAGTCAACTTTTACAGTGATTACTTTTATTTGCTCTGATATGATTTTATAATCTTTGGTGAAACAAAATGTTCATTAGCTGCTAACAACAATAAGACTGACAGACAAACCACTGAAATACATAATTCTGTGTTCTTTTTAAACAAATTAATAAAAAATAATTCTTTTAGCATCAACATACAGTAGACTGGAATGTTGATTGGTATTAATATTTTCCATATCACTTTCAGGCTCTTCCTGGTTAAGGCTTAATTGTGGCTGTTTGGGGTCAAACCTTGACAGTGGGGAATCCTTGCTGTGTTCGATCTTTAACTGAACCTCTGCTGCCCTCCGTCAGATACCGAGCTCTGTGCTGGGTCTCTGGCTGCACCAGGATCTTGAGCTCCTTTCCGTCACTCCTCTGAGGAAACTGAGCAGACAGCGACCCACCCTTCACTGCAGTTCCTGAATCCAGAGAGCTGAACAACAAAAAGAAAAAAAACTCAATTACTGTAGACAAAAAGAAACTAAATTGCTTTTATTATATTGCTAGAAACACGGTGCGGTGCTGCTGTCATTTCAAATAAAGTAACACAGTTTGAGGAAGGTACGAACCTTGCAATTGTGCTGCTCTTGTCTGTGCTGAGCTGGGAGAGGACAAAGTGAGGACCCTTGGCGCTGTCGGCATCAAACACATCCATGCTGTTCTCTGGAGGAGCAGGTTTGGGGCCCGGACGCTGGCGGGGGGTGCGTTTTCTGGATTTGCGTGGCACTTCTGTGTTGTCGTTGTATGAGATGGAGCTGATCAAGCTGAAGTTGGACACGGAGTCGTCGGCCCACATACTGCTGCTGTGCTCCGAGTCCGGACACGGTGCAGTGGATATGGTGGGTTCATCTTGGCAAGACATTTGGCTGTCATCGAACAGATCTTCGGGTGGCGGTGATATGCTCAACACAGGCCTTCGCTTTGATGGGGTGTTTTGCAGCTGTTGCACACCGAGCCCTGACAGCACTCCGCTCCCTATGTCCCCGCCTGTGTTGTTGGATCCACCTGTGCCTCTGCTGGGGGCGGAATCGGCGGCCTCCATTCCTTGCATCTCGGACACTCTGGCCCCGTCTCCTCCCGCAGAGTGGAGATGCGGAGAGACTGTCAGATGTTCTGAGGCAGAGGTAGAGCCGCCACTGGATGAGAGTCCCATGGCCAGGGAGGAAGAGGCAGAGGGGCTGGAGGTGGAAGAGTTGGCATCTGTAGTGGCATACACAGACAAAGTTAGCACAGGTGTTCAGCACAGAGCAGGCTAGCAGTCCCATTCAAGCAGCTGAATTTGTGCATGATTTGTTTTGATTTCCCCTCTTCCCAACTCTAATTTCAAAAGACCGTTAGTCAGTTTTACGCTCTCACTGTGCATGCGAGAGCTGCCAAGCATTGATCCAATAATCTGAAGTTAAAGTTGAGAAGGGTACTATTGGTCCCACAAAGTTTTGATTCTTATAAAAACCTCCCAATTAAAAATCAAGGTGACAAAACTGACATGCTTTGTTTACAAAAACAAAAGCAAGCTACAAATTGTTACATACACATTGCCAGAAAGAAACAGAACAAAACCTGGTCAAACTTTCTTGTACAGCCAAATTTATTTATTTTTATTTATTTTTTGCAAGCTGAATAAATGTGGCGCCAAATTAAAAAACAAAAAAAATTGCCAGGGTTACATCACAGTTTGTGCAATGTGCATTCAGTAGAAAAAACAGTAGAGTTTGCGCATGCCAATTGGAAGATTTGGTTGGGACTGAGCGTAGCCATGGAGACAGAATAAACAAGCCTCTGACCTATGGAGCAGTGAACTGCAGACCATTTTATATGCAGACACTCCCTGCCTCAGAGGGAACTTCCTGCAATAAAAACGAGACAGCCAATGAGCAACAAGAGAGCTGATCATTCAAGACTCAACTTCTGTCAATCTCTAAATTGGATGAGTGAATACACTGAAGGAAGGAGTAACTTTGGAAGTTGATCATGTATAGACACTTAAAAAGCATGTGCACTTTGTTAATAATGATCTGAAAGACATTACAGTAGTCATGCTTTTGATCAGCACTGCTTAGGGCCAGCTAGCCCAGACAGAACGGTGAAAAGGTAGCGTTAAACAGAAAGCGCCCCCTCCAACCCGACTGCTGACCAGTTAGTTTGCTGGTTACTCTAAAAGAGGATCCCTGGTAGTTACAGGTAAGGTTTGATCGCAGTCCTGAACCATGATCTCAGATCAGACCATTTTTTATTGCAGTTTACTAAAACAAATGACCTCCAAGGGGCAACTTGACCATTTCATCAGATTAAAAAAATCCTTTATAAATCACTGAAAACATTACCACATAATTTATAATTTAAAACAAATGATAGCCTAGTAGTTCATGTAGCATTTTCTTTTTTAGGCCATAAGCCATCCAAAACCATTAACAGCCGACAGCTTTATTACAACTAAATAACAGATGTAGGAGCAACAGAACAGCTTAAATATTAGAACAATATCTTTTGTGTAAATTGGACACAAAAGGCTCTTAGCTTTAGAGATTATTGGCAGTAAATCTTATACCACTGAAAAACCTGTTAGATTTCCTTTCAATTTAGCCACCTATTTTAGGAAAATGTAAGCTGTTAAAATGTAAGAAGCTAACACACCGCCAATCTGGAAAAAGCAAACATATTGAATAGTTAGTGCTTCATTAGTGCAGGTTTGTGCAATTAAAATTATTGTTTGTGCTACTTTGATATCAGACAGTAAAGATAATTTTTTTAGGACATCCAGACACCACCATCCCAGTATTAACCTCTGAATTGAACCAAAGGGTTGTACTTTTTTAGTGCCACGTTAGTGCAGATTTTTGCAGTTAAAACTGTTTTGTGTTTCTGTAAGAAATTATTTTTTATTATTTTTATTTTGGTAGATGACATCACCCTCCCCCTATTGAGCTCAGATTAAAACCACAATGGTCTACTTGAACCACAGTGGTCTACTTTTTATGTGCTACACTAATGCAGATTAAATATTTAAAAATGACTGTTTAAAAAAAAAAAAAAAGCTGCACAAAGTTTATCTGCACAAATCTTCACTAACAAAGCACTAAAAACGTAGATCGCTTTGGTTCAATTGGGAGCTTAATGAGGGGATGGTGACCTCTGAATGACCTAACAAGTAATCTTTAATATTTCTGATAAAAAGTTGGACAAATTATAATTTGAAATGCACTGCACAAGTTTTTTCCATGGGTGGGGTGGTGTTGTCACACACCTGGATAAGCATAGACGAGTGAAGGGGGTGAAACAATAAATAGGTTTAATTGTGATGCCGTGATAAAGACAATTTTTAATATTGTGATAATTATTTCAAGAATCATCAGTTGATGCCGTAATAGAATAATTGTTAACTAGAGCATAAAGACTATAAAAAGATGCAATTTGCTGAAAGAACAACCCACTTAGAGCACAAATTAAGTCAAAACTGATTTTGCATTCAGGATGAGAAACCTTTGTCTATAAAAATGCCCTCCAGTACTCCTTACCAATTTAGTTTTAGGTCTTAATAAATAAAAATTTATAGTCTATTAATCACAATTTGCTATTTAATTATTAAATCAGTTATCAAGATAACCATTAATAATAGCAATAGTAACTGAACAATAAAGTTATATAAGCTTATGAACGTTTGGTGTTGATGATGGGTTGGGTGGCTAAAGCTTGAGGAAACCTGATATAATGGGAATTTAACAAATCATCTTTTTAACAGGCAGCAGCTGTGGTTGTAAGAACCTGCATCTTCATGCTGGTCTCACACACTGTGGTGGAATGGTATCCCATTCCACCTTTGGCACAAACAGCATGCCAAAAGCAGATCCAACAAGTGTTGGAAGGAGTTAAGCTGCAGGCAGGTCATTCCATCCATCTGATATCCACAGCACACATAACTAACTCTCAAGTGCTCTTTGTTACAAATCTGGCACCAATAAAGACTATAAACAGGCTTTTCAACACCATAAGATGCATTGCCAAAAAGCTTTTTGACAATAAAGAAATCATCAATTCAACCAGTTTCCTTACCATTTCTGCTAGGTTTATGAATTGTTAACAGCCTTAAAAGCTTGGAGCTAAAAAGCAAATGAAGAAACTAGAGCAAAAATAAATCAGGGAAACGGTTAACGCATCTCATTCAATATGTTAGCAATAAGTTTAATGTAAGAATTATTTGGAACAATTAACAGGAACAAAGCTAATAACAGCCAGAGGTAGGTCAATTATAGTCATTTCTAAGAGAGGCAGACGGCTCAGATTTGGTCTTAAAGGAAATACATGATTTCAGTTTCTAACTTTCGGTTTTACACAGAACTCTGCCTTTGAGGTAGAAGTTTGTTTGAAATCTAGTCTAAATGTTAATAGAAACTATATTTAGTTTTTTGACTAAATCATAATGTCATGTGTTCCGACAAATTACTTCAGAGTAAAATTTGTTTAACTGAATAAAACATTTCCATGTTTACAACTTATGAAGTTTAACATACTAGAGATACCACATTGGATAAAATCATCAGGGAGGGATATAGTGATAATAAACATATAAAGAAACATAAATACTGTGGTTGTATAACTGTGCACACACCCTCTGAGGATTGGGGATATGCTAACAATTTACAAACACCTTCTTTTAGCAAGAGCCAAAGTTCCCAGAGAGCTTCAGAAAACATCATTGTCTAAAGGTATCAAGAGAAGGACAACAAAAAATATTTTCAAGCTATTTGATATACTAGTTAAAGCAGTCATCATGGAACAGAAAAAATGTGGCAGAACAACAAAATTATTAGTTAAGTGACTCAGCTACATTAAAGAAGCAGCAGGAATTTCCTAAAAATCTTAATACAAGTTATTAAGGGCAATGCGAATATTGAAAATTTGTGAACACAAAATCCAAGTCTCACAAAAGAACACTACACCCACATTAGGGCATGGTAATGGTAGCATCATGGTTTGCATCTAGTTTTCTTCAGTTAGAACTGCGGCCTTTGGCAATACAAGCAGATCCAGATAACATTTACTGACAAGCCTTCATGCTCCTGCCAGAAAGCTGAAGAAGAATTTAATTGTCCAACACGCCAACGACCAAAAACAAAAATCATCAAAAGAAAGGCTTCAACAGAGAGAGAGAGTAGAGTGTCGGTATGACTCTGTCCTAAGCCAGGCCCGAATCTGCATTTCCCCTCATATTCTCATCTAATGTTTAAAGTAACATAAAGGTGTGCCCAGTTACACAACCATTTTATGTAGTAATACAGCTTATAGATCACCTTAAATGGCAGAAATAGATCTGAAATTATGGATATTGGTCTCATTTTTTACATAAAAAATGGTATTCTGTAGGTAGCAGAATATGACGGAGGAGTTGGGCAATATGGATTAGTATAATCTTATCTTATCTTGATCTGGTTAATCTAAACAATATCCAGCTGCTTTAAAAGCTAAATATTTCCCATGCTGCTGCTAACACAGTGCCATGCATTAACTGTGTACGGTGAAAGATGGAGTCATGACATCCATCAGTAAAAATAAACAAAAAAAAAGTAAAAAAAAAAATAAATAACCCAGCTTGATTTTAAAATATCACCTCCTAATCCTCAGAACATTTCCTACCAAAAGTAGGACTTTAAACTGCAGCTCAAAAACAAATCATGTCAATTTTCCTCCTGCTGCTTCACATAGTCTGTTGTCTTGCAGTTCAGTTGATTTTTTTTAGTTAAGTGTAGCAAGAACAAGCAAAACAAAAAACCAAAAAAAAAAAAACCCACAAGGTTAATTTAAAAAGATAATCATCTTTCAACACATGTTCTGATCATAATTGATAATGACATTAAAAACAAGCCTCCAACTACCTCTGAAGTAATGCCTTTTCAGCAGTGTGGTGTTTCACTTGTCCAAAAGTTTCATAACACAAATACTTGACTTAACTTTGGCGACTTATTCAAAATAAATTTTGCATCAGATGAAAAGGGTGAAGTTGCCCCCCGGACAATCACAAGGCCGTATTTGCCGCTTCGCCCCTGCTGATTTGGGGAATGGACCGTTAAAGAAAAACTGATCCCAGATCATGGTTTTCACAGGCTGGGTGGATGTCTCACCTGTGGCCAACGTTGCAGAGGGGGGAGGTCCCGCCTCTCCCCCGCTCTTCTGGCTCATGGTGGGTGGGTCTGTTTGGGTGGACGACGGCTGAAGCTGGAGCTCTTTGGGGAGGAGGTCATATACTGACTCTGCCATGAAGGTGAGGAGAAGATGCATTAGTTTAATGAAAAATAACTTAAAACACATTATAATACATCCAAATGTTTACATTTTCTTTTTGTCAGTTATTATGGCCTGCTCTGTCTGAAACCTATAGTCTTTCTAGAGGTTTCTAAAGTTCAAAAACAGAACAGTATCTACCTTCGAAGAAGATTATTATTATTATAAAAGTCAATACTTTTCCAAGCCTAACCCAACCAAATCAAAATATCAAATAATGTAGGCCAGAAATGTCAAATGTTGTACTTTATTTAAATATAGAACCCTGAAGATGCAGATATGGATAAATGGATGAATAAAAGACATGGATGGACAGTGTCAGACAGATGAATGATCAGGTCAAGGACAAATATAGATAAATGGACCAAAGAATGGGGAATGAGTCAAAATACAAACATGACTCCATTACATTTGGAAAATTCTTCAATCCAACCTACACTTTTCCATACTACATATAGCTCCTTGGATCTCATACCAAAATAGCAACTCTATAGATAAACCAACACAACACAGGACAACAAAATAAACTAAATTTGTCTCCTACAGTCAAGTAAAAGCATAATTATATTTGATCCTAACATCATTCCTGACTGAAATCTCTAACATCTATAACACAACATTAAGCCTCATACTGGCTGATAAACACATCATTCTGCAACCCAGTTGCTAAGAAACAGGCACCTATCAACATTGTGACATGGATATTTCAGCTGCGCATTGGCAGCAGCAGCCAGCATGTGTAGTAGTCATCTGACACTTGGCACCAGCAGCGTCTTAACGCAAACTAGAGACTTGATCTCACACTTCTGACGTAAACAAGCAACAAATCTTAAGTCCTGTTCACACAGTTCATCACAGACAAGGATGAAAGTACTGATGTTTGAAAATGAGAGCCGACTGTCCTTTATGATGCTTGTTCAGAGCTTGTCTGCTAATGCTTTAATGTTTGCAGTAAATGCATATTACAGGAGAGAAGGAAGAGAATTATTAAGAGATCCACTTGGCTTGAAAGCCAAAACAAAATGAAGCACAGACCAGGTAATTCATGATTACTGGGTAAAACCAACAAATCTTGTAAGATCTATGACCTGTGCAAATAAAAATAGATGAAAAGAACCGCAAAGAACCGTCTGCAGATGAGTGAGGACCATAAACTACTCCTAATAAAATGAGTTTTCATATTGTGTGTAACCATCTTCAATGTGGTTTTACAATTCTGGCAAGGCTTTGTTATATTTTAAAGAAAGCAGGTCTTTGTTTCTGGTTTCATCAGAGATTAACTGCAAAGGCGACATGACCTCAGTCTAAACTACAATCATTGGCACCGAGGAGCTTAAGTCTACTGCATGTGTGTTCAAACAGAAGCCGTTTGTCAGCTGCAGAAGAAGTCAGAGAAACAAATATCTTCATTGTAACACAGAACATGTGCAGCAGCAGGAACTCGATATATTTCTGTCGAACAACAGAAGGACATCACATGAGAGGGACAGGAATGGCAGTTTATCCTGTGATCCGTTGTAGGAGGAGGGTTCAAGGAGATTAGGTGGCTGTGACCGACCTGATCAAAACGGCTACACGCTTGGTTAGAGTCTGTGCTCTGCTCACAATTTTAATTTAATGCCAGACTGTCAGACAGGTTTCCTCACATTAAATGATGAACATTATTCCAAATTGTAGCATTAAACCAATGTATTCGATAATTTAGTTCAAACACATTTTTATACTGATGCAACACAATCTGGGACATCTCTACAAGTATTCAATGCTTAAAGGGGAAGTCCTGGTATCAATGTTTGTTCCTCCTATAACTTGTCAAACTATCTAGTTTTTAACTTGTCGAACCTACTATAACTGATTTCTGTATTTTGATACACAGTGGGAGAGCCATGGCTACTATCCTCACAACCATGTGGGAGATTTTTTTAAAATGCAGACAGTTTAGCTTGCTCTGCAGGTGGTTGCAACATTTTCCCACCACAGTCTGTCCACTGGCGGGAGTGTATGTTCACCTGTACACTCTGGGGGCAGGCCACAGGGTAAACACTGACCTGTGTGCAAATCCCTGCAACTCATACGAACAAGCAGACATTTGAATACTGCACAGATTAAGTTTCAAGTAACTTCCCAAAGCATTTATGGAGCATCTTTACAAGACGTTTGATCTAAACAAGACTCTAACCTTAGTGGGGATCTAGGAAATGGATTTTAACAGCTTTTACTTTAACAATGAAGAACACATACTTGGCGCATTTGTTTTTTTTGCAGACTGAATCTTAGAATTTTGGGTCACCTGCCAGATGATAAAAAAAAAAAAAGAATTTAAAAGTCACTTGGAGGCGAGCATGCAAAGTGCTTAAAATCTGCCACAAAGATTAAAAACCCAGACTAATAAAGCCTGAAAAGGCGACATTGGTCAAAACAGTGGGCCGCAACAGAAAAGTCACTCGGGCGGAGGTTTGACTTCAACCTACACCGAGAACAATTAAATTATGTCATCTCATAGCTATGTGCTGCTCACATTACGCATGCCTCAGAGGTTCTGCCAAGACACAAGGGCATCGGTCCGTTTCTATTCGGGGGGGGCGATGAGAGGGCGAAGTAAAAGGCTATGTTTTAGTAGTATATAAAAGAATAACAATTTTAGCAAAAGCAAGAATTCATCTCGGTGCAAAGGCTCAAGCCAGAACCAAAATAAAAGATTTACTCAATGCAATCAAACTACAAAAAGAATGTATACTTTTTCCAACTCTTTAACACAATTTTATTTCACTTCTTACAAAAACAATGAAGAGCTTTGGAATCTGTTTTTTTCCTGCCTACAATAATCAGCTATACAAGCTGAGCTGAAACAGATAAACAGAAAAATAAAAAATTTCAATTAATTAAAAACCCAGTCTCCCCTTGTTTTGTGAAAACAGGAACCAACTCCATCTCCGTTTACTCTACATACTTCCTTTAAATCGCTCTGCAGTTTTGGGTATAATATCTAAAATTTGTACGACAGGTTTAATTTCCCGCAAAGACATCTAAAAACTGTTTTATTATCTCTATAGTATCATAAAGCCTAACTGATAACCACCCTGAAGGTAAACTGTTAATACTTCAAAAAAAATACTAATTATTTTACCTGCAACACTTCTTTGTCTTGTTTAAGCTGAGAGAGAACAGCACTGGTGGCCGACAGCGGCAAACATCCAGTTGTGGGTGGGTTTCTCAGACAGATGGCCTCTACATTCAGAAACTGACCATTACTGCCAACCCGGGCATTAAGCTACGTGGACAGTCCACTGTATCATCAGCAAACATCTCAGAGTTGCTTTTGTTGGCAAGCAAAACTCAGAAATGAATTGTAGACAAACTCCTTACAGATCCTTTTCAACTCAGCTTATTAGTCCATTATTAGAAAAATTACATGCCTGGTACATGGCTATAATCTAGATTGTTTACATTTACAAACATACTTTATAGTACAGGACCACAATGGATTTGAAATATTTTCAAGAATTGTCATCCGTCTCACTTTGAGGCCCAACAACAAAACAAAAACATAAGAGACAGACAAAAGAGGACTATTTGGACTCTGTGGAGCCAGTTGTCTTCCATACGTATTTGAGTTGCTCTTATATTTTGAATAAGAGCTTCTGCTACTTAGATTCCAACACGTATTCCCACTCTCACACTCCCCCAGTTACTGAGATATAAATAAACAGTTATGTTGTGGAGTGTGACCATATGGTAAGTCTCACCTAAGCAGGTCAGGGTTACAGAGCTTGCTGTTGGCTTAAGGAGGCTAGGACAGATGTGGCACCAGCAGGCAGGTTCAGCACCAACGTTTAAAATACAGACAAAATCTGAGGTGGCATCAAATCAGAATATTTATCTTTAATCATGTTTGAACATTAAACCCTGGGCATCGCTTCATAAATAAGACTTAAAGACACGAGCAGCCTCGTGTACAAAGGAGTGTGCAGCTTTCCTTTTTATGCAAGATTGGGAAATTTCTAAATTTGCAGAACAAAAAAAAAAATAAATTCAGAAATATAAAACCTTTGACATGTCACTGCACAACAATCCAATTTGGGTTGAATTGGTTAAATAATGATGGCCCAAAAATATGTATGTAAACAAGTATAAACAACCAAAAGACATCATCTGTCCTAGTTGCCATCGCAAGGTTTGTCACCGAGAGACTCTGTCGACATGAAAGAGTCTCATTAAGTATTAAAAAAAACATCAACTCTGTGGACATTTTTGGATTGACATTGTTTTATTAAACCCAGATTGTGTTTTGTGCTGCATTGAGTCCAATTATTGTAACATCAAATCATTAAAATTCACATGAATATTTCCTTCAGGAAAATGTAACCAGACACATCTGAAATATAGTTATGCACTACCGCATAAATTTGACCCAAGTATTATTATAATTTCAGATATTAAATTCTTTTTCAGGTCAACAAACAATAGATGAAGGTTACAGGCCTAGCAACCCAAGTCGCTGAACGTCACACAACTGTTGCTTTAAAAGATTCAGAGTGACACAAAAAAGAATCAGAATTCCTTTAAAGAAAAAATTTAAAGAAGCCATCCATCACACACAGACCCGAGTTTAAGTCTCTTCTTAGACACATTTGTGCATTTATATAGGAGCACAGCTATTTAATGAAAATGTGGTTGAATCATTAAAGGTAATTTATTCACAGATGGGGCTCTTATGGTAATACGAGTACAGTCTGAGCTCTGACTATATTTGAAAAATCAACTTCTCACTTCGAATTTTAATTATGTCTACTCAGGTACATTTTATGGTATACCCTAAAATGCTTTATATTACAGATGTGAGCAGCATACAGAAGAGGCATTTATTCGCTCTGGGATGTCTTTTACATATGGGATCCGTCATTGGCTCCCTAAAAATCTCCGGTTGCAAAGAGCGCAGTAGTGAGAAGTTAAACCCGAGTGTCTCAAACTGTCCTTTGTGACACTGTTCAATCTAAACCAGCTAATATGTCATCCATCATCATGCAGCCAGCAGGTCAGGGAGATCTCTGAACACTCTCTCTACATTCTTCCATTGGCGATGTCCTCTAGCAGCGCTACCCTTCCACAATTATGCACGGCTTTACGCAGCTATTTATGTACACGTGTGATTGCCTACAGCTTGTTCACATTATGAATCATACCTGACTTGTTTGGAATGAATCTGTCCATCCAACACCATTTATTTTTGCGCCATTTTAAGGACATTTATAAATACATAAATAAAACTAAAGTTCGTACAAAAATAAAAATCAGGTGTGATGCTCCAGAATATAATTATTCTTATTTTAAATTGTTATTAGCATATTTAAGTGAAACCTGTGATTTATACACTGTTATTTTTAAATTATAAAAGAAAAATATGCAACTGGGACACTTTATTGGTCACAAGAACAAAGTCTGTGAGAATTCGCTCACATTTTCATGCAACATTTATTTCTATTAATGCAGCATTGTACCAAAGATACTGAGCCTCTAATTGTTTGCTTGTACTGACAGTGCATGAGGCCCTTGTTTATTAGACGGTAAACTGTCAGAAAAAGATATTATCGCTTTTTAATAAATGTATGCTTTGTAAAAACACAAAAATTATTGTCTACAAAAACGACATTACTTTTACATGCTCCCATTTAATGCTTTGATAAATGACAAAAAGGAGGGCTAAAATCATCATGTATTCCCCTTTTTAACAGAATTTTACATTGCCTCATTCATGAAAGCCACAACCTATTTACTGATGGACTGATTAGTCTTATTCTTACTTACCTTTTATCAGACAGGGGAAAAAATTACCCAATTTTTACTAAAGATAGACTTTCCTTCAATTTACTTAACTGTTGGAAATGTTCAAGCAGGGTTAGAGGCCGAGAGTGGGTTCAAAAACGTTCTTGTAAACAAAAGAGGGTTGTAGCAAGAACAATTCAAGCCCATAATTTGCTGATCGAACCATTTACTATGCAATGTTGATGTTTAGTTATATTAGGTTCTAAATGTGTGGGGGTTTTTTTAGATTTAGACTTGTGTAAAGTCGTTTTAATCCTTTTTTTCATTGAATGGGGGAAGAAAATGTGACATCAGCCCATATTGAGGATCTGTTAGACTGAACTCAAAATGATCTTTTATTAACAACACAAAGCTGTGTTGGGTACAGGGACATGTGAATGTATAACATCACAATGTTAGCATGCAGCAGGAACAATGTATTACCATTGTGTTAATATTGTGCTGCTTATTTAAATGAGCCCCTCTTGGACTATTATCAACTATCACACCTTAACATAATGTACCATCTGTTTTTAAAACATTGTTAAGTTTTCTGCTGTGTAAATCTGAAGCAAACGATTATAAATCAGGATGGTGAATTAACAGATGCAGTCTCTGCTGTCAGGAAATGTTCCACTCATGGGAGCTGTAATGCCTCCATGGTGTGAGAGAACATTTACAGCCATGCGGATGAATGTCAAGATTAAAACTCACATAAATAAATCCAACAAATCTGCAAATATATTTACAGAAAAATCTGAAAACATGCTACAGCCCACAAGGGAGCAGAAATCGCATCTGTATCAGTCTGAGAGCCAGATTAAAAACAAATGGCACCAAAACATTGTCGAAGAGAATGACAAACGTTAAAAACTAAACAGATGAGTTGTACTAAAAACAAAGATCTTGTCTCAAAGGGGATGCACAAAGGGGAACCTTTTGTGGCCTTCTTGCCACCGCAAAAAAGAAATCTTGTAGTCCATCTTTCAGCGTAAGGGTACAGACTTCCGGAACGAGTTATAACCATAACTCCAAAGAGATTGAATCAGTAAGAAACAGGATTGCATAACAAAAACTGTTACTGGGACTGGCACCAACTAAATATGAATGTTATTATTCCGTACATGACAAAACTCTTGCTTGGTTGAGCTACTAATCATGCTTTTTATTAATTTCAAATTTCTTAACCTCTTATATGGATTTCATTTCTTTGAACCCCCCCCAAATGTGTCAAAATACAGACCAATAGGTCAGACCTGGAGTCCACATGGGGTTTGGTAAACACTGGTTATAAAGCAAAGCAGCTGACTGAATGAAAAGACCAATCTTAACATTCAGCAATACAATGTTCACAATTACATATACTGCTCCTGCAAATCTGTTTTGTGAGTCGCAGCAACACCTCAGCTGAAACCACTTTTTTTTTTCATTTCCTTTTAATCGACATCTTGGGCTAATCTTTAACCCAGTTTATTTAATTCAAACAGTTACTGTAACAATAATATGTAATTATGCTGGTGCAGATAAAATGGTTGCCAATCTCCTCCCTGTGTTTCGTGCAGGTTATGATGCTATAAAGCGTGGGTGCTGCTTTGATGATCACTGATTATAAAAGCGGTAGGGGTAAGACTTTAGATAATAAACATCAAAGTCTCTGATATATAACCGTCAAACAGCAACTTTCTTAATATCTAACTTAAATTTAAGTGTAATATAAACACAGGCGTGCCAACAGTGTCCCTCAGTAGCAAATGAACAAAGAATGAGAAGTTCTTGCACTTTCATAAAGACAAAATCTCCTTTAAAACTGCCTCAGACTGTTATTAACACACCAATCAAGTTCTGCGAGTGTGAATTCCCATGAATAATGACATTATGGCACGCGCCAAATGGGCAGTGAGAGGTTAATGCAGAGAACTATGCATTCAAAATGAAAAATGATCTGTTGCTAAGGATAGGCCATGACGTGTCAAAAACATGCCTCCACATCTGCCACCTCCACATAAATCCGCTCTGTCTCATCTCAATGTCCATTATTGTCTTTCTGGTGTCTTTGAATCACCTGGCTGGCCAATCTACAATAGACTACAAGCCAAACTGGAGCTGCCCTGAATTACTGTTTACTATTAGCCAACTGTTTTGGTAAAGCCAATTCCTTGGTTGGCCGCTCAGAAAAGTAACAGCAGGTGCTTACCTCAACACCTTCAGCTTTCTCATCAAACAGAAGGAGGAGGCCAGACTTTGCATAAAAAACTAACAAATAAAAAAACCCAATGACTGCATTTTAAGCACATAGTTAAAAAATACCACACAGGATGCTTTTAAGAATTTAATACTGCTGAACAAGTAAAGTATAATTACACTCGTTTTTACTCAATTCAATTCAGTTTTATATACCACAAATTTACAAAACATTCTCTTCTCCAGGCACAACGCAGACAGCTCTAGCAGATCATACAGAGGGATCTGTACAAAGCTGATTGCTGGTTTTCCTTAAATAGAATAAGAAGGATGGGCCAAGACATCGAGTCATTGACTTTATATTTGTTCTTTAAAGGCATTTTCTTGCATTCCATACAGCTGAACCAAAAACGGTGTGCCCTCATTGGAGAAGTACACTCCTTTCCAGAGAATTCAAAGCCAACATCATCCCTTCAATCAGATTTCAAAAGAACAGGAGTAGACTGCAATGGTTCCATCTGATTGTCAACAACCAAATCTATATCCATCTAGGATCTGTAAAACAAGTGGATGATGCCTCACAAGAGCCACGTCTGATCGTTGTGTATCCACACCATGCTTCTACCAGCAACACAGCTAATACCATCCTCATAATGGCGCTTTCAAGGGATGCATATAGCTGAAATCAATCAGATGAAAAGCTTTGATAATATAAATAGAAATGTTAAGCTATAACCATCCTCTTTACAATTTGCCTCAGCATTGATGTTGGTATACATCACAGATCATTTGCTCTAACTAGGTGTCTCGATACAACATTTTTCATTTCTAATACGATACAGATAGAGCACCTTTAAGAACGGACCAATACAGAAACTAACCAGTTACTGTATCAGTACAAATCCCACATGCTTTTATTATTTATTTTGTGCTGTAGAATATTAGGAAGGGCTTGATCAATGACATTAGTAAAACAGAGAACAATAGCCAACAATAGTTATTCAAACAACAGAGCCATGTAATATTAACCAGAGGGTTACAGGAACTTTAAACAGAAGCAGACTGTTTTCTATCAGCATGGCAATATCGGAGATTTTAGATGTAGGCCCAAATTTCAAGACAGAAGAAAAAATCTCTCCCCACAACAGTTTTTATTAACCCATTATAGGCCACTCAGTGAAATACTTTGAAAATCAAAATTTCAAGCCATGTTACAAAGGTAATAAGAACAAGACCTTATTACCTTTGTAACATG
>NW_015150488.1:228480-251439 GCF_000732505.1 Cyprinodon variegatus | reverse complement strand
ATTTGTTTCGATAACGGTTACTAAGAACTAAGTTTAATCATTTTAGCCACCATGTTAAAAACCTTGATCATTTCATAAGTTATTTTAAGTTATTATAAAGGGCATATATGCTTGAAACTGCCAGGTTTGCATGGCAAACCATACATTTACCTATTAGAGCAGCAAGACTCACTCGTTTTGAAGAGATGCTGATTTCCATAAAGCAAAACCTATACAGATTTTCATTTTGAATAATACTACCACACATGAGCAGCCAGGGTAAAACAAACAAGAAAACAATTCATACAACCCACGTTTTAAATAAGCGACACAAAATCCTTAAGCTAAATGCCAACTCTCAGGAACGTACCAAGCTGATCACACAAAGAGGTGAACAGTGTTGGTCATCCACCATGTGGTTACGCCCTCCTAATAATAACAGAGCAGTTGGCTGACACGTGTGCAACAGTATTAAGAGACAGATTACATTTCAGGTCCAGCGGCCCCCTTTAAAGGCACACTGGAGGGAGCCAACAACTTCATGCTTTCAATGAAACTAGATATTGTGCAGAAGAATAACTCTGGCTTGGCTCCACTGAGCAAACCAAAACAAAAGAGTGGCTGTGCGTGTCATTTTAAACAGAGATTAAGGGGGGTAAATAAATGTTTATTTATGACTTACGCATCCTTCAGTGCAGAATGCACATACCAACACACACTGTGCAAAAGCCGAGCAGGACTTAAGTACGTTAAACCGCTAAACAACGTAGTAGCAGCAAATCGACCCCAAGTATCACTATATTAGCTAATTTAATCCATCAAGTATTTGAAATGTTAGCAAATGTGATGTCACGGATCAACTGGTCCCAGCAGAGTATGATGTTTATTCAATTCATGCGACACTCTAGACAGACAGGTAGTTATAACTGTGCTAGCTAGTCTGGCTAAGAGCAGAAAAGAAGCTAACCAACAGCTAGCTAGCAGCTTAACGTGAGCCAGGCATTCTTTTTTTTTAACCTATCAAACAAATACAAAACGGAACCACGACTTCACATAAATGTTTCTCTACTCACAGCTTACCTTTAGAGTATAGAGATTTGGGAGAATTGAGGTCAATATCCGAGCTAAGGAGGGATATAAAATCAGAGGGCATCGCAGCGCTTCATGGAGGGGAGGAGAAGCGGACAGTCTTCAGTGAAAACGGAGTCGGGATAAATCCTTCGCTTCAAAGGCCAAATACCGAGCCGTATTTGGTATAGCATCGAAGCCAACCAATATAAAACTTTCAATTGATGAAGAAAACCATATGTACTACGTCTAACGTTGATGTATGTGCGCGTGCCGCGGCCGTCGTTAATAGACACGTTTCGTGCAACGAACACACACAAACACACACTTGACTAGTTGGTCGGCCCATCTCCTGGCCCCGCCCACCAGTGCGGCGCAAGCGCAAACGAGGCCACTGAAGTTCTAATAGGGGCGGCAAGTCTTGGGAATTTAACTTTTAGCATACTACATAATCATAAGAATGTGTAAAATGTGTAAATAAAATATTCTAAGTTGTATATAAAATGCATTTATTCGATAAAATCACATTTGTGCATTTTCTTGTTTTATGTTTGTTGTGCTCTAGTAGCTACATTGATTTTCAAAGTTGGAGTCCATCAACAACGCACTAAACAGTAAAAATGGTGAAAATGTAGCATGTTTTTCAGTCTATAAAGATTATCCAATGTCAGTAGACAAATAGACAAATCCAGTCCAGTAGTTGTATATGCTGTTTTTTATTTATATTTTACCTTTGTTAATAGGTTTTTAACTAAAAAGTTTGGGGAAACTAACACACAATGATTTAAACTGTCCCAAAGACTGGTCAAATAAATCCAAGCATTTAATTGGCTCTCTTCTATAAGTCAACAAACTGATCAGTTTTGGCCCACCCACCTATTGACCAATAGACAAAAATCCTATGAAACAGTTACTTAAATGTCCTTTTAGTAGAAATAAACATCTTTAAATGTGTATGTTATTTATTTACTCTCCCCCAAAAGAAGGTAGGTAAATTATGAATTACATAAAAATAATAGTATTTTTTTTTTCATAATTTATAAACTTAAATGCATGAACCGCCTAAAACAGAAATATAACATAAAAATATAAAACTACCTGAGGCTGCTACTTAAAAATAACTTTACCAAAGTATGGCAATCATCACAATAGGAATCTGAAACTGATGAGTTTTTAATTGACTCCTGAGATCAAGCTGTCAGTTCTAGTTCATATGGGTAAAGTTAAATTAAATATTCCGTACTGCCAAGGGTCTTCAAAAAAGGCTTCTTCTTCCATATCTCCCCCTAAGCAGTAGGAAAGTACAGGTGTTCCTAGTTGTTCAGAATTGTTTTGGAGCTGGCTGTGTAACAGCTGGTGTTCGGTAGTGTCACCACAAACTGTTGTCTTCAAGTTAGTGGTGTCTTTCTTCAAAATCCCTCTACTTTGCAGTTTTGACAAAAAAGTAATAAAAAGAAATTATTTCGTTTGAACTTCAATTTCTAGTATGTTTCAAGAAGTGCTTCACTAAATAATGTTCTTTCTATATTTGCAGATTTCATTTAATTTGCCCTTTAATCAGTTGGGTTTATACACCTAACTTAATTGGCATGACTATGAACCACGCAAAAATGATTGGTTTAAAGGTCAGCTAGCAAATCAGACATTAGCCTCTATGTCATGATGACATGTTTAAATAATGGACTTCTATAACACAGGGACTACTACATTAAACACTGATCATTTATATTGATCAACATTTGTTATAAGTTAATACATTTTCAGATTCATTCCACTCTAAAAATACAATAGCTAATTGGATTATTTATTCAAGATAATTATTTTATTTTATTTATTATAACAATAAATGTTCATTTGTTGTTAGTGATGTTTTTTACTATATATTAATCTTTTTTTTTGTTTGGATTTAGTATTATGACATATACACTTAATGATTTATTGATTATTTGTTTGTTGTTGACCTTTAAGTTCACGCTATCTTAGCATTGAACAACAGTCATAATGTCCCATTTGTTCTATCTTTGGTTTCTTACTATTTGAAGTCCAAGTCACTTCCTAGTGAGTTGAAAAGATGTATTTCTGTTCCATGAAAGGCACTCAGCAGTAAGATGTAGGACAGGACAAGCTATTTTTATACAACAAAAGGTAATGTTAATCAATTGTGCTAAAGCTGTCATCTTTTCAAAATTCAGGAAATAAAATTATACAGTCTACCATCTCTTTCATGAGACCAGTGAACACCTGATGTTAAAACAAAATTAAAGGGGTCAGAGGAAACATTAAGGTATCAACAGTCAACAGATTTGCAATGAATTACCTCATTTTAAGCTACAAACAGAGGGTATAAATCTTATAGTTTTCTTAAAACAAAGCAATGTATGTCCTTTGATTGTTATGGGGATTGTTATCTAGAAAATGGCCCATTCCTAGACCCAGGCTCTAGGTAGAATAACAGGCTACATCTGATAAGATATTTTACCAGTGCTTGCTGGATTTCCATGTCTTATTCTGTGTGCACTTGTTTTCTTTCAATCAAAGAAATGTTTGCCAGAAAATGTAACTCTGATACTTTTGGTAAAATAAATATCTGTCACTTTCTGTCTGAGTCATCTCCATCTATAGACAGATATAGCTGAGTATCATCAGCCTAATCAAGGTCAATCCCATGCTGTCTAATAATTCCACCAATTAGGAACATATAAGAGAATTGGCCCCAACGCTGATCCCAGTGGTACTGCATACGTAGGTAAATCTGGAGCTTGAGGAAGATTGGTCATTAATATGAACAAACTGAAATCTGTCAGATAAATCAGATTTAGATACACATAATACATTTTAGAATTCACAACTAAAATGTATTATCAAATATTAATAAAAAATATCATGTGTGAATATAAGTTTATCATTTTTTTCTAAAAATCATTTTTGTAATAACATTTATCACTTAAAATTCAATAATTGTTTAGCTTTAATTGTAAAATTCTCAGACAAGTCAGCTGTTGCAGGAGAATAGTGTGGTCAACCGACAGGTAAAGCAGAAAGAACAGGTGCATGCAGCTGGTTTTTCATGCAAAAGATAAAATGAGTTCCTGTGCCAGTAGGAACCCACAGGCAGTGATCAAACTTTAAACTGTAAGTTCGGTCTATATAGTTACATTTACGACAATTTATGTGGTTTTTTTTTCAGTTTATTTTATCGCGAGGACGACCTAGACCCAGACTGAGTTTTTTCTTGTTTATCTTTGTCAATTATAACAATAATTGAACTTTATTTATTTTTTTTATTGATCTCACATTGCAGAAATTTACTTCTGCATTTAACCCATCCTTTGGGGAGCAGTGGGCTGCCACCGTGGGGCGCCCAGGGAGCAATCAGGGGTTAAGGGTCTTGCTCAGAGACCCAGCGTAGCAGTCTGTAAGAGTTGGGGTCGAACTCAGAACCTCGAGCTCCATGCCCTAACCACTAGACCGCACTCCCCCAGTGTTGCTTACTGTTCATAATCCTTATTACAAATTAATTATTTTGGTGATACACTATACTACAAAAAGTATTTGTTCACCTGCCTCGACTCACATATGAGCGTTAGCGACACCCCATTCCTATTTAGGGTTACTAAAATATCGATATTCTGAAAAGTATTGATAATCAACCGCTATATCCAAATACAATACTGACTTGTCATGGTATCAATATCAAAGCAAGAGCTTTTTTTTAATTTTTTTTTTAACTATTGTTATTTTTCAATTTGTGGATTATTTTCACATTAAAGCAGCCAACCTTAAAAATATTTTTACATTTTATTTCCATAGGGGTTATTTATTTACACAGTTATTTGACGAACATCAATAATTGTGTTGAGAATGCATGCTCCATGATAAAGTAAAATATTTACTTTGCCTTTATTTGTAATTTTTACATCTATATGGTATCGCAAATGCCGTTGAGTATCAAATGTTTCCCTGGGCAATGATGTAAAGTTCTGAAATTTAGTATTATGACAAGCCTATTCCTAATCCACAGGTGTTAAATATGGCATTGGTCACCCCTTTGCTGCTTGAACATCTCCAATTCTTCTGGGAAGGCTGTCAAAAAGGTTTAGGAGAGTGTCTTATTTTTATTATTATTATTAACTATACTAAACGCAATCAAATATATTGTCCTTCAGCAATGGAGAGACAGCTGGGCCCTGCTGCTGCAACGAGGGCGCATTGACTTTATGCACATACCGTCGTGCAATTAATACTAACGCAAGCGAGCAAGGGTAATTTCCTCAATATCCCATAATGCCTTTGTGGTGTCGTCACTGTGTTATTGCGGAAGTGCCCGCTGAACATTTTTCCTGACAGCGTTTTTTAATCTCCCAGAGCTGATATCGTTGTGTTAGTTAGTGTGCGTGTAACAGCACCGTTTTCGTGGAGAGCTGAAACAATGGCCGCTCTGAAATACGCTGGCATGGACGATACTGACAGCGAGGACGAGTTACCGCCTGGTTGGGAAGAGAGATCTACCAAAGACGGCTGGGTTTACTATGCAAAGTGTGTGGGAAAACGATGGATTTACGCTGTCTGTCAAACAGACTGTTGGTGCAGGACTATGACATGTATTTCTCTGTAAAATGAACAATTTTCTTCTAAAAGCTGCTGCAGGTCTTCGGGTTGTAGAACAGACTTAATCTCATGCAATTATTCAGCGAATGTTTTCTAAATGCTTCCTTTGCAACTTACTATTTACTAGATGATGATGTATAGAATAAACAGCACAGCCTCTGATTACATCATATTAAAAAACGAACCATATAGTTTATGATGGCTTATTTAAAGTCTGTAGATGTGTTAAGACCATTTTTTTCACTTAATAAATGAGATCATTTGAAAGCTGCATTTTGGATAGTCAGGTTATTCTTGTCTGGTCTTAAAAGGCTTTACGAGTTCATATAAAACATGTATCTGCTATAAAAAGCAAAAACAAGAGAAATTTGTGACGAGGCATTTTTTTTAACAAGCTTTACATTTCTTACATAATCTGTGGGGTCCTCTTAAAAAATTTATAGTCTAATCAGGGTGTCAGAAAGGTAGAATAATACCATGAATGCAGTTATTCTAGTTTCAGAACACAGAGGTCTAAAAGCTTAAATTAGATTTAGATGTATAGGTATGTTTAACTACTAATTTTGTTTTTTTTGTATTCAAGAGTAAAATCTAGTGTTAATATAGTGCAACAAAACTAAAAACCCATGTTGGGGGTTAGCAATTAGTGCAGCTGACAGGTATAACTATAAGGAACACAGTTGCCATTAGTTAAAGATAAATAGTCAGTGGTATCCCACTTTTATTCTAACATCATGTCAACCTGTGCCAATAAGTTGGTAAATAAGGCTTCTTACAAATATTAGACAATGCATTTATTAAAATTTATTAATGATTTGACTTCTTGAATATTTTATTGAGATTTTATAGAAAGATTGAGATTAATAATTAAACATTCACTGTAAAAATCACAGAAAAGCCAGTCAGTAGCACTGGGCACACCTTATGGGTACATTGAAAAATCAGGTCTTTTTTTCCTTCATATTAAATAGATTGTTTTCTCTCAAAGTTCTAATTTTGTTGGTATTTTGTGTACCTTTTAGCTAGTTTTTAATTAACGTTATTATCTTCTCTGTTTTGAAAACAATTTGAAGGCAGATAAAATAAATGGTTTTACCCTTGTTTTATCCTTTAAAGCATCAAATGATATATGAGTGCAATAACCATTGGAAAGACAGGATGCATGATGGGTTATGTAGTCCTTATTGATCTCTCTGTGCCCACAGCCATGAAGAAATGAAAACACAATGGGAACATCCCAAGACGGGAAAGAAAAAACGCTGTGCTGGAGGTTTGTGGAATTATCTTCTACTTGAATCACCCAAACACATTGGTTGCAACCCTGTTCTACCCTGTGCACACTTCAGTCACCTGATTCCATCCATCCAGAGGCAGGGCCAACACCACCTGAACAAGCCGGCCAAGTAGAACTGCCCTGTGATTAAATAGTTGTGACTCCCCAATTGAATCCCAGCCCAAATCTATGAACCTCCCTGCCCCCATAAATTCAAGCATGAACCCACCCCACTTCACACTTCTATTGGACTCATTACATTTCCATCAAATTGGTCCACCTTAAGTAGACCTCTAACCTACAGTTGGATATACAGATTGTGAGTTGTCTTCATGGATTCAACCACCGTGATGTCTTCTAATTGCTACATTTTTTATGTAACCTGATTTTTTTTCAGTGTGTTCTTGCTTTTTTCCCCCACCTTTGTCACCTTCTGAACCAAATAAAAGCTAATGTCAACAAAACAAATACATAATTTACCAACATATCGCTTTTATGCTTAGAAAAGTATTATTACTCTTTTTAACATGTTTCTGCTGTTAGCTATTACCCTCATTATTATTATTTACTCTGACTTCTGCAGACCATCTGATGACCCCTCACCTGTTGATTTGTGATCCACAGTGGGGTCACAACCCATTCCTTAGGAACCACGCAACCGAAGGAATCATTGATTTAGCACATATAATTAAGGAGTAATTTGAATTTTTTTCCAGCATATTTTTCTGAACAAATAAAGCAGCTTGTAGGTTCACTTTTGCTCTTATTATGTTTAAGTCTTATTTGCTTGTGCTGTAAGGACACCTACTTTGTATGTATCCCTATTATACCTACGATGGTGTAGCAGGAATACAAACATTGGCATATTTACTATCCTTTAACTAAAAACATTGATTCTATTTTGTAGATTTACCATACGGCTGGGAACAGGAGACTGACGAAAAAGGCCAGACCATTTTTGTTGAGTAAGTAAAAAAGATGGTTAAATTTTATTTTGTTTGCTTTAAATCTAGGTTTATACACTTTAATGTATTTAATTGGAATTTTATGTTATAGACCAATGAAAAGTTGTACTTAATTGTAAAGAGAAAAGAAAAACACTCTTTTACAAATGAAAATGCTCTAGTGGCATTTATATTTAGTTTATATTAGTCAATACTTTACAGATTCTATTTTAGTTGCCAGTAAAGCTACAAGGCTTTTCAAGATTGCAAGATAATAAAAAAGAATAATAGATTGATATTAATAATAATAATATTAATAATAATAATAATACATTTTTAAAGCACCTTTCAGCACACCTAAGGACACAATCAAAATATACAATATCTCACAATATACACTATATTTAAAACAGTGGAAGCAGTCAGTGGAAGTATGCAGTCTTCAACAGATACGTTTTTAGTCTTGATTTAAACAGAGGTAAAGTGTTGATAATATGAATATCAGTTGGGAGTGAATTCCAGAGTTTGGGAGCAGAGGGGGAGACAGCTCTACCTCCCATGGTGATGAGGCATGCAGGAAGCTCAATAAGGTGGATGGAAGGGGAAGATCCAAGGGTATGAGAGGGGATAGCAATCTGAAGGAGATTTGAGAGGTATGTGGGAGCAAGATTATGGATGACCTTGAAAACAAACAGGAGGATTTTGAACTAGATTTTAAAGCTGATAGGAAGCCAGTGAAGCTCCTGTAGGACTAAAATCCCTTAAATCACTACTGCTAAGAGCAAGGGGAATGGACTGCATAACAGAGCTTTGGCTCTGTGTGAGTTTGGCAACTTCACTTAAAAGGAATCTAGGATTACTATTATTCTCCTCCATACATGAAGAGAATATGCTTCTCTTGTTTTACAAAGGATCAGCATTAGACTGTTTTACAGATAAGGAAGGATTCCTGTAGGTATGTAGAATGCTATTTTCTCTACAGTTTCCTAGCAGTATTCCCCAAAGTATGCAGCTCTGTATTAAACCAAGGAGCGAGACATGTATTAATCAAGTCCTTCTTTTTCAAAGGGGCTACATTGTCTAAAGCGCTGTTCAGAGGAGAAGTAACCCAATCAACAAGATCTGACAATGATCTGCTAAAGTGGAACCTCTTTTTGGCTGACGAAATCTCCATCAAATGAAGTTCAAGTTACAAAAAATAAGTCAGATAGGATAGGTTTGGGAGGAAGTACTGTTGTATCGATGCAATCAATGGCATATGTCAGCCCAAGGTCCAAAGTATGAAGACGAGAATGTGTTGGACTCTTCACATTTTGAACAAAACCTCTTAAGTCTAAGGTAGCATTAAAGGCTGCATTTAAGCTATCACCTTTCAATGTCACCTTTCAATGTCAGCATAAATGGGCTTTTAATCCCCATCTATGGTGACCTTGTCAGTAATTTGCTCTAAATCAGATAGGAACTTTGAAAACTGATCAAAATAAGAACAAGGTTCATGTGGAAGATCCATTCGGAAGTGGTATTGTTGCTTTACAATTCTGATGGGTAAACTAAGGGTTAAATGTTCAAAATAATTGTAACTCTTGACTGGCTTAAGAATAATCAGGGAAATCTTTCAGACTAAAAGATTTTTGCCGTGTCTCCTTGCCCAGAATTTTTGGGCATATGTTGAAATTTAAATAGCTAGATGGTGTTGCCTTATTTATGCTAACATAATCCTCTTGTTGCAGCCGGGTTCCTGTAAGACAACATAAATCATTTGGATTATCACAGATAAAGTCATTAACTGACAAACTCTAAAGAAAAAGTTATGATGTTAAAGAAACTGTAGGCAGGATGAGGAAATGAGATTTACGGGTGTCACGACTGGTGCTGCGGGTAACACCGCCACCAGCCAACCAGCAGGGGAGGGTGCAGAAATTCTTCATGGACAGGCTGTATTNCTAAAATCCCTTAAATCACCACTGCTAAGAGCAAGGGGAATGGACTGCATAACAGAGCTTCGGCTCTGTGTGAGTTTGGCAACTTCACTTAAAAGGAATCTAGGATTACTATTATTCTCCTCCATACATTAAGAGAATATGCTTCTCTTGTTTTACAAAGGATCAGCATTAGACTGTTTTCCAGATAAGGTAGGATTCCTGTAGGTATGTAGAATGCTATTTTCTCCTAGCATTATTCCCCAAAGTATGCAGCTCTGTATTAAACCAAGGAGCGAGACATGTATTGATCAAGTCCTTCTTTTTCAAAGGGGCTACATTGTCTAAAGCGCTGTTCAGAGGAGAAGAACCCAATCAACAAGATCTGACAATGATCTGCTAAAGTGGAACCTTGTTTTGGCAGAGGAAATGTCCATTAAATTAAGTTCAAGTTACAAAAAAGAGGACAGATAGGATAGGTTTGGGAGGAAGTACTGTTTTATCAATACAATCAATGGCATATGTCAGCCCAAGGTCCAAAGTATGAAGATGAGAATGTGTTGGACTCTTCACATTTTGAACAAAACCTCTTTAGTCTAAGATATCACCCTTCAATGTCAGCATGAATGGGCTTTTAATCCCAATCTATGGTGACCTTGTCAGTAATTTGCTCTAAATCAGATAGGAACTTTGAAAGCTGATCTAAAAAAATAAGAACAAGGCTCATGTGGAAGATACAAATGGAAGTGGTTTTGTTGCTTTACAATTTGGATGGGTAAACTAAGGGTTAAATGTTCAAAATAATTGTAACTCTTGACTGGCTTAAGAATAATCAGGGAAATCTTTCAGACTAAAAGATTTTTGCCGTGTCTCCTTGCCCAGAATTTTTGGGCATATGTTGAAATTTAAATAGCTAGATGGTGTTGCCTTATTTATGCTAACATAATCCTCTTGTTGCAGCCGGGTTCCTGTAAGACAACATAAATCATTTGGATTATCACAGATAAAGTCATTAACTGACAAACTCTAAAGAAAAAGTTATGATGTTAAAGAAACTGTAGGCAGGATGAGGAAATGAGATTTACGGGTGTCACGACTGGTGCTGCGGGTAACACCGCCACCAGCCAACCAGCAGGGGAGGGTGCAGAAATTCTTCATGGACAGGCTGTATTTACAGCACTGCACTGGTGATCCTGGAACACTGTTTACTATGTGACTGGTTACTACAAGACCACTGCTTATGTTTTATGACGGCGATGAAATAACTGTTTATTTTAGTCTAACTTCCATGATGGCTTCGTATTTTTTGTGCAAACTAACTGTAGCAAAGCAAAAAAAAACCAAATGTTACTTAACAAACAAGATCTTTAGCATGTGGCTAGGCAAGCTGCTAACGTAATATCCCTGCTAACAGGTTGGGCTTATAAGTCTAACAACCCCTGTATCTTTTTTGGAAAAGGTGTCATCTGTAAATATTCAGTGCTACACAACAACTGTTGCATGATTACAGTTAATGCTGCTACTGCTAGGTCTCGCTGATTACTTGGTGATCACTAAATACCATTTACATGTTTTTCACTTTTTTTTTCAATTGGAGTAACTTTATTATTACTTTTTAGATTATCCTTTAGGATTTTGTTTCTAATTTATAAGATGTTGGTTCAGGTAAAATAGACATCCATGACTGTATGTATGGTTTGGCTCATCCACAAAAGAGGACAAATCGAAAATACAATTAATAATGAATTAAGGAATCTAGGGTCAGGTAAATGGAAGCCAACATCTCTGCAGACCCCACAGATCTTTGATGCAAACCATACAGACTTTTACCAATTTGTCCCTTTAGTAGGGATTTGCAACCAATGTGTTGTTTTTTTTAACAATACCCCTAATACCGGAATATTTAGGTTTGTGAGTGTGAAAGGACAAATAAATCGAGCAGTCAAATATGTTTTTAAAGAGTTTTATGTCGTTTCAATAAATCAAATGTATGAAATAAATGTTCTTTTTTTTTGTCTTTTTAGTCACATTAACAAGCGCACCACGTATTTTGACCCACGCCAGGCCTTTACAGTTGAGGATGTTGTGGTGAAGCCAAAGAGGTATGATGGAAACACTGCTGCCCTGGAAATTCTGCAGGGTCGTGACCTGTCTGACAAAGTCGTCCTCATCACTGGGGGCAACTCTGGTATCGGTAGGTTCCAGTATCTCTTTTACCATTATTAATGGTTTTTCTTTTATGCAGGGAGTTTTGTTATAGCCTAGAGAAGCGTGTTACCCCAGTATTACCACCAGGTGGCGACATTGCATCTCAGTAGGAGGATGCCCTCCAACAGTGACTTTCCTCCCCTGCATGATCCCCTCTTCCACAAGCAGACATCCATCAACATTAGCCTCCGAAATGATACACTTAGACTCAACAAATCACTCCTTAATACCAAACATGACTGCATTGAAGTTCATTAGCAGGGCTGAATTGGATGTCATTGTTAACTGTAATGAATGGTGTCCATTTGTATCTAGCAAATGCACGGCTCACCATATAATGGCCTGGAAACAAATGTATTTCCTTTTTGCTTTAGTTTAGATTAGCACAAGCTCCGGCCATTTGTTCCCACTCTCAGCTTCTTTTGAGCTGGATAATGACCGCATGAGGGAGATCAAATAAACATAAAATCGTTAATTGTCTTTATATTCAAATTTGTTGTCCAGAGGAAAATCACAGCAGTATAATTGTTCTGTGTGTCTAATATGTGATGCTGGAGGGCAGAAATATAATATATAGATTCAAAGCTGCTCAGGGGCCTTCACTGAACAAAGACTTTATCGACTCGCTGCTCCTGTTTTATTGAAATCTTTGCTTAGTCTTGATTTTATGGAAAATAGATGATCAATATAGGGATTTAGACTTGTTTTAACAAACATTTATTTCAACAATTTTGGTTGATTGATTTGACATATAGGCCATTTTATATTTACTCATTCAGCAACCAATTTTGTATTTCTGGTTTAGATGTAAGTAAAAAAAAAGGCCATCTGGGAGAAGCATCAGCCATTTTCACTCCCACTAAAGTCATAGACGGATGAAGGTATTTTAGCTGTAGAGGATCGAAAAATATTCTGTAAAAGAATAATAATAAAAAAAATTTTTGATTTACTGTGGTTTTTTGACCTTGTGTACCTCTACACTGCCTACTCCTGAGAATCAGGTACTCAGACTCTTAAAATATTTCAATGTTTCTGCCATAGTACATCCACAAACATTGGTGTTTGTGGATTTTAATCTCACACCAACATAAGGCAATCCCAAATTGTAAAGAAGGGAAACTGAAATTTTTTTCTTTTACAAATAAACATATAAAAAGTGTCGCCTGCTTTTGAATTCAGTCCACTTTACCTTAAAACCCTGAACTAGAAGATACACTTACAGTAATCATAATCCAAGCAGTGTGTAATATAAAGCCAGCTTAAATCCAGCTGTTTTGTAAAGCCCTATGAGGGTTGTAAGAGAACATCACATAATTATGTAAAACATTATTACAGAGGCTGAAAATGATCAAGTTTATGCCGTTAAAGAGGCATTGCAGAGATTTATAGTGATACTGCCACCTGTGGCCAAAACCTGGAACTGCAGGGCTCTGATGCTTGTTCTCGCTCACGCTTTTGCATATATAATGTTTCGATTGTTTGTTAGGTTGGACCTATTTTACATGGATGCGCTTGCATCACATCCACCAAACAGCACCGGAACTACCGACCAAAAGTAAATTCAAAGAAAATAGGCTACAGGCTTATAGATGCATGAGGCGTCAGTCTGCTAATCAAACAAAGTTTTAGTCAAAAGGGGTAAAATAAAAGTATAATTTAAAGATATTTAGTAAAAACTTAATAACATAATATCTCTTTAAGCATTGGTGTGGTCAAAAATCTTATGTGGACATCAGTAACGTACACAGGACTCACCTTAGCATAGACTTTTACGCTGTAAATGGTCTTTTTGCTTGGTATGGCATTTGAGATGACATCTTCCTTTTTACTAAGCTCTTAAGATTTCTATAATGAAGCCAGTAACTCTAACTTTAACAATAACAATAACCTTTTTGCTTTTATTTTCTTATTTTTCTGTTTTTTTCCCTTTGATCTAAATATACGCACATATAAAAAATTTCTTTTTTTGTCAAAATCAAGGCATCATGCAGTAGCAGAAGTGTAAAATCCTGAGTTTTTAGCATCAGTGCTGCTTGATTTAAAATGATGCGAGTGTCAGAATATATGTTGGATGTATTCCTTTAATAAACTGTAGCAAGACTTAAAATTCTGATATGTTTATCAAAAACATGTTTTTCTGTAGTTTAGAGACAATAAATACAATTATAAATAATAGTATATATACTTATTGAGACTGGCCTGTTTAATTTTCTTACAGTTTAGTTATGTAAGAGCTGGCTAAAGTTGATGTAGACTATGATATTAAATAAACATAATTTTCTTTGTTATTCTAACTTTGCAAATAAAAAAAAATGCTATTTAAGCTGGATAGTCTAAACTATTCAGCAAATCTGTTTATTTTTCAGTCATTATTGTTTAGCTGTTTACTGTAGGTCTTTGTTTTTCCGGAAGTGAAAGGTGACTTTAGAAGTTTTTAGGTCTTTTATCAGGATCATCAGTCTTCAGTTTGTGGTTCTGATATCAATATGCGAATTGTTATATAATATTTTGTAAAATTTTATCCTTTTAAATCAGGCTATGTTTTAGCTAAAAAGAAAAAATTGTATTTTGAATTTTTTTAATAACAATAAAAGTTAAAATATTATTAATATTATTATTGCGAACTTGGCAAGTAAATATGTATTTTAATTTGTTTTTGGGGATTATTCATCAAAAAAAATAAATAAAAAAATACAGTGCTTAAAGGCTCTTCATCTATACTTGGATCTTAATTTTCTTTGCAATTCTTCAACAATTTCTTTCAAGATGAGAAAGAAGATCTGTTTTTAAATTATTTTTCTTTTTTTCACATATATTCTTGCATAGATATATAACATAATAGCAAAAAGGGAAAGGAGAAATAGAGGAATAGTTTCTGCATGATTAAGGAACAAGCAAGATTTTCTTCATGAAACTAACTTAAAGAACAGAGTATATGAGGAGATCAAAAAATTATTCTCCAAATATTAAACCTTATTTTCCTTTATTCAGTAAAGAATTAAATACCAGTTTATTTTACAATAAATGTATGAAAAATCATATAACCCTTAACTAAGAAATATGAAGAGGAACCATAAAGGTGTGAAGCTTCTCTTTAAAGAGGAAAGGGTTATTAGTGGACTTTCAATGAAACAAGAAGACTGAATGTTCACAGTTTCACCCCTAGAGGGCACAGGAGGACTTTGAATGCTGCCTTTCAGCTCTTAAACCATCATCATGAGAAATTCCTTCACATGTGTTTCTTTTTTATTATTTTGTCATGATTAAAATCCTAACAGTTAGGCCTATAACCCAAATTTAACAATTGCTGAGGAGTGCTTGCTAAAAATAAATGTTTATGTTGGAGAGAAAAAAAGCTAAATTTACTCTGGACTCTCTCAGGTAGCTACACCCCACAGACATTCTCATAAAGTATGAATTCTTAATAAACTCATATTAACATAACCTTTGTTTTACTCTGCCCCTTATTAAAAATGCAGAAGCTGTAATTAACAGTATTCTAGTAGTAATTGCTTCGTCTTGCGTCGTCCTTTGACGTTGCTAAAGTGAAATGTGGTTATGCCAATTGCTTGGACCCACTTAGCATTTTAATAGCATCAATAGTGTTTTAAAGCACATGTCAAGGCTATTTCCACTCTTCCCACTGCGCACGTGTTCCACAGCAAGTGTGACATTTTTATTATTAGTAATGGTAGGATATTATTTAATTAGAAAATTTACATTTGAACCCCTTAATTTTACTCTTAATGCACATGAACATGAAAAGCGCATGGATAAATTTATCTATGCGTGAAATATCATGGGTTTGTGTCTTGGTGATGAGCCTGGAAGCTGCGGAGCGCCAGGAGCTGGGAGGCGAGGAGCTAATCCAGCTTGGTGTTTGCAACATTAGTCTTTCTCTTTCGTGCTTTCTGTTGCAAATTAAAAACCTGTACCAACCTGAGTGGTGATTTTTAATTGTGATAATGGAAATGAATGATGGTAGTTTGACCCCCCCCCCCCATGCACTCTCCCTGTTCTTCCCAAAGGTTTTTCTCTGCTGCACAGACCTGTGGTTCACCTGTACCTCTGCATTGATTCCTAAGCGGCTGTGACCCAAGCCTAAGCCTACTATCCATCCCCATTACGCACTCCTGCTCTGGCTCTAATTCCCTGCTATCAGCTAACGCTCAGGTTATTTACTGGCCAGGTCCACGGAGCATTTTATACTTAAAGGACCTTTGTCATGAAATCTCAAGGCCCCTCTGGTTTGAGGGACAAAATGCTTGTTTTTTTTTATAAATATAGAATGAATGTTATACATAGGGCAGCTGATTTATTATGATCTATACCCTAAAATATGATCTCTGTTAAAGCGAGACTGTATTTGTATTGTCATCTGTTAGCACATGCAGTTGTATGTGCCCCCTGACAGCTCTTTTGGGAAATATATGTCCGTTTATGTATCCCACAACCTGGGGTCTATCATCAGTCAGCTAGTTGCCATGTTGTCAGCACAATGTATGTTTAATAATGGTCAGAAATAACACATTGACCCTTCTCTTACTCAGACAGAATATTCAATCAGGCACTGAATGGGAATTTTTTTTTTTACTCATAATTCAGCAGATACAGAAGGGAAGAAAAAACTCTCCAACATTTTATGCTCTTTCAACAATCGTTTAGTCTCAATTTCCAGACATATTTAGTTGTAGAAATAATCTTAACTGCATTGTTGTATTATTCTGTTTTATTCCTCAAATCCAGGTTTTTTACTGACAGCGATTATTGTTTTTCTTTCATGCCTCACCTGACAATTCAAATTTTGACCTATTCTGAATATTTCTTTTAAGATTAAGGATCAAATTTCAAAAGAGCAAAATTATACAGGAGCATCCTGCAAAGAGTTGCAAAAGAATATCCCCTTTTCATGCACATGTCAAACCCTTATCTCTTATTTTTTGCTTGTTTTTTTTTAAAGCATGTGAAAGTTTTGTTTATGAGCTGACATTACAGTTTACAGACTGTTTGTATTGTATTTTTTAGTTTAGAAAAAAGGACTTAAGGAAAAAAGAATGGCTATAGTTTGTTTCCCTTAACGTTTTATCTGATTTATGATAAAATTAAGTTGTTTGTTTGATCATTTGTAGGCCCAAAATAGAAAGACTTTACAGACGTGTACATTTGTTGGGCTCCAATTTTAGCCAAAAACATTTCTTATTTCTGATTTTATTTTTGAACTCCTCCTGTTTACAATTGTAACTTAACTTTTTTTTTTTTCTAATGCTAACTTTTTAGAGAAATAGAGTCTGATCCCAGAGCTCAGTTTAAAATTAATGCATGCATTGCAATCCTCCTCCTGCTGTTGTTTTAAAGGCATGTGGTCAGTCCTGGAATAAGAGGCTGAAAAGACCCAGACAGTGGTGGATTTGGAAAAAGAGCGACTCATGATGTTTTTTTTTTGTATCTTAATGCATCGCCTCCGCTGTGTTTTAGGACTTTATTTTTATTCATGAAAGTCTAACGTCGTTCATGTATTTGCTCTGATCCCGCTGTTGTGCTGTGTGGATTAAGTGTCAGGGCCGACGCTCTCCTCTCTCTGGATGGAGAGATCCCTAAGCGTATTCAGTGAGTCGCGGAGTTGTGGGAGCCTCCGCTCGCAGATTAAACCCACAGCCGAGCTTTGTGGCTGATCATTAGATTGAGGCAGATTTGTTAGGCATAACTGCCATTAAATTGGCTGCAAAGCTCTGGTATTTACTGCACTGCTGTTTATGAATAAGGACCCCCTTAAAGAGGCATGCAGCGACGCGTTAAACCCAAGCCTCAGTAAGGAGGGAACTGCATTATTCATAGTTAGAAGAATTAGATGGATAAAAAGATGTTTTTGGAGAAGATGTCTGTCCCTCTGAGTGGCTTTTTAGTTTAGATGACATGATCCACACCATCTTGTTTTTTATTCTTTGTGTGTGTGGGCACATATTGAGATATATGATATATTGCAAAAGTATCCATATCCTTTGAACTTTTTTTTATAACCTGTCATGTTAAAGCCACATGTTTTTAAGTATAAACCGGGAATTTTGAGTTATAGACTAACTCAAAGTAAAGCTCAATTTTGAAGTGAAAAGACTTTGACACTTGGTTTTCCAAATGATTTGTGAAGAAGAATTAGAAAAGTGTGATGAGCATTTGTAGTTTGCTCATTTTTAATTCTTTTTTGTCCAACTGATGGGATTTTATCCCCATTATATTTACAATGTTTCCTTTAAAGATATATGTTTGAGAACATCTGGGAAAAGTAGCATCTTGAAGACCAAGGAACAGAGGACAAATCGGAGAGAAAGTTCTGGAGAAGTTATGTTCAAATAAATTTGGTTCATTTCTTAAGTTTTCTTAAGTTTATTGCAGCTTACAAAAAAAGTATGATCAAAATCATTAAGACAGATTTAAGAAAGTTAAGTACGCACATTTCAGATTGATCCTATACCTACCAATCTCCAGTTTGGTAAAAAAAAGTTTTTTTTTATCTAAAAAACCCCACTGGATTGCATCAAGTCATTGACTTGTAGAACTTACTCCTCCTGGATGAGCATTTACTAATAAATCCTATCCATGCATTTGTCCGAGCATGTATTTGTCCATGTTTTTGCTTTGCAGCAATCCTTCACACCAGGCATGCATGTAGCGACAGTCGAGAGGAAAATTCCTTTGTTTACAGGAAGAAACCGCCAGCAGAATCAGGCTCAATGTGAGCAGCCTTCTGCCAAGCCTGAACAGGATGTTTGAGCAGACAGAAGCAGAAATGCAAAAGGAAAACAAAAAAGCATGGATATTGAAGTACCCTCCATGTTAAAGGAAAATAAAAAAGTAATACACACACCACTGGTGGTAAGCTGCCAGTGTGGCCACAGCTGCCCTGAGGCACACTGACAGAAGCAAGGCTACCGCAAACAGGTGCCACCGGGTCTAGCCACTGAAAAACAAGCGTATGACAAAGAGAAAATGAAGTTAGTGGCAGCAGCAAATGCCTCCCTTCAGGATGCTGTGACAGATGAAGAGAACACCAGGCCAGATGGAGCCACATTAATAGAAAAACAGAGAAAAAAACATGTTAGAAGTTGAACTAACAGCAAATAATAGGAAGGGATAGTAGTAGGAACCTTTTCCTGTGAGGGAAAGTGGTTATTAAGTCCTCTAACAGCCTAAGCCTATAGAAGCATAACGGCAGAGATAGCTTAGGATGACCTGGCTATAAGCAAGAAGAAAAATGTTAAGCTTAGACTGGACAGTAGAGAGGGTGGATGCCTAATTGAAGTTGCATCTAATTGAAGTTTCAGGTTCCACAGTAGAGGAACCTGTAAACTAAATGTTTGTATCCATTCTACTTTTATAAACTCTGGGAACCAGAAGGGTTAGGGTATAGAGCAACGTTAGCTTATTAAACAATTTAAGCTTTAAACATATTAATTTTAACAGCTTTATTTTATCTGTCATCTTAAACTCTGAAGCAGGGGTGTCAAACTGGTTCCAGAAAGGGCCATGTGGCTACAGGTTTTCTTTCCAACCAGTTTAGAACCAGTTTGACACCCCTGCTCTAAAGGTTTTGGAAAAACAGCAAACCCCCAACAAACCACCAAAGACATGGCTGCCTACTTATGCTGCCTGGCTGTTTCAGGGGAGCATTAGCTCATCATGAGTCTGGAAAAGCTCCAAAGAGCCACAGCTGAGGTGGGAGAAGTTTTTTTTTTTACAGAAGTATTAGTTATAAGTTTTACTACCTGCTGCATGGTCTATATTGAAAATTGGAAAGAGGCAAATGTTTGAAGAAAACTTAAAAATCCCTATTTCACTTTGCCTCAACCCATGAAATGGAGTCTGTAAACATGCAGAAGATGATGCTGTAGTTAGATGAGATCATAATCAAACTTTTGTGCCTAATTTTAAAACGTTATATTTAGAAAAACACTAATATGGTAAATGGCCTCTACTTATATAGCGATTTTTCAAGTCAGGAGACTTGACCAAAGCTCTTTACATTACAATCAGTCATTCAATCATTCACGCACACACTGATGGGGTCAAGCTAGATGGTGGCCACAGCTTCCCTGGGCTCACTGACAGAAGCAAGGCTGCGGTTCACTGGCGCCACAGGGCCCTCTGACACCCATTAGTAGGCAAAACTGGTAAAGATTAACTCTGCAAGACTTGCTAACTGAAGTAAAAGTTGGTTCTACAAAGCACTGGCATGGATGGGAATGAATACAAAAATTGTGACTTTAGATTTGTATCAGTTGCATAAAAACAAACAAACTTTACAACCACATTGTGTTAGATATCTAACTGTGACCTAAAACCCCAATAAGCCCCAATAGTCCGGCTCATGTTTCATGCCGTTTGACTCCGTCTCTCCTCTGTTTCACCAGCGAATTACAGGACGGTTGTATTTTTGTATTTTATTTTTTTCCCGTCCACATTGATGAATGTGTTTATTGGCAATGTAATGAAAACCACTTATGGTTGGTTAGCCAAATTATTCAACTTTATTAACCTTGAATTAAATTTGCTATGCAGACCCAAACTAGTGTAACATGGAAATAATATCATGCTGTAGGCCAGAAGGGCTCAATAATGATTACAGCTCTGATATAATAGAAGTGAAGTGGTTTATATAGAGATACATATCTGTGATTTAAGGCTGCAGGTAAAATAAAGCAAAGGAGTATGAAGTTATTGTGTGTGGTCAAGTACTTTATAGATCTATGTTTTATAGAGTGCACATGATAAGGGGATTTAAGTTGCATTATTTGGGGGGATTTTTGATGACACTTTCGTGTGGATCTATGTGCTTGAATTGGCCTCGCAGGCTGCACAGATGGGGTCCAGTTTGGTGTGTTTGGACACATTCAGCTATCCTTACCTTTTCCCGTTTGAGGAAGAAGAGGTTGAGACTGAGGGTCACAAGAAGAGATCGGGGGAGGGTGGTCCCCCAGACAGAGGACAGCATCGGTGTGCAGGGGGGTGCAGGTAGGAGGGGACAAGGAGGGGTAATGGAAGCACTCCAGTGCTCTCGCCTGGAACAGCTCAACCTTGGGCCGTAATTACCAACCATACATTCCACTTTTGGGGTGACATCTCCCTCCTCTTGCACCAGTGGAGGAGAATTAGAGGGGATCTTAAAAGTCAGAAAGAGTCAGAGAGTTGGGTTGTTCCTCACTTCTTGGGTGAAAAAACACACAACAGCCAGTGGAACAGGTGTATTTATCACTCAGTCATAAGCTGGGAGCTGTATTTAGGGTCACTTGGATTTTTGAATTCTCCATTTCCACAGACAGATTACAGCTTTAGAAACTTCTTTAAATCTTTCATTTTTATCCCTCTCATGTTTTGTTACTCTTATATTAACTAACTAGTAACATACTGATATGCTAAAGAGAGTAGAAACTAAGGTTGTTCTTATTTATTTTGATAAATATAAAATAATGTGCTTATTATTGAATATTCAATATTCACTATGCATAATCTTTTGCCTAAATCAAACAAGTAACTCTGTCATTACATTAGCAGCTATAATGAGTTCTGTCACATCCCTCCTGACAGATTGAGTGTTACTGAGTAAGGCAGCTTTGTTCATTTTAAAGACACAACTTGGCTCCACATCTTGGATGTTTCTTTAGTTAATATATATATATATATATATATATATATATATATATATATATATATTTATTATTATTATTATTATATATTTTTTTTTTACTTCAACACTACAGGGTATATATGAAATCTTAGTTTTCTGGTGCTTTACCAGCCATTGCATGATGTTGTTCTAGAGCACACTGCAACAAATAGGTGTTGCACAAAAAAAATAAAACGTTTTTATCACCTTAGACCAGGAGTATAATTAAATGGTAGAATTTTCTCCTCAGTATGAACTTAGGATCCCTAGAGCAGGCATCCCCAACCTTGTTCCTCGAGGCCCGCTGTCCTGAAGGTTTTAGAAGTTTCCTTGCTCCAGCACAGCTGATTTTAATTGAAAGCTGATTAACAGGCTTTTGGTCTACTGCAATCGTTATAATCATTATTTGACTCAGGTGTGTTAAAACAGAGACGTATTTAAAAGGTGGACACTGGAGTTTGAGGATTGGGATCGAAACATCTCTGAAGCTGTCTTCTTCCAGGTTTGATAAAAAGCATGTTTCAGCTCCGGGACAGAGCGTAATGATCTTGGTTCTGTTGTTTTTCTCCAGTTTTCAGTTTCGAGTTTAGCCAGGTTTTTCCTTGTTTTCTAGCTTTATTGGTGTCTGGATTCATTTAAGTTGCTTAGGTTTTTCTGTCTGTCCTCTGTTGCCCCCTTGTGTTCTTTTCCCTTGGCTTCCTCACCAGCTCTGCTCACACCTGCTCCTTATCAGCTCATTAGTCCTACCTTTGTTCAGTCAGCCATAAATACGCTCTTTCTGCAGTCCCTCTTTGCTGGTTCCTTGTCTTATTTCATCCTACCCTGGCTCCTCATGACTTTTTCCCCTGATGTTTCCATGGTCCTGGTTAGTGTTCAATTCTTATATTGGTTTTTTTTTTGGATTTCTGTTTTGATTTACATTTTTAAGTTGGATTTTTGGATTCCTGTTTTTGCTGCCTGATTTTTCATTAAACATTCCAAGATCTCTCCCCTGCCTCTCAGCTTCTGCTTTTGGGTCCTAACAAAAACTTTAAAATCAAATCGTGACACACAGAACCTGTCCCACTCCTGAATGATTTGATGGTCAGAAATCCCCATGCTGTATATATGTGTTTGAACAGATCAAGGCAGCTTCAGAGATCTTAAAATCGTAGCCAAGGAGGAACTAGGCTTGTGGAGATCGATATTTCCATTCTTGGTATTTTGGTTTTTAAAGTACTTTGAATTTTCATGATGTTTTAAAGGGAGGAAGTTTGTTTGAATGCATTAGTTGGTGGGCCTCCAATTAACTCAGCTGTTGTT